>NW_006432227.1:1654104-1716008 GCF_000325575.1 Pteropus alecto | reverse complement strand
AGTACTCATATACAATGCGATATTACTCAGTCATAAGAAAAGTGGAAATACTGCCATTTGTGACAATATGAATGGATCTTGAGATTATTATGCTAAGCAAAATAAGTCAGACAGAAAAATTTGAGAAACATGATTTCAGTCATATGTGGGCTATAAAACTGAAAGCAACAAATGAATATGACAAAGAGACTCATGGACACAGACAACAGTCTAGTGGTTGGTTACCAGAGGGAAGGGTGACAGGGAAGAGGTAGATAAGGGTAAAGGGGGTCAAATATATAGTGATGGAAGGCAATTGAGTGGTAAAGACACAATGCAATATACATGTGAGATATTATTGAATTGTACACTTGAAACCTATATTTTTTTAGCCATTGTCACCCCAATAAATTAATTTTAAAAAAGTGAATTCAATAAGGTATGCTACCAATCATCAATTTTTAAAAACTACTATGATAAGCTTTCAAAAACAAATATGCACTAGGCCTAAAAATTTAACATAACGTATATTAGGTATTGTTTAGTTGTTGTGTTGTGGGGTTAAGGTGACAACATCTCAAGATACAGAAAGAGGAAAAAATGCCTCAGACATATGAAGAGCACCGTTCATTTCTTTGTGATAGACCTTGATTCTTCCAGCCTCCTTTCTGACCTCATCCGCTTTTTCCTGATTTGGAGTTGAGAAGGAATTGAATGTAGTAAACCGTTATTCATGAAGATGCAGGGAGATACCAAACACAGAGGTAAGACCATGGTAAGATAAAGTCTCAGCTTCACAATTCTACTCTTCTTAAAATATGGCTATCTTTCTTGGACCTCCCTACTTAATATTCTGCACACGTTTGGCATTTTTGACAACCCCACTATTCTTAGACTCTGTCCTCACTGCTTTTGGAAAACAAGTACTTTAGTGACTATTTCCTTTCCTTTTGGACCACGGACCTTCTCACTCTCATCCAGGCTTCTCTTAACAATACGCCTGGACTGTTATGTCCCAGAGCCCTTAACTGAAAGTCATTTGACTCTCTGCTCTGTTCAGTCTACACTCTTCCTGAGGGATACTCATTCCTTTCTATTGTTTTTATTGTCACCTCAATTTCTCTAAAAAAACTCTTTCATAGAGTTGCAGCTCAGACCGTATCATCTGAGCTCTCAGCTTGTTTGGTAGATCTTTAGTGGGCTCTCTGACCAGCAACTCAAACAAAACTTGGCAGGAAAAAGCACATTTTCTTGCATTGTGCCTCATTCTGAACATCATGTGTCAGTCAATGACAGCATCATTCTCCTAGATATGCAAAAAATTATTTGCATATGTTGCTAGTTTTACCTCAACATTTTTCTAGAAAAGTAATGTTTTCACACTATTTTGGAATTTAGGAATCCAGTAAAGGCAAAATGTGCCCTGTAGTAGTCTTGAGAATGAGTCTCTCTGATCTCCAACTGCAGAGAGTACCACTGACCCAGGCTGTCGTGCCCAAAAATAGAACCACCCATTTGTGTCCAGTTGTGCATGTGGGGAGATGAGGGCTAACAGAGTCTTCTCCCCAGTTAATTTCACACTTGCACTTCCACGAGATTTGACACAAAACTTTTAAGGTTTGTGCATCCCCTTAGTTCACCATGGGACTTGTAGAAGCCCCTCAGCCACCAAGTCAAGAACTCTGCCCTGTAACTGGCTCTTTTCTCCACTCCCCTCCCCATCTTCCCTGCACGCCTCTAGTTCAGGCTTTTCCTCAACTTTCACCTGACACGTTGTAACACGTCTTAAAATTTATATTTCTTCTCCCAAATGTCTTTTTTTTAACCCATTTTTTTCTAAAGAGAAATAAAATCTATTTGCATCACTGTTCACAAAACCATCACTTATTGCATAGTCCATTGATCAAGGTCGTCTCCGCTCCACTCAACCTTTCTTCTTTCCATACTCATCACCCCTCTTCAGGCACAGGAGTGTCTTGTCATCCCTTATGTTGCTCCGATATCCTAAAACGGCCTCTCCCCTAGTGCTGCCAGTTAAAAATCATCCTTCTTCTTTTAGGCCCAGTTTGAATGCCACATCCTCCCTGAAGTCTATTTTCTACCTTTATCTCAATGTTCATCATACACAGTCTTGTGAGGAGCTGCCTCTCCCACTGCATTGTTAACTAATGCTTTCCTCCCCCACAGAGCAATGCCTTTCCTGTAGCAAGTGCTCAGTCTGTATTCATGGACCTGAATCACACCCAAATATCTATAGAATAAACTCAATACTCATCACACTGGCATTTTAGACCCTCCATAATCATGCTCCATATAGCACTTTCTCCACCCATGGCAAGTTTATCCTCAAGAAACCTTACATGATGATCATTTTTGTGCCAGCAAATTGACCACCGTCCAGTGTCTGGCAGTCAGCCTCAGAAACCAAAGATGGATCTTTCCCATTAGACAAACTCATGACTATGATGTAGAAAACCAGAATGCCAGCTATTACTTTGCAGTAAGAAATTCTTGTTGTAGAGATACTTGAAATGTCTTTCAATACTTGAAATGCCTGTGATCAGTAACTGTCTCTCTGTAGGCAAGTCAAAAAGGAGTGCTAAATTCCAATCAAAAGAATGCTTAGTGAGTATAGAAAGAGAAGAATCAGACTGAGTATTTAATAGATCATTTATTAATCATCTTATTGAATATATACTCAAGCTCTCTGATGCTGGCATCTCTCCATGCTATGCTCTTAACAATGAGAGCAGACTGGAAATCATTTGGGTAAAACTCTGTTCTTGACAGTGTTTGACAGGAATGGCCAAATTTCATTTGGTAGGCTTCTAAGACTAACTCTACTTTTTTCTGATTGTTCTCTTTATATGTGTTAATTTTATAGATTCTATCTTGTTACAGCACAATTCTCTAGATCAGGAGCATAGTTTGGTACTTAAGGTGACCTGGCATATCTAAGCTCTGGCCCATTATGTATTAACAGCCTTCTTTCCTCCATATTCCTGAAAGGGTACATCACTGTGGGCTCCTTGCTAACTCCTAAGCATTTTCCACTTGTTCCTTCACTTGTTCCTTGTTTCCATCATGGCTAGCCCACTGTATTTTTCTTCATAACATGTCTTACTCAACTCAGCCACAATACGTTCTTCCTACCTGAGACACCTGACTCCAAACTCTACCTCTTCAAAACCTGCCCCATTCTTCAGGATTCAGATCATATTCCAGTTTCTGTATGTTGCCTCCTTCAGTCACTCCATCTCATTTGTCAATTCTCCCTTATTAGAACTCCCATTCATTCTAAATAACACTTATTGAATTTTTATTTAACTCTCTACTGAGTGAATATATCATCAACTAAAAGGTAAACTCTTTGAAAACAAGAATTTCACCTAATAAAATAACAGTACAGATAGCTATCATGCACTTACTTACAAAGAGAGGGAAGGAATTCCCCAATAAGCCCTCCCAGGGACCTTCTGCCATCATGATATTGCACCCTCTGGAAGACAATCCTGGCCAAATCCCACTCTGGCCCCTCCCCGCACTCACTACGGGCCTTTCTGCTATAGTCTAGGCCCCACCCCCTGCCTCCTGTCTCCCACCTCTGCCTTACCGCCACCCTCTAGCCTGTCTCACCACCTTGGCAATTCCTGCGGTCCCTCATAACCATCTGTCTTCTGCCCCTACCTAGCTCCTTGGAGCACCCTGGCCTCCACCCTGGGAACCTTAACCCCAAGCTCCTCATCCTCTACCCTTTTTGTGCCTCTGCCCAAAATAAAACTCTGTGCTCTTGCTGAATGCGCTGGCCTTAGAGCACATATCCCCCAAACCTGGCTGAGGGGGGATCACCCCTGCAGCCCCCAGATGCATAGTGGTGATTGTCCCTCCCAAGTAGGAGGAGGTCACTAGAACATTTAATCAGGACAAGGATCCAGCTCGATTGCCTTGCAGGAGTTGCATTTGCAGATTTCTGGGTTCCGACTCCCCCTGATCAGCACCTTGGCCAGCACCCAGGGAGCCACTGGCTAAGTACCATGACAGCATGGCTTTTCCCAGGCCAAGGATCAGACCAAGGATGACCTGGTCATCAGATGTGGATCCCAAGACCTGAACAGAGTCATGGTGAACCAGCAGGTGCTCTCCAGGAACAAGTATTGTGCCATGCAGAGCAAGAAGAGGCTGTGGGAAGCCCTGATTCTCACGCATCTGTCCAATAGTAGGAGCTAAAAACTGCATGACTAGATCTGAAAGGCCCAGCTGCCTCCTGCTTCCGTTGACTCTGGAAGCAGCATTCAAGCAGAGGGCAGATGAGCTCAAAGAACACAGAGGGAGAAAGGAAAGTGGAGGATCTCTAGGTCCCATCAAAGAGGAAGAGAAACAAAGTAGGAGGTTGTCCATTTCAGCCTTACTTACCCCAGGAAACACTCTCAGCCACGTCTACTCTCCAAACAGTTCTACTCTAAGAATCCAGATGGGGCTGAATCGATGGGAAATCAACAGGAAACAGCCCTATTTCTCATGCAGCCATGACCCTCTGAGCATAACTTCCTAGCCTTTTCCTTAGGGAAACTGAGACTGAGAGAGGGTGAAACGTCTGAGCAACTGCCAGAAGAAGAAATTACCATTGGAAGGGGTTCTCCTCCCATACAGGAAGAGCTGCTTTGGCAGCCTCTGTAAATTCTCATTGGCCAGGTGGAGCCCCTGCTATAATTTTATGTGGGGACTTATCCTCTACCCCCGCCTTCCACAAGTCAGATAAGCACTGGGGAGGACCTGATACCCACCAAGCATGAGACGACAGAATCAAGGAAGCTGGCTGATCAGCAGAGTGGGTAAGGACTAATTTGTGAAGCCCAGATACTCTGGTCTTACTAATGTGGCATTACAATTCATTAGAGTGATATCAGGCCTGGGAAATGTTCTCTCAAATTTCTTTGTCTTGGTCACCTCTTATATCTTATCTTCCTTCACTGGTCCTATCAGCGAATGTTTGTCATTCGAACTAGAGGCAAGGATTTCATTTTGGGCTCTCTTTAAAATACCATGACTAAAGATGACTAATCCTTATAGCCAGGGATTTATGGTTCAAATTCCTCCAAATTACATTTGATAATGAGCAAACCCTTCTGATTCAGAGGGCCCTCAGTTAACTAATTATAGGGCACACCTAAAATCATTTTCGGCAGACCCTGCCCAAAATGTAATTGGTTCAGATCCAATTATCTCACAAAACACATACATTTATTTAGAAACTAAAACACGTACATTTTTCAATTAATGCATCCTGGCAGTTCCGTCAGAACATTGCTTTGGTCAAAATTGTGTTATCTGTGAGCACATTATCCAAGTTTTGTATCGTCATTGAGGAGAACTAGTAACAAGTGCTCCAATGGTTTAGAGGCCCAAAGCTTCTTCACATGCTCTATAGTATAAAATTTTCAGGACTTAATTAATCATTTTTTCAAGTACCAGAAACACCCCAAACTATTTCCTAAGAACAAGTCTAGTGTTCTGCATCTGGCTTCCATGCAGTGGTCAAATGGCTATCGACCCAAGCCAAGGGCATATTTTGCCTACGTACATTTCAGGAAATAGTATCAAATTGCCATCTGTTTGTTTTATTTCCAAAAGACATTGTTCTATCCTCAATTGACATATTGTCCAAAAATATAACACTAAGCTGTCAACTGTCCGATTTTTATCAAAACCTCAGGTTTAGAAAAGTGATGTTGATGGGCAGTTATTTAAAAGACATGATATATATGACTCAATGCCACATAAAGTCTATCCTTTGATCAAACTTGACAGCAGAAGGCATAGAACTGAACCAAGTGGTCTCAACCTCTGTAGAATTGCCTTCCCCAAGCTGTACCACTGGTGCCAAGCCCTTGGCTTTGATCAAGAGACACTAGAAGAAAAGAGATTAGATGCCACATTTTCTGTAGGATATCACTCGAATACATTGCACTCTCAGTCACTCAGTGCCCCTGTAATGAACCTACTGCAAAATGCATTTGGGAATCCAAGTTAACATAATCTATAGCAACCCAAAGAGACATAAACCTTGTTAAAATTACAAGTGTTACTTACTCTGGGCTGCAATAATGGCAAGGTTCCTCCAGCCCAGATGTCAATACGATGGTGCCTGGAGGAGCATCTTAACTCAGGACTTTATAGATGTATTAAAAAGACCAGTGGGAACTATATACTATATACTATACAGTAAACTTGAACCTCACTTAGTTATGATGACTGGGAATTCTGGACAATGGAGTTGTGGTATCAGTTCCTGGAACTGAGTAAAAGGCCGGCTGGTTGGGACTTTGAGAATCGTTTTGTTTTCCTCCTTGTCTTGCCTTATTCCAGTCCAGCTGTCAAATGTGCTCTGCACTGTCCTTGCACCACCCAGGGCTAAGACGAAATTTTCTTTCTGGTTTCGGAGCACTTTCTGTGAGAATCTGTCATACCCTCGCTCATGTTTACATCACATGAGCCTTCAGCAATTGCTGGCTGAGGAGGGCACCTGTGCGACTGGCCTCGGCTAGTTCATTTAGGAGCCCAAGGACAGTCAACTGCCTCTTTCTTTCCTCGGTATCCCCAGAAGATGCCCTTGATGAAGGCTAGTTCTGCTTGGCCAACACTGAGATAATGAGAGGGTTCACTTCTTTTGTCTTGAAAAAATGATTTTCTGCTGACTTACGCACTGAGCAGAGAGTGAGAGCACCAAGACAGTCCCTGGCTAACTCTCTAGGAAGTAGCCTCCCTACCTGCTGCAGCTCAGGAAGGCCCTCGCTGAACAATTTTACTTACAGTATGGTGGAAGGAGCAAGGGTTTTGGTGCCTTTGGATGTGAATTTGAATCCCCACCTTGTCTCCTAATAGCTGTGTGATCTCAGGCAAGCTAGGCAACCTCTCTGAGCCATAGATTCTTCAACTACTTACCCTGCCAAGGCTGTAGTAAGGGTTGAAACTAATGCTTCTCTTGAAGAATGGAGTGAGGCAAGGGGAAAAGGAAGGGAGGGGAGGAGGTGAGAGGAGAGAGCAGGATGATACATATTTTTTTCCAATAAGAATGAAAAATCACATCTGTTTTTCTCAAAAAACTAAGAGATAAATTGGATATTCGGTTTTAAACAATAAAGTAGACAAAATCTTCTGACCTACAATTTTGAATGTTTATTGCTCCCAGATCTTTTGTTCTTACCTTTACCTATTCCCAGTTTTTAAATCATATTTATGGTTCATTATTTTGTGTGCATTCTTTTTATTTATGTAGGTGGATTCTTTTCATTTATTGAGCTTTGCTTGAGGTTTGAAGAATGTCTCAAATTTTTTATGGAATGGGATGTGGCATACATATAAATATGTATATACTGCTGTGTTTAGAGATGTTTGCCGTGAACATTTTGGGGGCACTAAATAATAATAGGGCACATAAAGCCATTTTGGACCATCTTACTTAATCCTCCCAATGACCTTGTGAAATAGACATTAATAACTCCACTTCTGAGATGAGGCAACTCAGGCTCCAAGAGTGGCTTTCCTCAGGTGACTTAACCTCTCTCTCCCCAAGGGTCAGAATTTGACATCAACTCAAGTCTTTTGAATCTTAGCCCAATGCTTTTTCTTCCGCTACTCAGCTGCCTCTTCAGAGTCATTAGTCATTTCAGGTTTACTACTGGGCTTAATAAATAACACCCATGACTGACAGTGCACATTTACTGTGCACCTGCTACATGCCAGGCATTTACATTCATTATATCATTTAATGCTCCCCACAAGCCGATGATGTACTATAGTATCCTCCCTTATAAACCATGAACTACACAAGGGCAAGGACAGTATAGGGAGGACTTGGAATGTGAGCCCAGGTTAGTGTGACTCCAGAGTGCTCTCGCTCTTAACCACTACCTTTCAAGTGCATCGGTTCTGTCATCAAGTAACACTTCCTGAGGGCAGTGTTCAAAGGACTTGGGCTTGTGTGATGTCACCGTGTGGCTGTGATAGAAGCAGACAGCAGCAGCAGGCTACCCCTGCTTCCCTGACCTCTCCCCAGAAGGAAGTCGGCTACAAGCGGGCAGTCGGATAGCCTAGCCACTAACCATTAAAGTCTCAGGCCTCTGTGATCTCACTAGGATCTGTGAGAAAAGGTCACAATCACTGTCTTTGTGTCCCAATCCATGCCTTCCTTCAGGGTGTCTGTGATTTTCTTAATATTCTCTTTGCTGCCTGCTTTAAGACCTTAACATGGATGGTAATAAAGCATGCGTTGCTGGTCCCAGCCCTTAGAAGTATCCTGGGGCTGTTTTTGGAAGTATAATTATCACCTTGAAGTCTATTCTTTTTATCTTTTGGATTTATTCAGCTTTTGGAGGCTTTTACCTTAAGATATGCTTTTAGGTTACAATAAACAAAGCCACATATTTCTGGAAATATTCAAAGAGGGAGTGTTTTTTTCATCTTGATATGTGTACCAATTCTTTAAATGTTAGTGAGATTATTTTCTCTCTTGGCTGTCACCCCTCTTGACTAAAGCTCCAGTTCTATCTTTGCTGCTGTGGCCCCAGCTCGTAGCCACACCTGAGGTCCGATCCTATCCACTACCAGATGCCTCCTCTCAGACAGCCTGAGACAGGCTTCACTTCCTGAAGCCTTGGTTTTACACAGGTTCTTTTCAATCATAAAATGAGGATAATAATTACCCTTTCAACCTCTTGCGTTGTTAAGAAGATCTAATGAGATACTGGATGTTAAAATGCTTTGAAAACCGTATGTTGCCATAAAAATGTAAGATCACCATTGTGGTCCTGGGCGCAGACCTCAGATAAAGGGCACGTGCTTAAGGAATATGCCAGCGTTAATTACAAAGGCATTTGGGCCCGAGGCCTAATTATCTGGAAAAAGAGTAGAAAATTCTGTAACTGTCATTTTGCCTACCTGTCATAAACCACAGGCATTGATTCTGGAACTGAGGTTTTGATGACCAGCATTTTTATCCAGATCATGACAATCAAGTCTGCAGGGCTATGGGAAGAGCAGAGTGTTTTCAGTAGAGATTCCTTGATAGTGACATTTTTCATTCTTCTTAAAACAGGGGTTGGCAAACTACAGCCAGTGGGCCAAGCCAAGCCCACCACCTGTTATTACACATCCTACACGCTAAGAAAGGTTTTTAAATTTTTAAATAATTTTTAAAAGATGAAAAGAATATTTTGTGGCATTTAAAAAAATATATGAAATTCAAATGTCAATGCCTATAAAGCTTTGAATTTTACTAATAGAAAATTTGTGAAAATTTGCTTTCTCTCTTGTTCTAAGAGTACCTACATATTCTCCATTTTGCCTATTGGTCCACAAAAACCTAAAATACACACTCTCTGGCTCTTTACACAAAAAGTGTGCTGAGCACTACACTAAAGCTTTCATTCTGCACTTGACTCCAAGGAACTCAGAGGTCCTCATCGATGTAAATGCTGCCATGCCACCCAGGGACTTAATTTATACAAGACTCTAAGGAAAAGTCGTTCTATACACAGAGAAGGCTGAGGCTTATGGACTGAAAGGGCAGAGGGTTCTATTTAGGACTCAGTCAGAATGGGAATGGCCGCCGCCCCCAAGGAAATGTGACAGAAAAGGGAAGAGAGACGCGAAAAGCTAGCAGAGTTAAAAACCAGACTCCCAGTCTCCTTGGCGATGTGACCAGATGAGATGGGGCCCTGTGTGGTCTCAGTCTTTCCCCCATGGGCAGTCTGGCCACTGGACTGGACACTGTTCTATTGCTCTCTTCCGTTACCGAGCAATGGGTGTGGTGCTGATGCTCACAGCGTTTGCAATGCTGACCAGGCAGCACTTAGTGCCCCCTAACCTGCACTGGACTCTTCTTCTCCACTTCCCTATTCACACCCTGTCTCCGTCCGTCCTCTGCTCAGCTGCCCGTCTTCCTCTCTCACCACCCTGGTTACTCCCAGCCTCCGAGAACCGCTGGCCACTTCAGTCTCGCTGTCTTGCCTTCCCTCTAGGCCTTTGGTTTCTCTCCTTTCCTCTGCAATTCAGCTTTGTCCAGGCCAATCTTGCATCCCCACACTCACTGCTTAACTCTGCCTAGCGGTTACCAGCAAGTTCCCTCCTTGGGGGAGGGGTTACAAAGGACCGAAGAGCTTTCCCAGGCCCACGGAACACTGGGGAGCATGATGGTGCGGAGAGCATCTCTGTTGGGGCTTTGGAAATATTAGTAAATGCTGCTGTCTCTAAGGATTTCTTACACATGGGAAGACAGAGACATGGCTAAGGAAAATGGAGCCAGGCCCACACCAGAGGAGATGAGAGATCAAAGCAAGAGGAAGGTTTTTTTCTGGCACCTGCCAAGACCCAGTCCATGGAACTGAGTCCCGGAAACACTGGAAGGTGACTTCAGAAGTAACTGTGACTGTGCCAAGCTGGCCAAAAACAAAATTGCTATGGTTCCGGGGAATGTTTACACTTCAAGGTGTCCAGTCATCGTCAGGGCGTTACCTAGTCTGCACTTTACATTTACCAGGTACGTTGTGCGATGTGGTAACATCAATTAGGCTACTTAATGTAGCTTTGCTAAGAGTGATGGACCCAAGGGAAGTGAAGAAGAGGGCACAGTACAAGTCACCAAAGTTCTGTGCAGTTAATGACCTGGGTAAATTCGCTGAATAACCCTTTGATTAAGGAGGATCACATTCTGGGCGACCAGGGAGGACAACTGAGCCACCTGTGGAATCGAGGACAGAATGTTACTGAAGACTTTCCGACAAGTGCCCTTTCTTGGGCATACGCTATTGTGAGAAAATGAAAGCTTATTTTGCCACCAATTCCTTTAAGCAGAAATGAAATCTTAGTGAGCAAAATAACCTTGATTAACACAGCACCACAGAGAAGCCTCCAGGGTCTGATTTCACAGCCCCTCTGGACCTTCTCTTCAGGCAGTTAAGCATTCGCAAGAAAAATCCCTTCTCTTTATATGGCTTCTTCAGCTGCATCATTTCACGAAACAATTTTTAGGAGACGAAACACAATAAAACCCACATTTTTATTTTCCTGATCTGAGATAGCTCTTGAAATTTCCAACTAATCTTTAATACGGTTAATTTCTTCCCCACTTCCAAGCTTCAACCATTAATTTTATTTTTTTAAAAAAGGAGGGAGAGCAAAAAAATCAGACCTCCCTTGTTACTCAGCGAGAGCGTGTGATTTGTACGTTTCTAAAAAAAAAAAAATCATTCCAGCCCTGCTTATTTTGACAAACCTACTTAACACTTCAAGCAATGAACTACAGGGCATAAAAGTATAATCTGCAGAGAAAACCTTAATCCTCTGTAGTAACCTATTTGAATCTCCTCAAACACATTGTGGTGTGTAGGCCTGGAGAATTAAGTCAATTGTTTGATCTGAGAAGAAAGGCAATTAGGGCTCTCTCTTGATCTTTCTGGTTGAATTCTAGTCAGGGGCAGCCACTGCTCTCAACAGCTCCATGTGAGACCCCTATTATTATAATAATAGAGGTGAGCATTAGAATCGCTACAGTTAAGGGTCTTGCTGCATTTTCATTATGAGTTGTTTTATCTGAGAGGCTCCAATTGTGATGGGCTAATACTCAGCATACAAATGATTAGCTAGCTGTTTTTTTTTTTTTCTTTTCTTAAACTTCGTTTAAAACTTCTTCCTTAACCTGAAAACTGTTTCGGCAGAAACAAAAAGAAAACTTTCAGAAGCAGCTATATGGGTGATGGGATGGCTGTGTTCACTCACTGCTGGGTTACTGGCAGAGATCTGAAATGAGTCTCTTCCAACGGATGTCTCTGGGCCATTGGCAATTCAAGACAAGATGGAGAATCTGGTCGGGGTGGTCTTGTGAGGAAACTGGGGGTTCTGCCCTTATTTGCTTACAGCAGCTCCCTAATTTCTAAACAGAAGTAGCAATCTAGTTGGAGGTGGCAACTCAGAGCTGTTTACATAACATAATTATATGAAACTGAATAGAGATCATTTGTCCATAGCAAGGAATATTGGAGAGGGAGTTGCTGCTGGAAATTACGGGCTCCAGTGACTAAAGCCTATCCCAAATCACCTATTGGTAGTGTGGCTGATGACCAAGCCTTTCTTCGGGTTTCTATGGCTCTATCTCATCATCTAGAATGAAGCTCCTGGAGCTATTCTTTGTCTGCTTGTCCATTTATGTGAGCTCCCTACCTCTGAGAGGTGCGAGAGCCACAGCTTCGGGGAAGGCAAGAGAGAATGAGCTCCTCTGCTTCCTGCTGGATCCCACCATTGTGCAGTCCTGTTTAGCATCTCATTCCCAACCAAGTCCATGTGCAGATCAGAGAGGTGTAGATGCTCCGGCCTCCACTGGGTCATTCTCTTCGCCGTAGCCTCAGAGTTCCTACAGGAGGGTTGCTTGGAGGAGGTTGAGAGTTCTGCTTTAGGGTTGTTGAGGCTTGTAGAAGGGTAGCAAGAAGCAGTGAGGCTAATTCTATCCAGCCAACAGTGATGGAGAGCCCACGAAGAGCCTATGGTGCAAAAGAGATGGTCCTGCCCGCCAGGAGCTTGTAGTCCAGCAGGGGAAGATGGGTGGGACAAGAGACAGTAACAATACATACGGTGTGACCAGTGTGTCAGGAAAGAGGCCCAAGGATGTACTTAACCTAAATTTAAGTCCAAGGAAAGGCTCACAGGAGACAGTACCTGAGCCGAGGCCCCCAAAATGAGTAAGAGATAATGAGCAAGGAGGTGGCTTATTGCAGGCCACCTGGAGGTAAGAGAATGTAGAATGTGTTCAAATACCTGCAAATTGTTCTGTAAGGCTGGAATGTAGTGTGATGGGGTAGGGGCCAGCAGAAGAGACAGATGTCTGGTCATGAAGGAATTTCATGCCATGATAAGAAATGTGGCCTTATTGGTTACAACAAATAACCAGTCTTAGCTACTTTAAACAATGTCTCTTACCTAGCCAAGTTGACATATAATTAACTATCACAACTACCCAAAATAACTTGAGAACTGGTACTGTTGAAATAATTATTATGGAGGGTAGAGTGGGGGAGAGAAACCCTGTAATATATATTTCCCATAAATTTTTAACCTCAATCTAAAATCAAGCCTTTAGATCTAATACAGAGGATAAAGGAAAAAAGTAAACAATACCACAAGAAAGCAAAGCATCATCACACCCAGAATGTGGGAAAGTCCATGGAACAGAGGACTGGATTTCTTCAACTAGTTAGGAAAAACAGGGAAGTAGAGGAATGTTCTAGATTAAAAGTGACTTAAGAGACATAAACACCAAAAGCAATGTATGGCTCCTGTTTGATCTTTACTTGGACAAACTTAGCAGTGTATCTGAAAACGGACTGGTCATTAGAAGTTATTTAAGGAGTTTTGGATAATTTTGTTAGGTATCATAATATTGGAGTTAAAAAATTAAAATGTTTGCCCTGAAGAAAGGCTTTTTGTCATGGGAAACAAAGCCAACAGCCAGAAGGACTGACATCATCTCTCAAGGTTTGACCTCCTCTGACTCCCGCCCTTCCTTCAGAAGGAATGAGTCACTCCCTCTCTCACCCTCCATGTGGCACCCGATGTACATGGGTGTATGTATTTCCTTTTCTAAATAGTGAGCTCCTTGCCCAGGATATAGCAGATACTACAAGTACTAATAAATCTTAGAATAATTCTCTCCAAACCCCTAATTCCTAAGTAAGAACTTGCTTTTATTTCATGTGTCATATTTTAACAGCAGCTCTCAACTAGCAGTTCTCAACCAGGGTTGATTTTGCCCCCAGGGGACATTTGGCAATGTCTGGAGACACTTTCAGTTGTCACAACTGGGGGAAGGGATGCAACTGGTTTGGTGGGTAGAGGATAGGAATGCAACTAAACATCTCACAATGACAAGCCCCTCTCGCCTCCGACAAAGAATGATCTGGTCCAAAATGCCAATGTTGCTGAGTGGAGACACCTTGCCCTGCTTCATGTCTTGTAGGTTCCACTTTCTATGTATCTTTCAAATCTGTTCCATCCCAGCACCCCACTCGCAATTCCTTAATTCAGGCCTTCGTCGCACCCCCTAAGGAACATCACAATAGGCTCCTAATCCATATTCTTGCCATCTAATCCTGTTTCTACTTTGGAAGGAAATGATGGCCTCCCCCATCTTGAGAGCTCCTTTCTCATTTTCAAGGTTTGGTTAACTCAAGTATTAACTACTCTGCGAAGCCTTGTCTGGCCTATGCTCCCTTCCTCCCCACCCATCCAGCACCCTGCTTTAGTTTGGGCCATCATTTACATCCCCATGTTTTACTTCCTTGTCTAGTGTGTGTATTCCTGCACTTGTACAGAAGCTCACCTCCCCAAGCGTAGGGAGTGTTGTTTTGTTCACTGCTATAGCCCCAGAGCCTAGAACAGTGCCTAATACATAGTAGGCATTCACTATATATTTGCTAAAATAATAAAAACACATTCATTAAGAACAAAATAAGTTCTGCCTTTATTAATAAGACCAGTGATGTTGCTTGAAATAATGCTTTTTAAAAAATGTCATATCTTTTAATGGAATGTTAGCCCTTTGTTGTAAAGACCACTATGAACTGATGAAAGCTATGAAGCTTCTCTTCCAGCTTCCCACCCTCTCCCAAAACCCAAACATAAGCATAAAATTGAATACAATTTCAGGAGGTTCTGAAACTTCCCTGAAGTAGGCTACAAATCAATGTCTACTAATCCCAGGATGAGAGACTGATTTTAAAGAGTCATCTGTCTTAGAATCGTGATTTCTCCCCTATTCTAATGATTCAAAGAATATATGTGACTCAAATATCACTTTTCTTTCCCTCTGTCATTAGCCAGTTAAATGTTAAAGAGATTCCGTCTACAAAGGATTCACTGCTTAGAGAGGGGTAAGTTCAATATTTGCAGCTGAGAACTTGATAAACATCCGGATGAAAGCTGAAAAATCTAGCTAGTAATCCAGATATTTCAAAAAGTATAGATGTTAGCAGAGAATAGGCCGAATATCTAAAAAGTGAATTTTTCACTTGTCGGTTGAAAGTCTGGAGTCACAATCTCAGAAGAAGATAGAACAACAGGATCTATTTCACAAAGAATGAACTTTTTAAATTTTATTGTTTAAAGAAAAAAAAAAATAAAGGAATATATACATCCACTAAAGTGAAGTTTTCCATTAAATAGAAATAAAATATTTGGTAGTAAAGACCATTGAGCTAAAAACAGAATATCAGATCAGTAAAACAACGAGAGCGATTTGACTTTGTGTTTTATTTCAACGGGCACACTTCATTCATTGTCTGTAGGAAAACTAGGCTAGGTCTCAATGGGCAACAGTCACAGTTATTAAGCAAGTAAATATGCCACCACTTCCGTGTCCTCCTTTATTTCTTTATGTCTTCAGTCTCATCTGGCTCTTTCTCTTGATGCTCTCTTTCCCACCTCATTTCTTTTAACTCTTGTCTGTATTTCCGTTCAATGAACCGCTTCTGATGGGCCATCTGGGGAAAGTTATCTGACACGAGGAGATATATTTTATACTTAATAAAGGATAGCCACTAGTGCAATGAATGATGCAAATTAAACATATACACATGCAAACATATATTCATATGAAATATATATAGTTGTATTTTATAAGGCAAGAGAAAAAAATTGTTCATTTGCTTCCCTTATTCTTTTATCCTTCAGAAACACATTGGAAGTCTGGATCAGCATCCGATTCTAGGTTTCAATATATGCTGTCGCCTTGGGTATAAAAAGCACTAAGACATACTGGAATATTAAAACATAGACATGTAGCTTCAGAATGATTCCAGGTAAGTGTTTAAACATAGTTCTCCTAGCAAGAAGTGATTTTCAGGGAGAGAGCAAAGGATACAGCAAAATGGAGTTGTATATTTTCGCAAAGCTCAAACCAAAAATGTCAAACAAATAATGATATCATCATACTGTTATTCACCAAGAATTAAAGCTTCTGAAAAGTGCAAAAACGGATCAGACAAAAAGAGGTCACATTCTAAGTCACTGTTGCTTATCATTCTATTTTTAAAGTTTACCACGAAAAGGCCAAAACTATATCAGCAACAACAACTCAAGTAGAGCACTTTTATTTGGTTAAAGGAGAAACGTCGCTCAGTGGCATAGTTTAAGCTACATTTAGTTTGATATTTGACCCTGAGCAAAAGTACTGGCACAGTGGAAATCTTGATAGAGATTTTAAAATTTACAATTCATTTGTGGTCTACAATGAGTGTAGCAATGGAATAAGAAATCGAGTATGGAAAGAGAAATAGTAATTTTACACATTTAGTTAGGAAACACTACTCAACAGCAAATGTCACAATGTAAGCATAAATGAGAGCAACACAAGTTATCCAGTCACACAGGAAAAATGGCACTGGTCTGCCAAGCCTGAAAAGGGACTGTTACGTACAAGAGGTAGTACTTGGTATTTAAAAATATGAGGAATTTGAGATGTGGGAGAACATAGCATGCCTGGGGAAAAGTGATTTTGTGTGTTAAGGCTGAAGCATAGTAAAAGTGGATATAAACATGCAGCACATGCCCACCATCCCCCTCTCTCTCGTATACGGCATCCCATCCTCGCCCCAGATGAGAAGGGATGGGAAAGGGTGCTCAGAAAAGCATCTGAAAGGCTGGTGTGAATCAATAAAGACCTTGTATATCTGAAAGTCAGTGACCGATTTTAAACAAAAGAGGATTATCATAATGGCATCTGTGTTTTAGAAATAAAACGGTAATAAAGTCTTATTCCCCAAATGATAGTAAACTGATTCCTTTTGTATTGTATAAAACACAGGTTTCAAGTATCATAAGTACTTTTTAAAAAGTAAATCAGACAATCCTAAAAAGGTAGCTATAAAGCAAGTTTCTACAGATGAACCCTATCTTCCTCAGTAAATTCTACTGTAAAACGTAATCTGCATTTTTTAAAAATAAATCCCACCACTCAGATCTAATCATTGATAAATCTTTAGAATATATCTTTATAGCCCTTTTCCTATGAAGTAGTTATACTTCACACATATATATACAATGTAAATGTGTATATACATTACATAGACACACAAACACTTAAGATCATTCTGCCCTCCCTCCCTTATACTGCGAGAGTACAGTATAGGTACATTTTATGGGTTCACTTCTTTTCCACTTGTTTTAGTATAAGCATATTCCTATATCATTCACCTTCAAAAATATTATTTTAATGGCTGCAAAATATTACAACATTTGGATAAAGCAAGGGTTGGTAAACTATTGCCTATAGGCCAAATACAGCCCTCCACCTGTTTTGGTAAATATGGTATTATCAGAACACAGACACCCACTCATTTGC
Organism: Pteropus alecto; assembly: GCF_000325575.1. Taxonomy (NCBI): domain Eukaryota; kingdom Metazoa; phylum Chordata; class Mammalia; order Chiroptera; family Pteropodidae; genus Pteropus; species Pteropus alecto. Next base: position 1,698,643 of record NW_006432227.1, on the reverse strand, counting down.
ATACCATCCGGCCTGTGAGCTACAATGGCAGAGCTGAGTAACTATGACAGACACTATATGGCCTATGAAGCCTATTTACTATCTGGACATTTACAGAAAATGTTTGCCAACCCCTAGAATATGCCATAATTTTTGAAACATTTCCCTACTATTAAACATGCAGTTTGGTTTATATATTTCTTTTTTGGCTATTATAAATCAAGTTGTCTCAAATATCGCAGTATGTGAACTTTAGTTCATAACTATTTCCTTAGGGTTGACTCCTAGACATGAAATCTCTGGATCAGGGGTGTGAACTCCTTTAATGATCTGACGCGTGTGGCCAAAGTGCTTTCTAGCCATTTAAACAATTCACTCTTACTAGTACGTACACGGGAGTCAGCTCAGAATAGGCCCTCTCCAGTACTGTTTTATCATTGAAAGCAAACAAAAACCTCTAAAGATAATCTTTAACAATCTTATAGTGGAAAATGGAATCTCACTTTTATTTCAATATGTGATTGTGCATTTATATATATAACAGATGAAAAAGTTCCCCAACTGTCAAGTGAAAAATCTCAGTGACGATTCCATGGACACTGGACGCTGATTACACTAGCTTCTGCCCCCAATGACTCCTCTTCCCCCTGCCCCCGCCCAGGAAGCTACGGTCTGCTGATTTCCACCTGGCTCTTGGCCCTCGTGCCTTTCCTGGAATCTCTCCCACCGCTGAGAATCCTGGGCCTCTTCAATTTTGGCTTCCAGGACTTTGCTGGTAGTTGAAGCATAATCAAATTGCTTTGTCATGTTTTGCCCACAGGTTCTGTTGTGCAGCACAATATACTTCAGAAGAAAAATTCCTTGCACTTAAGACTTCAATTTACAAAAGACTACACAGTTCCCTACATGGTCAATTATGTAACTGAAGTTTCTTCAGCCCAGTCATCCACTCTTGGGATTCTATCCCACAGAACTAAAAGCACCAACATATAGACATTTATTGTTAACAGTGATAAAAAAATTAGAAGCAAAGTGTCCACCTACAATAATAATTTAAAAAAAAAAAAAAAGCCAAATAAAATGCAGCACATGCACAGCATGAAGTATTACACAGCCTTTAAGAAAGAATGAATTGAAGCCAATGTGTGACCTGCAAGGCTGCCTGTAATAAGTAAGAAAAGATGAGCAAGGAAAGAAAGATTCACAGAAGTATGTAAATATCATCATCCCATTTTAATGAAACAATGGCCAAAAGCTAAAAAGAAAAAAACCTTCGCATGTGTAAGATTTTTAGAAACTGATGGAATGTATTTTTAGAAATGTATGGAAACAAAAACACGAGGTTGTTCACATGGGTCACCTGGCTAAGAGTGCGACTCCATGCAAAAAAAAAAAAAAATGAACATCAAAAAGCATTCAGGAATACTCTTTAAAAAAATTAGAAGCCCATTTTATACATATCTCACTTTCTACTACACTCTGTGTGAAGAATTATGAAGAAAAGAAGATCACATTTTATCGGTACTTACCATTTTTCTATTTTCCATTTTCTCTCCATAAAACACTCATTACATTATGAACATATAATTATAGAAAAAGAGATAGGCTTACATTTTTCAAGTGCATCCATTGCTGCTCCCATTTCCGCTTGCTGAATACTATTAAATAAAACAAAGGTAAGGTACACTTTAAAGAATTTTTTCAAAAACAAATGGTATTGCTACAAATTATTCAGGCTGATTTTCATGTTTGGTACATAAAATTTTATCTGATTACTTCTACTGTCACATACTGAATTGCACAGATAGGAATATATACAAGGGCATGCAGAAATGTCATTTATTTACACAAAGCCTGTTTAAGTTATTCGTTCACACTTATAATGCCACAATAACTTTCATTTATATTACATTTGAAGTATTTCTTACTTAAATTTGAACATCCTCATGTAAAGTTTAAAGAGGCAAAGAGTAAAAAATATATGTATAGACAGACTTCCAATCATTTCTCAGTGCAAGACATAGATTAGAGGATTCAAAGAAATGTAATAATATACATAATTCCTTTTTCCTGAAGATGTTAGCATTTCCACAAAGCTCAAGTAAGTAGCAATAAAAGATCAAATATCTAATGGCTATGTCATGCACAATGTGTTTCATAACATGCCTTCAGCAACGTCAGGTACTCTGCTGAGTAACTAAAACTGGACAGATCTTGCCCGTGCACCAGGTAACAGGCTTCCCCAAGGTAGCCAAAGCCCCTTATGCAATGGCATTCTCACTATCCAAGGCTGATTCTCAAGTTTGGGGCTGGGCTTGGTGTGGACATCAATCCTTGGGATTCATTTTGCTATTACCCTCGAATATTCTACACTCTAAATTTAAAAAGACAGCCTGTGGAGTTTGGAAAAACCAAGTAGAGACTTCTCAGACACACGAGATGTTCATCTGAAGAAATTAAAAATATCTTCTCATACCTTGGTCCTTTCCCACAGCCTATTCTTTCTCCCTTGAAGTAAACGGCCACCGTGTAAGTTCTAGCATGGGATGGCCCCACCGTCTGCAGAGTCCTGAGAGGGAAAGGGAAGAAGATTAATTATGCTAAAGTGTTACTTAGTTATAATTGCTAATACATAACTCCAAGAAAAACCATCTACTTATTGCTTAGACAGAGGAAGTTAAAAATAGCAAGAAAATTAAAGGAAGGTTTGATTTGCTAACCTCACAAATATAGAGAACTTTTGAAATAGAAAAATTTTAAATTCTAACACTGGATTTATATATTTTCCCCCAAAGTATTATAAATAGTATCTGCAGTCTAACAGTAAAGTGTTCAAATACTTTTAAACAATTTCAAAGTGTGCATATTGAACAAACTTTTAGCAGTGAAAAGTTAACTATTTCAGTCTATTCATTGTTTTTCAGTGCTAATCACAGCTAAAAACAATATATATTTGAGTAATACATCGCAAGCCACATCCGAATGGTTTCACATCCTTCATGGAGTCTTTCTAATGTGTTATCTTATCTGAGAGATCATGAAATGTATTTAATTTCTGAAACACCTGAGATCATTTCTACACAAAACTGCCGAAAAACAAAACTCCAGGTACCCTAGATTTTAATGATGTAGTGAAGATTTCAAATGCAGTAATACCGATAACTTTGTGGAAAAGGGAAATTAAAAGTAGCCAACAAAGATAAAAGAATGAACATGGTAATCTTGAGAAAACTATGCAAAATAACTCCTGCATCTTGATGAAAAAGAACAAGCTCATCGTGTACTTTTATTTGGGAAATTTATGAGGAGGGAACGGAGTCATTTCCTTTGTGTTTATATTCTTCGTAGGATAAAAGGCATGGATAGCTTCTTGAAGGTAGCACTTACCATAGTAATCATGTCTGCGTTATGAGAAGTTGGCTGTCCTCATTTTATTTACTGAACCTTAATTATCACTTTGATGAGGAAACATTTTGAGCCTTTCATGTAATACAGTTGGGATATTTGTTATGCTTATTAGCCACATATTAAAGTACTATTTCTAAATATTTGGGTTTTCTTCCCTAATAAAGGAAACATTGTTCAGCAGTGACAGCTTCTTGGGACAGTTTACAGCAGCTTGCTGTGGGATAACATAACCTTCTCTTGGCCTCAGTTTTTCTCTCAGGGAAAAAATCTATATTGTATTGTGACTAAATAAAAACATAAAAAAGGATTTAAAATTCTTGGCTGCCACTCTGGTGTTTTCCTTGAGTACGCTGAAGTCTGAAAAAATCCACGTGAGGAGGGCTTTTATTCTCTGTGAAACACACGCACAAATGTGTGTGCTTGCAGCCTTGAGTACACAGACAAGGAGTAAACCAGTATTAAAACTAGATTTTTAAGCATCCTTAAAAACACTATCCAGATAATACCTTGGGAGGCAACCCACCTATTTTGATAATTCTTCCTTTCTGTAATTCCTCTTTGAAACCACCTTCTGAATCAACAACATATGAGAGTCTCAAGATAATTACTCTACTTCAGAGTCAAACCTCCTGTCTTCATCAAAGCTGGTGGTATGTGTGTGGTGACCTGCATTCCTTGTGAATGATTTTTGGCTACCACTCAAAGAATATTCGAAAGTACTCGGTGGCTTTTAATACACATTCTGAGAAGAAAAGTTCCAAATGTTTGAATAATACAGCAGCAGTGAAGACCTGCCCGGCTTCTTACACTAAGAGCCTGAGAGAGAGAGAGCATATCTCTCAGGGAGTAGAGACAGAGGCTGACAGGGATTCAAAAAGGGGTGGAGAGAGACACCCAAGCACAATTACAAATCAAGCACACACAATCTTCTAATCTAGATGCACAGCAGAGGTTATGAAAAATGAGAACACAAATATAAAAATGTATATAAAAACTATTCATTTGAATTGTTCTTATGTTGGTCTCCTAATCTTAATATGTCTTCCTCACAGGGAGTAGTTCACAGGGCATTTTAGAGGTGGGAGAAAGCCTAGATAATCAAAAGTGACCCACTTACTTACAGCTAAACCTGAGAGACGTATGCAGTTTCAGTGCTGGGCAGAGTCAGATTTAAGAGGTCTGAGGAGGGGTGCGGAGAAGGGGTTAGGGGTGGCACCACGGAACACAGGGCCTTGGTCACGATGATCCCACAGTGATTAGTTTTCCCTCCAGGTTCCCGGGGCATCAACTCTAAGCTCATCAGATCCAATGGCGTGTGGGCAGCGAGTACTCACTTGTACAGAGGAATGTCTGGTTCTTTTCCTTCTGTCCTGAGCGTCAAGCAACACTGCTGAAGCTGAGATTTGGGATCATTCCAATCCTGATTCAAAATGAACTCCTGTAGCAAGTACCCAAAAAGCATTTAGTAATGGGTTCTGGGATCACCAAGCATAAAGCATATAACCAACTTAAAATTTATATAAGCTTACTTTTAACCGTGGAAAGAAACAAACATTCATGAACGTATGAACATATTCCAAATCCTTATCAATGTACAGTGCTGCAATAAATGCTGAAAAAGAGAACATTTAAAAATAAACCACAATGCATCACCATTTACCAGAAAGAGTAAGAGACCTAGACTTTTAAGGAAAGTTTGAATAAGGTTTTATCCTCCAGGCTCTCTTTATTCTTTACTTTTTAACATTACCATTTCATCTTTAAACAAGAGCTACTCTTTACCACTAATATTAGAAGCAGCAATATAGATGTGTGATTAAGATGCAAAACCACAGAGTACAAAGACCAAATTACATACATTTGGCTGTGGGCTAAATGAATAGTTAAAATGATACACAGATTGCTATTGTATAGCAGAGGAAGAATGACTGGGAATGCAACAACAATGTTAACATCAAATAAGTCAAAATAAAACTTGAAAATCAGGTATGATACCAGAATGAGTACATCCTAAGGCCTGCCATTCTCAACATCAATCTTGAGATCGCCCATCTACAAGGGTCTGTGTTATATTTCATGAACAGAAATGGGACAATTTATAGATTCAATATGCCCAGAGAAAAACGTAATACTGGGCTGAATGACAATGTGACAATATATCCAACTTCGCATTAATAAGTAGTAATTCCAAAGACAACTTCATTAAAAGGTACCTTAACCAAGTAAACAAACAGCAAGTTTTTAAAAGAAGGAATAAAAATAGCTCCCACTGAGCTAAAAAAAATGCCAGTGAGACCAATCACTCAACTTCATTTTTTAATAATTTTACTCTTTAAGTTACTTTTCTTAATTGAAAAGAAAAAGTTCTCTTAGGTCCCATAATCAGATTGCCTTTGCACTTTGTAAATGAGCTGGTTTTGCATGGTAGACTTTAATATTTGTATATAATTCCAATTGTCAAAAATACCCTAACATTAAAAGGTTTCAAGGCCCAGTAGATGGCCCACTTATTCTGCTACTGTTTCACACAAGGGGATGTGATGGCTGAGCATTAGGATGGAGGGGTGCGGAGAAGGGGTTAGGGGTGGCACCATGGAACACAGACTGAACATAAAATTCATTATCCACGTGTCTTAATTCCACATTATTCTCCCTCAAACAAGCTTTAGAGGAAAGCATAAATAAAAATTAATAGAGAAAAGAGGCTTCTTTAGTCAGAACACATTAATATTGAGAAGGATAAACGTTGGTCCATTTGACTTAAACTTTGAATCTGCAGGTTAGGAGGAAGCTTCATGTCGTAGGACTCACATTCCAAGAGGTCAGCCAAGGTCTTGGTCCTCAGGGCCACGGGCCTCTTGGTCTTGTCGTTGGTGATGGCGTACTCCTGCATGCCCAGCTCCTCCGCCACCTTGGCCTGAGTTCTGTTATTCACCAAAGAACTTCGCAACAACTGGCCAAAAGGAATTGAGGCACTTTTAGAAACCATTTCACTTCTGGTCTCTCTTTCTCCTGTGTTGGGGCCAACTGGCCTGAGATCATCTCACTGATAAGGACACCAAGGTAAATGATGGCTTAAGTCCTCAATCACTACACCCAAGCAGCAGTGACAAACTCTATACGTTTCTAGCTTCTCTTTAATAACTTACTCTGCTCCTGGATTTTATCACCTAACTGACATTTAAATACGTTCATTTGGTTGTTTAGTAGCAGTGATCAGTGTTGCAGAGGATGCTATGATTAACGGTCAGAGCCTCCATTAAGTCTAATGCTATTAAATGAAGAAGCATTAAATGTTTTTTTTAAATCAACTGTATTGAAGTATAATTTACATACAATAAAATGCACCCATTTTAAGTACAGTTAGATGAGTTTTGACAACCTTCTACATTTCCATCACACCAAACAAGTTCCCTGTGCCCCTATGCAATCAATAAAAACAATTCACTTCCCATCAGGCGAACTCAGCCTGTTTTCTGTCATTGTACTTTAGTTTTAAAGGAGCACTTTTTAAAAGTCTAGATAAGCTTTAGGTTACACTGGCATTGCTGCTAATTTTGATATTATAGGATTTGGGAAAGTGATATTTTAGTAAATATTTATTTAAAACAAATTATTTACTACATTTTCACTTTTATTATTTTGACTATTTCTACAATATATCCTGAGTCATAGTTTTTTCAAACTGAGACCCTTTATCTTTAATCAAATGAAAATATAATTTTCATATTTCAATTTCAGGAATTCCAAACAAAAAATTTCTACTAGGAATTTTAGTAAGCTAAGAGTCATCCAAATACTATCCGAGCAGTAACATGACACAGCACATAAAAATTATGCAACCAGCTCACAGAAGAGGTTCCTGGTTTAGGATTTAACACTCACTCACCACTCAAGAGAGGAGGCCAGGAGGGAGGCCAGGGAAGAGGGAAGATACAAAGAAAAAATGCTCACCAAACAAAGGCTGAAAATAATTGCCCCCAATCTCTAAGATTTGGGAAAATAATATACCCACAACTAGAACTTTCTTATAACAGATGTAACAAAATCTCCGTCTATGACAACAATTCCTCGCTGCTAAGGAATATCCACCCCTGACACCCGGGCGAGGGAGCAGGAATCATGCTGGTTCCGTTCCACATCACACTCTGCTTATTAGATGCGAGTTTTATGCTCTGTGGCTCCTGTGTCAACTGAGCTTATGAAAATCAAGATTTATTCTCAATGCCTGAGATTGCATCCTTGACAATAGATAAATAAGAAACAATATGTTCTTAATTTATCTGACAATGATTCATGAAGGAGAATTACAACTTGATCTTCATAAGCCACGCTTGCTGTTGAGTTACCGACTATTATTCTTTGCTTGTCTTTGCTTCCTTCTCCCATTTCCCCTTAACTCTAATTTCTCTTCAATATAGTGTTTCATTAAAATTAATATCCACAGAGAAGCTCAAAATTAAAAAGACCTAGCGAATAATACCCAACCAATAGGGAGCCCAACAGCCTAATATCTTGTAATTACAAAATAATTAAGCTGGACGGGAGCTATCTTTTTTGGTTTGGATTTCCAATGGGAGGAAAATGGTTCTCAAAGTAGAGGCCATGGGGATAAGAGGGTTCTCTCAACATATGCTTTGGGTAAGAGGAGAAAACGCTAATATTTTTAGGCTGCACATACAAAGATTTTCATGCCTCAGAATCAACAAGCCTGATGTGCACGTGAGTGCACACAAGCCACAATACGTCACTGGTCACCAGGCCCCAGGTGCCACCTTTCAGGGTCAAGGTCCTCCACTCGGTGTTGTACAGTAATGCTGCCTGACAGGGAAGGAGAAAAGCAGTGAATATGGGAACAGAAATGCTTCCAGTATTCTTTAAATGTGCCCTGACGGGTCTTAAAGAAGAAGGGTGGCCAGCAGAAAGTGAGATCTTTATGTTCTTCCCAAAACTCAGAGCCCGAACCAAATGTCAGTGGGAAAGAAGGAAGTTATAAATCATTAGAGTCAGTTTAAATTCAGAAGATGAGATGAAAAGAAGTAAGACCTTGCTCTTTACCTAAACAAGAAAGTCCGAATGGCAGTTTCTTTCAATGGAAACCTCCCTCCTCGGCCTCTGCTGAACTCTGCTACAATAAGCGGGATCAACAGGGGGTCACAAGGCGGAAAACCACCTTAAGTTTCGCAGGCAGGTCAGTGTGACAGCTTTGGAGGCCAATTCTCAGCCAGGCCCTGTGCTGATAGCTGAAGATCCCAAAATGATCAACACCCCACTGCTGCCCTCCTGGGGCTGCTAAGATCTAGAGGAAGCAACACACAAACTGGCCACTGTAACACCCTGTGGTAGCCGCCGCTGATGGCACGGAGGCACGGTGCGTGCAGGTGCTCCTCTATCCCAGCCTTCTAAAAAGGCCGCCTGGAAGACCTGACTCCTGAGTAAAAATGCTCCAGAGGCTCACTGACCTAGCTGTTATAAAGTGCTATAAGGCACTTTAGAGATGTGGTACTCAAACCTCTTCCAAGAACAAAGGAATGTGAATTTCTGGAGATGCAACCCAGACATGTGCATTTTTTAAAAAATCATGTAGGTAGACTCTGGTAAACAGAGTCGGAACTGAAAAAGAATGAGTCTGCCAGTGAGAGAAGGGTGAGTGCTATGGTCTGGATGTTTGTGTCCCCTCAAAATTCAAATGTTGAAATCCTAACTCCTAAAGATGATGGTATTAGGAGGTAGGGCCTTTGGGAGGTGATTAGGTCATGAGGGTGGAGTCCTCATGAATGGGATTGATGCCCTTACAAAAAAAAACCCAGAGAGATCTCAAGCCCCTTCCACCGTGTGAGGGTACAATGACAAGTCTGCACTCAAAAGAGTGCCTCACCTAACCATGCTGCACTGCGATCTTGGACTTCCAGCCTCCAGAACTGTGAGCAATAAATTTCTGCTGCTCATAAGCCACCCAGTCTGTGGTATTTTGTTATAGCAGCCTGAACAGACTAACACAGTGAGAAAGGGTTTTCCAGGAAGAGGGAACAGCTCTGGCAGAAGCAAGGGGCCATGACACAACAAGGTGATTATTACTGAGTGGAACTGGAGAAGTCACGCTCAGTGGGGAAGAGCTGATGCAGATGGGGCTGGCTGGCCTATGGGCAGAGACAGTCTTTCAGGTGATATAGTGGCAAAGTAAGTTTTTGATTTTAGAAAGATCATTTTGGTGGATGAATGTGAATGGAACATGACACGAGGCTGAACAGCTTACAGATGTTGATGCTATAAATTCTATTTTACGAAGAAGAAATAACCTACTTTTTATTTTTTAGTAGTCTAGAAAACAAACATGAAGTACCCGTTGGGCATGAAATAGTTATTAGACTGTTTGGCAGACAATGCCTTATGTTGGATACATGGTAAAAAGCAGAAGATTTTTGTGTCACGCTGCCTGGGTTTAAACTGTGGCCTTACCACTTTCTGGCTAAGCGACCCTGTGTAAGTTACTAAATCTCTCTAAGGCTGTTTCCTCATCTATAAAATGGAAAACATAGTTCCTACCTCAGAGGGTAGTAATGAGAATTAGAGTGAATGAATATACAATCTAAGTACAATGAGTGGGACATAATACACACATAAGAAACATTTGCTGCTGTTGGTATCCACAATGGCTTCATCTCTAGGCAGGATACGCTTGCTCTTCGGTTATACGGAAAAGTTTAGAGAAAGTTCTAGGAATTCCTCTGGATTTACCCTCAATGCAGAATGTCCGTACAGCTGTCCACTCACTGTCCTCAAAGTTTTCCATTTTACCAATGGAAAGGTTCTTAACTTTCTTTTTAATCCTCCCCCACCCCAAAAAAAATTCATTTGAAATCGCAAGAAAAAGTGGAGAACGCTGGAGCTGGAGCTCTCTGGAAAGCTGAGAAGAGAGAGGGCTGCTGAGGCCCTGACGCAATGGCAGGGCCCCGGATAAATGCCGCAAATCGCAAATTCCGACTTTGAGAATCCAGGATGTTTTCTATTATCTCTGCACAGTAGTCTTTCAAAATCAGTTAAAACTTAAATTTTAATAAGAAAAAGGTTTATAGTTTTTTTTTTTTTAAAGAAACTTTAATGTTTTTTTTTAAAAGATTAGCAATCTTCCTTCAACTACTTTCTTTACTCTCAATTCTAAAGAGAAAAGCACAGCTGTGGGACACGAGCTACCAAAGAGGGCCACCTAGTGTGAAATAAGTAGACTGTGATTATTATCTAGAGGACTTTAATATAAGAACATGGGATGAAAGCAGAATGTATTATTAAAAGTGACAGTGATGTGCCGCACAGGTCTATTATACCAAGAATGGTAGCCAGATGGTCTCCATTTCCCACGGTAACTAAAGAAAAGGTACACAAATGCTAGCGGGCAGAATGCAGGTCAGATACGAAGAACCAAATGATACCAGTGACGGAGAAATTTTCAACCAGGAGACTGTGAAATCTGTCCTGTCAAGGAGATCTTATAAATAAGATGTCATTTATCTGAATGATTTATGCTTAGTGCTGTCCGGAGGCATCGGGAAGGGATTAGATCATTGGTTCTCAAACTTTATATCTGTAATCCTTGCTTTCTTATTAAACCAAAACATTCCTCTAAAAATGAAAACTTCTGTAAGTTCATTTTGCACCATTGAATAGTGCCTTGCACATAGTAGTTATGGGATTACCTACTATTTTTGGCTCAGTAGCTTATAGTAAAGGCTGAGAGAAAAGAATGAAATAGAGAAAACTCGAAAGTATGGCAGGGCAGGTCTTCCGGTCTGAGTATACGCTCCTTGACCTCTCACTATCTGCCCTGACTCTACTGGGTAGGTTTTCCCCCAAAACTGTGGAACAGAACCTCTTCCTTCTACATCCCAATTCAAACTTCGTCCTCCTAGGACAATTATATAAGCCTGACATTCTTTCCAAACTAGGCCTTTTTGAATACCCAACTTACAGAACACATTATGCTTTTCCCCATCATCATTCAAAACTGGAAAACCACAAATTCATTTGTTCAACTGTCCTTATTCTCCATAAAATCAGCGTGTATGGGAATGGCTCAAAGCTAACTAATGCCTCCCAATGTGAAGTACTGTAGTTGTATCATCTTTAATTACAATAATGAATAATTGGCCACTACTCCGCAACAAATGCAACTGGAATAAGTAATCCTCCACAAATTTTAAAGTAATTTTAATCTTTAGACATTCATAAATAAGTTTTCAGTTTCTTTCCTTATACATAAAACAAAGTGCCACTTCCCTCCAGTGGAACTTCCACTTTCCTTTCTGTACGACTTAGCTGCCTGAAAAACTCTCATTCCTTTACTGATCAAATATGTACTGAGAGCCTACCATATGCCAGGCATATAGTAATAAAAACATGTTCCCAAAGAAACAACTTCCAGGTTTGTGGGATAGGCAAACTGAAATACGTACTAGGAAGGAAAAGAACATGAAATCTTGACTGGGGGGCCACCAGAGCAAGTCTCCCTTGCATCCAGAAGTCACGTCAGAACTGACATCTAATGAAAAGGTAGGAGATACTGGGCAAATGAGAACATGGAAATAGAATGGACTCCAGGTAGAAGAACAGCCTGTGCAAAGCCCGATGACAGCAGGGGGCTTGGAGGAACAGCAGCCCAGTGCAGAGGTGCAGAGTGAAAAGAAGAATATGTGCCATGAGGACAGGCAGGTGGACAGGCCAGATCACCCAATGCCTGGCTTGTTCTTTAGTCACTATCCAAAGAACATCTGAAGAGCATTAGACTGGGCTATAACCACCATTCGTTCATTCAAAGCATATTTGCTGAGCACGGATATATATGCCAGGGACTCTCCGAGAACCCAGGAAATCAAGAATGAAGAAAACAGACAATAGCCCTTGCCCTCATGAAGTTTCCACTCTGATGAGAGAAGACAGACAGTAAACAGGTAAAATATATAGCACGTGCTAAGGAGAAAAAGAAAGGATAAGATGGAGGTGAGGCGCCAGGCTGGGTGAGGGGAACTAGGGTCAAAGGGAAGAGGTCACTATTTAAGGAGGGTAGGGTAAAGAAGGCCTCGCTGATAAGATGGCATTTGAAGAGAGACCTGAAGAAGGTGAGGGATTGGGCCATAGCATGTGTAAAGGCCCCGATGCAAAGGGGTGCTCAGCTTCCTCAGGAATCACACAGAGGCCAATGAGAAGAGTCTAGGAGACACAGAGTCAGAGACAGCAGCAGGAAAGCAGGTCACACAGGGTCTTAGAGGTAAGTACATCGTCTTTCACCCTTGGAACGGGAAATCTTTGGAAGGTTTTACACAGAGAAGGTCTGTAATTTGACTTCCCTTTAAAAATGATTTCTCTAGGTACTAAACACAGACTGAGGAATGGGGGCATGAACCAGTTGGGAGGCTATAGCTGTAATTTAGGGGAAAGAAGACAGGGGCCCAGACCAGGGTTATAACAGTAGAGCTGGTATAAAGTGGTCACATTTTGGGCAAACTTTTAAGGTAAAATCAACAGGATATGCTAACGGCTGAGAGGTATAGCAGGAGAGAAAGAGTTAAGGATAACGCCAAGATTTTTAGCCTGAGCAACCAGAAGAATGCAATGATCCTTATTGATATGGAGAGCATCTAGAGAAAAGGTTTTGGGATGAAAATCAGTCTTGTTTTGGACATGTTATATTTGAGAAGCCTAATAGAAATCCAACTAGGGATTCCAGTATATCTGTATATCTAGATATTCAAGTATCTCTATAGGTTATATTAGATATATGAGTCTGGAGTTAGTGGCAGAAGTAAAGGCTGAGACATAAATCAGGAAATAGCATACAGACGTATTCAAAGCCATGAGAGGAAGTCAGCAGAAAAAAGGAGAGGTCTGAGAACTGGGACATTCCAATATTGAGAGGTCAGGGAGACGAAGAGGAACAACCAAAGTGCATTAAAGATGAATGGCTACTGTGGTCACAGGAGATTTGTTGTAAAAAGACTCCACTGGCTGTAGCATGAAAAACAGACTGGAAAGGAACAAGAGTTTACACGAAAGACCAGGGTAGGAAGCTGTGAACCTGGTGAACAGGCCTGGGACCTGGGCCTCCTGAAGGATTTCCGCCCAAGACAATGTCCATCGTGGGAGAGTATAAAACTGCCCACGAGAAGGGCAAAGGCCAGCTTTTCAAATAGCAGCCTGCATCTCAGTGGGGAACCTGAGCATGCTGCATTGTTCTGTATAAACACGACCTTAAGATTCCTAACTTTTACATTTTCATAAATGTCACCCCTCCTGACTGGGTCTCTTGTCAATCATATCCTGTAACATATTGACAGCCCTGCAGATACTACTAAAGCGGTCCAGGTGACAGAAGTTGGTAGAAAGGATTTGGGTGATCAGGACGAGGTAGTTACTGAAGGAGTCCTATTGTCAGCATTTGTGAATGGTTCTAGAATACAGGTAGGGAAGGGAGGTAGAGGGAGGAATCAAAGAGGACTCCTAGGTTTCTGGCTTGCCACATTGGATGGGTGATGCTGCCATTCAATTACTCAGGGAATACTGGAAGAGAACCCAGGTAGGAGATTATGAGTTCAATCTTAAACCCTCATACGCTGCTGGTGGGACTGCAAATTGGTACAGCCACTATGGAAAACAGTATGGAGGTTCCTCAAAAAACTAAGAATTGATCTACCGTATGATCCAGTAATCCCTCTACTGGGTATTTACCCCCAAAGACTTGAAAACCCATATCCGAAAATATATTTGCACATCGATGTTCATAGCAGCATTATTCACAGTGGCCAGGACATGGAAGCAACCGGAGTGAGAAGCTGTGGTACATATATGCAATGGAATGTTACTCAACCATAAAAAGAGATGATATACTGCCATTTTGCAACAACATGGATGGACCTCAAGATAATCATGCTAAGCGAAACAAGCCAGATTGAAAAAGTTGAAAATCACATGATATCACTTATTTGTGGGATATAAACCTAAAAGTAACAAATGAACAGGACAAACAGAGACCCAGGGACATGGACAATGGACTAGTGGTTACCAGAGGGTAGGGGGTGGGGGAAGAAGGAAGACGTAGACAAGGGAAAGGGGTCAAATATAGGGGGGTCGGGGAAGGGTGAAGTGGGTAAAGGGGATCAAATATATGTTAGCTGAAGAAAACTGGACTCTGGATGGTAATCACACAACGGAATATATAGATGTCAAATTATAATTTACAAATTACCCGAAAATTATATAATTGTATTAACTAATGTTACCCCAATAAACTTAAAACAAAAGGGGAGAGGACAAAATTGAGTTCAGTCTTAGACAATGTAGAGATGCTGTGAAGGCAGCTGGGACTGGAGCTCAGAAAAGAAATGGTACCAGAAAGGTCCATTTGGAAGTCATTTGCCTATTGTGTGAAACTGGTAACATACATAGGAATGACTGCCACGGAAAGGCTCTAGAAAGAAGAGAAAATGGCCGAGGAGTGAGCTTTTTAGACACCGGAATATTAATTGGCTGTATAGAAGAGATGGGCTTGCAAAGGAAGCTAAGAAAGAGCAGTTAAAGAGGGGAGAAGGAAACCAATGCGAGACTGTTCAGAGGAGGGAGGGAGCAACATGTCGATGCTGATGAGAGCTAAGACTTTCTAAAATATGTATTTAACTGATGACAGATCGCCCTTGTTTTGCCAGCAGATCAGTTTGTCCAATTAATTTCTACCAAAGCTTTCTGTGAATACAGTTAATAAAATCATCATATCCTAATTTTATCATTTAACATCTAATAAGCTATTCGAAATTGTCTATTTTTAAGACAGCAAGGCTGATAAACACATTTTGGATAAAACTACAGTTATGGCACTGAAGTGATTTTGAAGAGAACACAAAACTGGAGTCCCTATCACAGCCCTGGTTTTACCTTTATCTAGACCTTGGACAGGACTTCCCGAGTTTTGGTTTTATTATCTGGGGTGGGGAGATGTACGTAGTGACTAAGATGGGAAGCAATGAACTTCCTTATCTATAACATCCCATCTTCACAAAATCCTAGAGTTCACAATTAATTTTGTGGGAACACAGGGTTAAATGTGTGTATTTAAGTCACACATTTCCAACAGTGGCCTCTATATGGCAATAAAATGAATTACTACACCTCAAGCCGTCTGGTTTCATTTGGGCACTTCTCAGACCAACCACATACTCTGACAGCTATGAAGTCTATTCTCTAATAAATACTGAACGATCATTTATTGATTCCCTAATGTAGAGCAAAATACCAGACAGTTTATTTCTGGTATATGCTTATATGTTCTTAAGAATTACATGTTACCTAAAGAGGAAAACACTTTTTGTCCATCCAAAAGCAGCTAACTTTAAATATTAATTACTCTGTTAATCTTAACTTCAATTTAGAATAAGAGTACAGCTGATTTCCCATAATGCTACATAGGGCACAACAGGAGCACAAGATTCATCGAGCAAGTGAATGCAAGGACCATATTTTGTTGGGCTTAGAAATTCTGCTGAAAAATTATGTCTAAACATAGCCAAGTCACCATATTCTTCCTAATTCTAATATTTGTTTCTCATATAAACTATTTCCAGGGTTCACAGTTGCAGAGATAAGATCCAATTCTATTCAAAGCAAAACATGCATAAAATTTGTACAGATGCAAAGTATTAAAAACTTATTATTTGCTTCAAGC
Source organism: Pteropus alecto (assembly GCF_000325575.1). NCBI lineage: Eukaryota > Metazoa > Chordata > Mammalia > Chiroptera > Pteropodidae > Pteropus > Pteropus alecto. Next base: position 1,682,550 of record NW_006432227.1, on the reverse strand, counting down.
ATAATAAAGAAGAAAGTGTGCACTAACAAAATATCTTATAATGTACTACTACAGTGGTCCTCCCATGTCTACGGGGATACTTTCCAAGATCCCCAGTGGATCCCTCAAACCAGGAAAACACTACCGAACTACACACGCGCGCGCACACACACAGACACACACACACACACACAAAAACATACACACATTTTTTCCTATACATACATACCTATGGTAAAATTTAATTGATAATTAGGCACAATAAGAGGTTAATAATAATATCTAATAATAAAATAAAAGTTATAGACTATAATAAAAGTTATATAAATGTGCTTTCTCTCTCATATTATCTATTGTTCTCACCTTTTCACTTAAAGGAAGCATTTTATGGCTTCCTCTGGCATATGTGAATTGCTAGTATCACAACTCTTGAGCTCTAGGGACATCATTAAGTAAAATAAGGGTAACTTGAACACAAGCACTGCAATACCATGGCAGTCAATCTACTAAGTGACTAACAGGCCGGCAGCATATGCATTGTGGACATGCTGGACAAAGAGATGACTCACATCTGGATGAGATGAAGTGAAACAGCACAAGATTTTGTCATGCTACTCAAAACCGTGCACCGTTTAAAACTTATTTTAATTCTGAAATTTTCCATTTAATATTTTCAGACTGAGGTTGACCTCAGGTAACTTAAACCGCAGAATGCAAAATCACAGAATGGTGGGACTTCGGTACTTTTCTTTGCCCAATAAAGCATCTGTTTTCTCAATGCCCAGTTCTAGAGGGAGTTCTTAAAGGTTATTCCCTGTGCCTCAAGAGATCATGACTGGCTTCCAGATATGTTTTGTTCACCATTCCAGTTATATTATTGATCAGTTTCACAGAATAAAAACAGTACACAGCAAATAAAAAGCTCAAAAAAGTTTTAAAAATGGGAAAAAAGTGAGAGCAATGGGGGCTGTTTTACTTTGTCCATAAATCAAACCTTGTTTCTTTAAGTCCCTTTCAACTCTCACATAGTCTAGCTAAACTACTGAGTTCCTACTGCCTCTCTAGCTTCTAATTTTTCATGCTGTGCTCTTATTCCGGCAGTTTCGATGTGCAGAATACCTTCGCATAGAAATCCCTTCCGTCTAACTCCCAGAGGCCAAATCCCATCTATCTTTAAAGGCTTAAAACATCATCACATCCATGAAGCTTTCTTGGAACTCCACATGTAAAAGAAATCTTATCTCTTCAGCACAATGAGCCGTTATCTATCCCTCTTTATATTTTAACATGGTTCTCCCTTGTATTTAGTTATATTACTGACATACTTTTTACAGTGTACACGTATGTACATACACACACACACTGTAGGTAGGTAAGTAGGTAGGCAGGCAGGAAGACAGGCAGACAGAGAGAAGTTGTAGTTATTTACTTACATTTTTAACTTCTAATAGTTTTTTCCCCCCATAAAATTTGTCTCTCTTCATTCCAACAAGATTACTAATTATATTGTTATAATAAAGATTTTTACAAAAATTTTGTCCTATTGACAGAAACGCCAAATCAGACCATCTTTCTTGAGTTCTTAGACAATTTTGCTTTAAATTCTATATGGAGAAACTTCTAATAGTTTTTAAACTCCTTAGGTGTCAACTACTATTTGAAGCCTAGCCCGATCTTGCACAGAATAGATAATCATTAAATGAAAAAGTATAAAATGAGTTCTTATCATATATTGCTTTGTATATACTATACATAATGAAATGAATAAAACCATATGATATGGATGCTAAAATCGCCAAGAATTAAGTCATAAATTTCATAAAGAGATATTTCGTTCTTCTAATCTTCACTCTCTATTATACAGTAATCTTATTGGAGGGAATGATTTAACGCAAACTCACAGTTAAGTGTCCTTCATGATGATCTGGGAAATGAATGAATAAGTACTCTGTGGCTACCAGTTGCATTATGGAGTCACCTAGGAATTCCATCCTCTGGTTGTGGCCTCTGAAAAATGAAACATCAATGTAAAGAGGTCAATTTACAGATTAAAAAAAAAAAAAAAGAATTTTTTAAAGGTATGATTTTAAAAGGCAATATGTTCATCTTGCTTTAAAGCACAAAACATTTAAATAAGATTCCCTAAGGCCCCTCAATTGAAAAGAGATGAGTCAATATAAGTTGAATTTCAAAAAATAGTAAAAATGAGTATTATCTAAGGATTAAACAACTGCTAAAATAAAGACTGGAAAACAGTGCCTGATGAGAAGCTGAGGAGTATCAATTGAAAGATATAGTACAGACGACATCTTGCATCTGTAACAACAATCTTGCATAGACAATCTCATTACAGACAAAACAAAGCAAAAAGGTTTAAACTTTCTCTTTGCTCGATCTTTACCTCTGTATAGAAATATATACTCCATTATTCAAATCTGGAATCCAGGTTAAGAACAAGGCTCTTTAAAGAAAGTTGTTAAATATTTGATTTGGGGGAGGGGGAGCCAAAAACTAAATAAAAAACAACATGCAAAAGAATAACATTTTGGTTATTTTCTTATCGTATTAGCTCATCTTCAAATCATTCATCCAGAGCAGGGGCTGGAAGGTTAAATTCAGCCCATGGCCTGTTTTTATAAACACAGTTTAACTGGGACCCAGCCATGTTCATTTATATTTTTCCTATGGCTGCTTTTATGCTACTATGGCAGAACTGAATCATAACAAAGAGACCACATGGCCTATAAAGCCTAAAATATTTAATATCTGTCCCTTTACAGAAAAAAGTTTTATTTCCTTCACACTTCTCTTATACTTTATAAAGAAATTAGAGGCACAACAATGAGACCAAAAATATTAGTTTGGAGCATATCTCCTGGTCCACACCAGTGTCTGGCTACTCATCCATCTCATGATTTCCTAGAAATATGTTTGAAATCCCAATTCCTTTGAAGGGCACGCAGCAAAGGTATGGGACTGCCTGTCTAAATAGTCACAATGGGACTGCATGAGTAAGTCTAACTCACAGGGTCAGATGGTTAAATCCCACAGTTCTCAACGTGAATGCTCTTGCCAGAAGTCGAACATGAGTAAAAATTACTCCGATTGCTTCTTCAAACTCCGTAAGTTTCTGTAGAACTGGAGAAGTCTCAATAAGTTGTCTATCAGTATTTGGCTCTTGTAGCTATAGGAAAAAAATAAATAAATAAAATTACGTGCAGTTTTGGGTAACAAGAGTAATTATCAATTCTAAGATAGTGTTTTGTAAATTCCTTCTCCAATGGGTAGAAATTTCTGAAATGCAAATAAAACATCCCTTTCTCATCCCTTAGAAGGGCAAACAAACCTAATATTTAAAAAGGGTTCAAATAATATTTTCCAATCTTCTATCAAATTTCAAGGCCAAGTACTGTACACAGATTGTTCTAATCCCAAGTATTATACTAACTCTCCAAGGAAGAGGCAAGCTGAAAAACTGCTGGTAGAGGAATGTATATATCTATCTAGTAACGCAGTGGTTTTCAAACTTTAGCATTCATCGGAACCCTTGCAGAGCTTGTTACCTGTGCACAGCCAGGCCTTACACCAAAGTTTCTGAATCAGCATGTCTGGAGTAAGGACTGAGAACTAGCCTTTCTGATAAGCTACCAGGTGATGGGCATGCAGCTGTCTGGGGACTGCCATTTGAGAACCACTGCATTAGTGTAACTTGCCCACTATGTGTCTTCCAGGGACCAATCTATTTTAGCAAATGAGCATCATTAAAACTGGATTCAGGTTATAGTGGAGATTATTATACCACTAGGTAGGTGCTCCACATAACAATGAGACTTTAACAACTAGCAGAGAACAAATATGAAAAGTGTAATTATTTTTATTTTTTTTCCCCTCATTAATCCCCACCCCCTCCCCCAACTTCCACCTCTGACCTATGGATGTTGCCATTTCCCCTTAAGAATTGGATCTCTGAAGGCAGAGCATCTCCTCCCACATGCTCAGGGTGCACCCAGGGCCTGGCACACCCGGGGTATGGTCCATGGCTCCACCTGGGGCGTGAACCCAGGACCTTCTGCACGTAAAACAGACATGCTAACCACTACACCATGGAGCCACCCAAAAAGTGTAATTAAGATGAACATTTTCAACAACTTTGCGCAATTTCATATTAATAATATATCTATAAGGTACTTTGAATTAATGCCATTTATTACTGTAAAGCCTCTCATAAGAGGTCAGTCACTAGTGATTATTATTATATAAATACACGTAAATGTATATCTACAAAGTAAACAATAGTAAAAGTTTTTAAACCAACTAGGGGAAAAGATGTCATATGTAGATCTTTTAAATTCCGAAATCCTGAGTAAAAAGTTATCACACTAAACTAAAATTTTAATTTATAATATGTTTTATGCAATCTGAAGCAAAGCCATCAATTTCTAAGATCCAAATTAGGTTACAATTTATCAATGTTAATTTAGTATTTGTTCTACTTTGTAATAAGCCCACACTTGTTCCATATTATTTTCTCTATAACAGCAGGTACATAGATATATGCCGAGTCAACACAGGCTTTGAATATCACATTTTAGGAGACGAGGAGGGACCAACCCACAGCCACACACATAGGTCTTCCTGCCTTGTAAGGGAAGACATGTCTCAGGGCTTCCCTAACCCATCCCAGACCACAAAAATGCAACGTATAAGATCATCGTACTATCTGTTCCAAAGTTTTCCAGTTCTGACATCTAGCTTAAAGTCAAAATGTCAGTGAAGGGAAACTAAGAACAAAAGCAGGAGCGGGTAAAAAGGCAAACTAAAGTCACATGAACACCCAGTTATAACGCTGGCTGCAGATCAGAGGTCACACTTACCTGGAGAGGGTGGAGAGGATAATTGAGCCATACTTCTCGCAGGTCCTGGAAAATGGAGTGATGTCTTTAATGCTCAAGGGAGCCACTTAACACACTCTAGAGTACTAAATAAAATGCCATTATGTGAAATGCTGAACTATTTCAGATGCTGACTCCACTTATTGCAAATTCAATAGTGCTAGCAAACTAATTTTTTTTAAGTGTACTCACCACTCAAACTGCCTATAGTGACTGTAATTAGCCTATTAAGCTGGGGAGGAAAAGAACCACCCCCAGCCCCAGGAGTCAAAGACACCTTTTAAAACTAAGTTACAGATTTGCTTAATCTAATATGAAAGATTAAGCTCCCGTTTTAATCATATTTTTCAGTTTCCCATTCCCCAGAAATGTGCATCAGCTGTGCCTTTTGTAATTAAAACTCATCTCAAATGTCCTTTATTTTAGGTACTCATTCATTACCATATGAGCTGTTTTAAGATGGAGTGGAAAACATCTCATATCTAGTTCCTAAACTCTTAGATCTATAAGACCACCCTTTTACTGTGGGTCACTACAAATGTTTACTTGAAATATGGGAATAAGTGAATTTTATGAAGAAACCCAGTACATCATTTTATCCACTGAGTTAAATCTAGAGGCAGTTATAATTAGAACCTTCTCAGTTCTAAGAGAAAGTTCTAAGTTTCAGAGTCTCTTTGTGGCCTTGATGTTTTTAAAAAGAGGGGACAATATTTTTCTAATTTGGGGTGGGGAGAAGTATAGAAAAAATTATTACCACTTGTGACACAGATGATGACAAAGTGAAATAAAATACCTGATATTTTTGTAAAACTTGCATCTTATTAATAAAATACACTTAGGGTTTTGGGGTTTTTTTGCCAATATTTTTAAAAATGCTTAAATATCAAACTGTTCTTTTAAGGCATTTTAAAGGACTTCTATTAACCAGTTCAATAACTTTTCCCTTAAATTCTCTGTGGCATGAATTACACTGAATGTCACTCCCTTCTTGCAACTTTCTCCAGTTCTCTCAGTGCTTTTTTAACTCCTCCTACACCCAAATGAACATTTACCAGACTTCAGCCTCTCACCTGACCTACTCTTACCTGCTCCTCGGGAGAGCTCCCCCGTTCCCACTACTTTAACTATAACCTCAGTTTAGATGACGCATTCAGCTCTGCTGTAGTTTTGACCTCTCATCTAAGCTACAAGTTCATAACTCTATGTGCCTTAATGAGTATCTTTTACCTCACACCCGAATAATAACTTTTCATCTTTAACCTTAAACTAAGGAGTATGGTGTTAGGCGGGCTCAGGAGTCAGGCAGCCTGGGTTTAATCCTGCTTCCATGCTGGCAAGTTACATAACCTCACTCAGCCTCCATTTCCTTGAGCATTAAGATAAAGATAACTATGCTACCTACTGCAAAGTGTTCTCTGATGCCTCAACGAGCAATGCATTCAAAGCACGAAACCCAGTGTTGGTACATAGAAAATGCTACTATCAATAATGATGATATTAACAGTAATGATAAACAGCTATCTCTTCTAACCAACTCCAATCTCCAAAGCTCAAAATTCTTAGGGACTTCTTGATTCATCTTTTTCCTTGCCCCTGTGTTTTACATTCAAAAATGCTGCGATTTCTCCTTTGATGTCTGTTCCCACCCATCTTGGTGTTAACAGCATTAATAACGCCTCACAACTATTTCAACTGCCTCCATTTCCTTTAATCTACCCTGTATACAAAGGTAAGGTTCTGCGGCACTTTGGTGTCCAAGAAAAATTCCTGGAAAAGATCTAGACTGGAATTCCAGTTCTACCTTTTACTGGCTTAAGCACCTTAGGCAAAGCCTCTACCTTCAGTTTGCTCTTCTGGAAAATGATCATTGACTATTGGGACATTTGCTTGTACATCAAGTTTGTACTGAATACCTGTTATGTATGAGCTTACTAAGATGAATAAGACACTATCTCTCTCCTCAAAGAAGCCTAGTGGAGAAGAATAAGTAAAAGGTAAGTAAGTATAATTTAATAAACTCTGATAAGTTCTATAATAACAATATATACTAAGTGCCAGGGAAATGGTGCCTGGGGGTGTCAGATAAAGCTTCAAAGAGAAGGTGACTCTTCAGATCCATCCAGAAGAACATGAGGAATTAAGTAAGTCAGCAGAGGGAGAGAATTTCAAAAAGGGCACCATAAATACACAAATAGTATGTCTTGAAGTACACAGGCACAAAAGGGTAACCTTTAACAGGCAGAGCACAGAGGATGGAGTGCAGTGAAAATACTCTGTATGATACTACGACGAGGCATACATGTTATTATACATTTGTCCAAACCCACAAATGTGGAAGACCAAAAGTCAACCCTAGAGTAAACTCCAGACTTTATGTGATTATATGTGTCACTGTTCATTGATTGTAACAAATGTACAGCGCCGGTCAGGGCTGTTGATAAAATGAGGAAGGCTAGACACATGTGGGGAATTTTGGTACTTTCCTCTCAATTTTACTTTGAATATAAAAGTATTCTTTAAAAAAATTAAAAATTAAAAAAGATAATTTCTAGAATGGCACAAAGAGGGAGTAAAAAGAAGGGAAACTGAAAAAAATAGGTAGGAATCAGATTATGAAAACTATTAAATGCAACGTTGTATAGTACAGACTTTGACTGTCACTAAAGAAATTTTAAAAATTTCACAGATTTTAAACCAGAAAGACCATAATTAAATCTGTGCATTAAAAAGAAGACAACAGTAAATATAGCATGAATGATAGACTGGAGTGGTGGGGAATGATAACCAGTTAAATATTTCAAGTGAGTGACAAGGACAAACATTATATAGCAGTAGGATGGCCAAGAGTGAACTAATTTGACAGAAGTTTGCAACTGAATGGCTGCAGGAAGAAAAAAGCTTAAGGATAAAGAAGATCCTAAGGTTTCTGGTTACATCATAAAAAGAAAGAAGTATGTTTGGGGGCTAAAGTGATGAGTTCAAATACTAAACCTGTTTGTCTATGAAACAGCCAAAGAATCTGCCCAGCCGCAATCTGAAAAGACATTTTTTCCAATTTCTAGACACTGGGACCGACGTCTGAAGATCCCCCTCCCTTCTCCCCAAAAGAGATAGAGGGAGTGAGAAAATAGAAAAGATTAGACAGAAATCACTCCCTTGTTTCTAAAAGAGCCGTCGGGATGATCAAATTGCAACAATGGCTCTGAATGTACTGGGTAAACTGTGAAAGGTTACATGAATCCAAACACAGAGAACCAATAAAAACTGTCTGGGGCTGAAAGACTAAAAATCAGTTCAGGTTGAGAAAGATAAACAGTCTTAGGGACTTCTTGATTCATCTTTCCTTGATTCCTCCCAGGGCTGGAAGGAGGACACCAAAAGAGCCAGCTGGAAAGCTGAGAGAGAACTGTTTCCTTCAAGGTCTGGCAGCAGCCATAAAACGTCAGACGACCTGTCTTTCAGGGACTTCTGCTTTCCTGCCAGTGGTGTCCTCTGACTTGCTTTGTCCTAACCCCCTGAATAAAGATTACTGGGACACTCAGTTGCTAAACTGCCCTTGGCTTCTGACAGCACCCAATCTCAAATTAATCCCTTGCTTATTCTAATCCAGCGCCAGTCAAGGCAGCCAACCAAGAACTTGATGCCTGCTTCCCTGGCCCTCCTCAGCATCAGTGAGGACCAGCCTAGGCCTCAGAAAGGACGCCCGCCTCCCTCTTGTAGTGCCCTCCCTCACTGCATGGAGTCAATAATTCTGACTTTGCCGGCCTACAGGTTTACCCCTGGCTGTCTTTGGCTGATTAGACTTTCATAATACCATTACTCAAAAAAAAGTACAAAGGTTCACCAACATCTCACATACTACAACTAATAGATGTAAACCAATATGCAGATGTCAAATGAGTTAGAATGGCCGGGTGTGTGCACTTGAACATGCTGAAGTGGAAAGACCTTATTATTACTAAGCCTCGTTCCAATTCATAAAGGCATAATAAGACGACTTCCGAATCTCAGCCGTGCCATCTGTAAGATAATGTTCAGACTCTGCTTTTTCATTTAGTCATTTATTCATTTCATTCCTTTAACAAATATTTATTAAATACTGTACATGCAGCATTGTGCTCAGTACTGGAAATTGAAGATAAGCTTGCTAAGTAGACAAGTGGGAGAGAAGCAGTTTAAAGAGAGAAAAGAATCTAAACAAAAACAGATGCAATTAAGAACACAAGGTGTATAAAGCTGCATAGAATTCTGGAAAAGAGGAATGGAGTGGATGGAGAATGCAGATAAGAAGGGAGAAAGAGGCAGGGAGTGAGTGGGGGTTGAGGACAAGTTCAAGGAATGAGGGGGCACGCAAAGGCAAGACTGGAGGTGGGATACAAAGTAAAGAGGTTGCTGAAATAGCCAACGAAAAACAAAAGCCAGAACAACGATATTTTAAGATCTAAGAAAAGGACTTAAAATACATGCCATCTGCTACAGATATAAGTCAAGATGCACACTTGTTTATAGGTATAGGACAAAATGGGGAACGTGGAACATCTGTAGATAATTTTCCCTTCAGAAAGAAATTCAGAAATATAAAATCGTCACATATCTCTAAAAAACAGATTAAAAAAAAATCAAACCCTCAGATATGAATATTGTCTAGGTCCCATTTTTCAAAGCTATTGATTCTTTTTTTAAACTATCCTAAGTAATACAGTAATAACATCTGACAGCCACTTAAGCTGAAGGTTGCACAAAAGCTTAAAACACGGGCTTCCTATGTTCTTTATTGCTCCATGAGGGCTATTTCATTCAATTATAATGACATTTCAATTTGGAATACAGAGCTGCCTCTCCCTTTAAATGTTAAATTGACTTGTTTTGGTACAAAAAGCATCCAGTATATGCTCTATTACATGTAGGATTAAAAAGGTAGCTCTAGCAATTTTCATAGCTTAATACTTTAGTAACAACAGAAACTATTTCAGAATCTATCATTTTTTCTTAAACTATAATTTGCTTTTAAAAAAAAGTACTTCCATACTCTTTATTCATAGCCCTATCACAAACTCCCTATGAACTGCCTTTCGAAAATAAATATACATTTATCTAGTCCACATAATTTACATAAAAACAAATCATAATCAGAAAAGCCAAAAGGCTAGAACTTCAACTGAGCCTGCATGGGGTAGGTACCCAACGATTATTACAACAGAAAATCATAATTAACTTCAAGATACTTCAAAATAAAGCAAAGTCCTTCTATATTTGTACTTGTATTTCAGTTACAAGTGACCCTGAAGAAAGACAAGGTTTTAGGTAGAAGACAATCTCCTAGTGTCCATGTCCACAGACCTCTCCTATCTGCAAAGAGTCGAATGAGCTATTTTTGATGTACTTGTTCCTCCTAGACTCTCTTTAAAGCACAAAGACTAATTAATATAACATCTTCTGTAATGATATGTAACTGAGAAAAATCAAATGAGTCGAGATAAATACCGGATCATTAAAGAGTAAGCGTCCAAATAACTGCTTGGCTTCCTCCAGGCTTCCCTCCAAGTAAACAGCTCCTAGATAAAAGGGTGAGAATGCCCAAAGGAAGCCTGCATTAATATTCGGAGAAAATTACATATCTCTATAAAAAGCAAAAAGGCAAGCCAGAATTCACTCACGGAAATAAGCGACAAGATCAGAAGCAATTGTTTTAAAGGTAGCATTTTTCCTCTTTTAGCTATGCTTTATATTATAAATGAGACTGAAATACAAAATTCAATTTACTAAAGTCTAAATCTAATACTGTAAGTAAAAGAGGCCAAATATGAACTATCATGAAAGATATGGGTATGAACCTTACCATGCACAAATGACTTTATAAAAACGTTGTTTTCTTTTCTGTATTTAGAGTTTATGTTTCAGACCATAAATAAAACCTGGGTTCAGATCACAAAAGGCTTCCACAAATAAAAATCAGGACAGTCTTTACCTTTCATTTTGAAATAATTAATTTAAAAACTTTTGAGATAATTAAGCACTATATGCATTTACCATTAATCACAACCAGTTAAGTACTGTAGTAACATTTTAATTGCATATCAAATAACTCTGGAGTAGGGTGGTCATATATTCATGAAATCATATTTTCATATCTGTCTTCAGAAAGACTATTTTCCATGTAAAATATTAAGATACTTAGTCACCAGGGCTTTTGATGACTAAATACATTTATTATTTATCAATAGTTATAGTAATAATAATAATAATAACAACAATAATAATGATAGTAATAATAGTAGTTATTTTCGGGGTCATTTATGCTCTCGGCACCATGTGAACCATTTTCACATTCTTATCTTCACCTTCATGGGTGCCTCAGTAAGAGGATGTTAGAAAAGGTTTATAGGATTTGGGCTCATTGTACATGATTTGGGGGAAGAGTTTAAGAAAATGAAACTTTGCTCTGGATTGGATGCCACCAGGATTGGATATTAAGATCCTTATGACAACTCTGTGAAGTAATACTATCTCCATGTCATAGATGGGAAACTGAGGCTCCCAGAGATTCAATAACTAGACACAGAGCTGATAAATGATGCAAGAGGGAATTCGAGCATATCTGCCTGGCTCTGGAACCAACTGTAACACTAAGTGTCAAAAATATTATGTGTACAGAGCACAGTAATTCCATGTGACAAACGCTCTGAAAATAAGACATATTCGTGCAAAAGAGACAAAGCTGTGAAAAGACTGGATAATTATTAAACATTCTCTTGCTACCATCATCAGCATAAAACTATAATGGGAAGCTTTTATATTCATTTGCAAAAAAAGAGGGCAAAATTGATAAGGAAGTACAAAGGCCTTTGAAAAATAAAATGTACTCAATCATTCACCTAAAAAAAAAATCAAGGAAGTGTCAATCCACTGTAACATTCCATTGTAAAGCATGCTGGCAATCACAAGCTAATTAACTCTTCATAATTTTCCTATACCAATAGCTAACTGTATTCTGGTTACAGTAAAAAAAAAGAAATTGAGGAAGTAAAGCACCTGAGTAGGGAAGTAAAGTGTCTGTATCACTCTTGCTTCAAGAGAATAAATAATAGCTATACAGACTCAAGCCCCAGAATTTTAAAAAACACAGTATTTTCAAGGAGGTAGGTATTACTCTAGGGACTTCACATGCTTTGGGAACAAGTCATTATGTCCCAAGTCTCCACACTGAATTTTATGTGCTCTCCAGACATTTTAGACATGTAAAAAACTAAATTATAAAAAGAAAAATTACCTATTAATGCTTCAAAACAATTAGCCATTGCATGTCGAAGGTCTGATTCTCTACAAAGATCGGGTCCATGGGCATAAAGCATAAATCGATCCAGTTCAAGTTTCTACAAAATTCAAAATGACAAAAAGAAAAAGTTTGGCAAAATCATAGCTGTGATAACTCAACATCTCCTAGGGGTAAAGGATTATGGCTACAAATAACAGGCCTATGTCAGTATATTAAGAAAGTTTAGTCTACCATTCATCAGGAGTCCTTACATATGACAAAGCTTAGCTTTTCCCCAAGCAGACTTCTATGAACTCTAGTCCAAGTTCGGACAAAGCAATAGCCCAAGCTGGAATAAAACTTTGCTAAAAGATCAGGGGCCCTTGAGTTTATGCAATATGTCTAGGGAAACACAAACCCAGCCTAAAGTTAACCTTTTTGATTCCAGAGTTTTATGTGGTACTGATGATGCTGGTACCATACAAAACAGATTTTTATGTGGTAAATGGGGACCCTTCAAAATGTCTCATATCTCTAAATCTTTTTTTCTATTTGGTAAGGATTTTGGAGTCCCTATATATTTGTACTTGCGTCTCCTTTATGAGGGCTCCAGACTCATCCTTCTGAAGGCTCAGTTAGATCTCAGCAATGGGCTAGGTTTATTTTAAGGGCTCTGTTTGTAATGAATTATGTTTCCTTTTCAATTTGGCCTCAGACAAGTTTAGAGCCAAATTTGTGGCCCAGCTCTAGAAAATGTATAGGACTTAAGAATACGTCTGTGTTGATTAACTTTACCTCCAGCTTCATTTTACTCTCCTCTTACACATATTTTCTCTTTATCTTGAGTTCTATCCCTATTTATTTCTTAATCTATTATATTTCAAATAATTCAATTCCTCTTAGAACTAGACACAGAATGAATTTTTTAAATAAAATTCCTGAGATTGAATAAATAGAAATCATAATTCTTTCCATAAAAAGAGAAAGAACACTGCATAAGCATGCACTAAATCTGCTTCCATACCATGTAATTCAATCCAATAAACACTTACTAAGCAATAACATTCCATGTAATATAGAATAAGACACAAGTCAATGAACAACTGAGGACAATAGAGTCTCATAAGTCCTCAGATAAAAGATACTCAATTTTATCTCAGTCTGTATGTTAAAAATATCTATATCCATTTATATTAGAAAAAGACAAAGACAATAAAAATAAGACATATATGCTATTAGTATTTTGTGTTGCTAGGAATTCATGCATATAAAATATACTCGAATGAAAGTTTTGACTACCACAAATGCAACAGCAGAAACACCTCTTAAAAAATTGATCCCCAAGTGTAAGAGTTTATACTAGAAAATGCAAATTTCATCTGTTTCATAATTTCACTGGGAAAATTCAATTGTTTGCTATCTCTGGAGTCCTGCTTAAGAGTAGTCCGCAAGCCATAATTTATAATATAAACAACTATTGTGGAATGCTATGAATTTTCCAACTTCTCATAATCCCAGCTCTATATATTTTTTCATGTAAGCATTAGTGGAACTTTTAAAAAAGAGAGTGATGTTCAACTGTGCATGTGTTAAAACATTCATTTGCTAAAGAAGTGACCTAGAACTTTCACTAAATTCTCAAAAGGGTCTTCTTATCTAGTCTCCTCCTCCTAAATGGTCAAGAGCCATGGTCTAGACAGAAGAAAGGCAAGAGTACCACTGCCTTCTGCTAGAACAGATGGGTGTTGAGTGCTCTGGGAATGTCCCAGCTTGGGGCAATGGAAGATCATATCGAAATCCCTAAAGGGAGAAACTGGCCACCCGCCTCACATAACTCATGGCTTTGTAGAACATCCAGTGTGTTACATAATAGCTTCCATTTTCATGCCATGGCAATTTCCCATGCTTTGTAAATATCCTCCCTAAAATTGTTTGCAAAATAATTATGCAATTCCATTATATCTGAAACTATAAAGAAAACAGTGGGGAGGGGGTTGACTATTTATTAACATGTATTTCCAGTGGACATTCATGTGGAATATCAGGAAGCAACTTGACAATTTAATCAACTAAACACTGAAGAAGGCTAACATAAAGTTGTAGAATTTTATTCACTGTGAGGCTGCTAAAACCATTATTTCCATTCTCAAATGCCACCAAAACTGGGTCAAAGTCTATCACTGCAACTCTGATGATGTTGCAGCTACATAAAACAGTGGACATTTCCTAACACAAAACCATGAGATAAAATTAACCACATTTTGAATGTAATTATTGCCTTGGCAAGATCATATTAAGAAGTCAGTCATAAAACCAGAAAGAGTTTTACCTAGTCATTTCTATCAAACTCTAACATTTATATCAAAATGAAGAAAACAATAAAAATCACTTAAGGCAAAAATCAAAGAAAACTTACAAAAACTTTTCTAGTGGATCATCAACATTTGGAGATTTAAGAGCCACAGTTTCCCCCTGCTACGGAATAAACCCACAGGTCTATAAAATGTAATGATTTCTAATGAGAATAGTAGTAGCAGCAATAAAAACAATTAACTCCTACTAATTCATTTACATGTTTGGGTGATTACCATGATGAACAGGCACTGTGCCAAGCCCTGTATAAATTGAATCATTAAAACTCAAATGATACTGTCATTAGTTCTCACAACCACTGTGTATGGCAGGTGCTAATGTCACCTCCATTTTACAGATGGGAAAGCAAAGGCTTGGAGAAATGAACAACAGTTTTCCCATGGCTCCACCGTTTGAAAGTGGAGGGGTGTGGGCTGGAATCCTGATGGCCAACGTGAGCACCTAGCTTCTGTCTGTTATGATTTACTGCAATAAGATACCACATAGAGGTAGGAATATCAAATGAGATAACGTAAGTAAAACACCTACCATGAATCTAAATCAAGAAAAGGTCCTGTTAGCCACCTAGCTAAGTCAATGTGGCTCTCTGGACCGCCTAAACCTTAAATCTTAATGAGATTTATGACTTGGGGAAATTCTCAAAAATCCATAAAGAATCCCCTATGGGTAAAATGGCCCGGGGTATCCTATTCAAAGGTGTAATTCTACTCGTTAAAGTAAATTAAAAACAAATGTAATACAGAAATATTACATATAGGGGAAATACAAAAATTTCATTTCTTTTGCTCTGTTCTCATGTTCCTTTTACTCAAATGTTAACTCTGTTCATGCGCATCTGTCAATTTTTTCCCTTTCTGTTATCGTTGCCTCACTGTGGAGTTCATTAGCCACTGGTGATACTCACACAGGTAACTGAACTAATAAGGCTGAATCCTTAAAATCCAAACAAACGAACAAAAAAAAAAATCCTTCCTGGTCTATAAAATATTAAACTCTAAATACATGCTAAAGAGTTACTTATTCAAATGCAAAATTATGCATGGACTGAAGGAGAGAATGTCAGAGTTCTCTACAAGCGCTACGGATGTTTGATATACCTTTGCCAGCATGGCAAGGTGTTGATTCTGAACGATGGCAGTCCGATAGGTCGCTAATCCTCCTTCTTCCAGACTAGGAAACAAATAGTACAAATGGACACTACAAAAAAAAGCACATATATTAATATGCATCGCAACTTTCTGTCCATGGCTCTATGTTACAAAAACACGCTGGGCACCAAATATCTGCGCAACAGATAGTAGCTGAATTGAAGGAAACTAAAGCGTTTGACAAAAGTCTCTGAAAGTTAAATGGAAAGCACAGTATTATCTGAATGTGCTAAAACCATAACAGCACCACTCACTCAACTTTTCACATTTATTTCTGTTACAAGGTTTCTCTGAAATCTTATATGACAACAAAGACCCGAAAATCTGTCACACGTTGCTAAGAGCAAATCTACCTGATACTCACAAACTGGGCCTGGAAACAAATACTTTTGCTTGGGTTGTTACGAGTGGCCCCTGAAGAGAAGTCTGGGAAGCCCCAAGCAGGGCAGCAGTGGGAACATATTCTTCACAAGTACAGACAAGGACAGGAACAGAACTGAAAGTGGCACGTGTGGGTGGTTGTGCTGAAAGAACGAGCCTAAAGGGGCTGATTAGGAAAGTGCAGGAACTGGGAAGAAGGCCACATGGAACACCGGTTTGGACCACAGCAGCAACTGATGTCCCCTAAATCTCACACCGATTTTTAAGATCCACCAGGCTTATGTCTGGCGCGAGTAGGCTTAGAGAGCAGCCCCTGTGGCTCATTACGTCCTTCTTGGGAAAAGATATAACCCAAAGAGAATAAAAACAACTCAAGATAGTTCCAAGAAAGGCATGTGCTATCTCCCTTTAAAAGAGAAATTATGTGAGTATAAAAAAAAAAAACGCATTTTCCTCCAAATTAAAGATCCTAAGACACTGCTAGGGAGAAAACACACACCCACACACACACACACACACACACACACACACACACAAATCTCGACATTAAAATTACTTGTAAGCTTTTCTTCCCTTGAGATCAGAAAGA
This sequence comes from Pteropus alecto, assembly GCF_000325575.1. Lineage (NCBI taxonomy): Eukaryota > Metazoa > Chordata > Mammalia > Chiroptera > Pteropodidae > Pteropus > Pteropus alecto. The sequence continues at coordinate 1,665,930 of NW_006432227.1, read as the reverse complement.
GTGAGAAAGGGATCAAAGACAAATCCTAGAAAATGAAATGACATTTTAAAATATCATCCCTTTCTTTACAAATTGAATATAAGCTCTGAAGCATCTAGACCAAGGCAAGCTGATCTCTTGTGGCTCTAGCAACTTGAACATAAACTTGACAGGACAGAGACACCAGCCTTTCATCTTGTAATCTTGCTCATTACAGCATCAGTGAGTGCAAGTTATCAGGGCAAGAAGTACAGAAATGTGGCTATTTTAAGCTCCACGGCAGAGACAAAATCCAAGATGTTTCGATGCCTTATTTGGCTAATTATAAAGAAGGCAATGTATTAAGTATGTTGCCTACAAAATGTAATTATTGCGCAGCAGTGGAAAAGTCTCCTTACCTGGTCAGAAATTCAACAACGGCATCACCCAGGAACTCCAAACGTTCATTGTGATTAATCCTATAGGAAAATTTAAAAGATCACTTAAAATAGCACACAGTTACATTCTCTACTTCTCTCCTTAAAGAAAGGACACCCGAGGGTTAGCTCTTTTAGGAATCGAAACACCTTGCCTTACTTCTTAACTAAGAGCACTGACCGCCATCTGACAGAGGTGCAGGGCCGCCTATTGGGAAAGGGAGGGGTGTCTCCTCATACCAGGTGGTTCAGGCTTTCCAACCTAGGGCTGCCTTCCCTTGGGGATCAGATTTAAAGCAAGGAGACGGCATCCTATTGTGAATCTCTCTACACTGCTGTCAGGTAGACACAAGAAAGGAGAATGTTTTCTAGTGAGGGTTAGAACTGAACACTGAAAAATCAGTCTGGGTACAATGTTCTAAGGACACCTTCCCATTGCCCAAACTTAGTCAGCCTAGCATCTAAAGTCTTTCAAAAGAGGCCTACACTACCGTTTCAGTTCCACTTACATGTTGGGCTCCTGCTTCAAAACTGCCTGGTACCCCCTACAAAGGGATCCCCCAAAACACTCGGTGCCTCTGTTCAGGCCAGCTCTCTGCCACCCTAGAGTGTCCCACTCTGTCACGTGTACAGAGCCACGCAGAAAACCTACTAATCCCTCAAGGTCGAGAAATGTCAACTTTTCTAAGACTCTATGATAGTTGGGATCTGGAAGGCAAGCAAAACAAAAGAATAAAAGTCAACATCTAGATTCTGGCGTAAGTAGCTGGGTAAAAAGTTGTGCCATTCATGGCAAGGAGAAGACCAAAAGTGAAACAGGCCTGAGGAGAAGCAATGCATTTTTAGGGATTTTAACTCGAAATGTCTATACAACATCCAAATGAAGAGATATACTGACCTACTGTTCATGGGCGAGGACAAAGTTGGTAATAAATCTTTAGGGGGGGGTCAACGTTCACACAGGATTTCAGGCAGTGGAACTGGATGGCACTACTGAGGGAGAGAATTCAGCTAAAGAAAAGGAGTCTGAGAACGGAGCCCCGCGGGGAGGTCATGGTTAGGCTCAAACGGAAGGGAAGCCAGCACAGGAGGACTGCCCAGGGAGGCGGGAGGAAAAGGAGGCCAGTATTATTCCTCTACCAAAGAGAAGAATGCGTTTCAAGGAAGAAATAGAGACAAGTAAGATGAGAAGAAATAGCGGAGGCCACTGATGAGCTATCTCTCTAAGAGGTGGATACAAATCTGATTCTGTTTAGAGTAAGCTGGGACCTAATGAGTTGTCTAAAGCCATATATGAGAAGAATCTGAGTGCTTATTTCAGAATCTGAGAAAATATGGGGGCTGGGAGCTGTACAGCAGGAGGAAACCAGAAAAAATGGTGACAACGGTGAGAAGAAAAGGCAGGCAAGGAAAGGAAGTTCCTAAGACCTGACAAAGAAAGCAAGGGACAGGCCTGGGCCTAAGCAGGAGCTAGCCTCCCAGACTCCAAGGGCCTCCTTAAATCTCTGATACCAACCCTCATCATCTGAAAAATTCAATAGCTGGTCACCAAGTCTAAATCTACCTGGCTTTCTAGGCCATTATTTCTCTAGTGCCATCATGCCCACCCATTTTATTTACTTTCAATTGCAATTTTAGAACTCTAAGTTCACCAATCTCTGCATTTTAGCAGACACACCACCCCTTCTCCCTTGCATGGTTCCTCTCCTAAATCCTGCTCATTCTTAAGGTCAGGCGGGAGGCTTGCCCTGATTACCAGAGCTCTCCAGGCTGCTGGCTCACCCCCACCACCCACACCTCCATTCTCACTTTACTTAAACATTTATCACTCAATCTATAACAAAATTCTATACTATTTTTCATTGTTCTGTTTCATGTGTGCCAGTTTAGTTTCCAGATTATAGTTTCAGTATATGCGTGTGTGTGTGTGTGTGTGTGTGTGTGTGTGTGTTTCTAAATTAAATGACTTGGCTATCAAATCATCTACTTGGTATTTTGAGTTAAATTTTATATTATTTCACATATCTCATAAGTAAGTTTACTCTTCTACCTACCATTCCTTCACATTTTGGAATTTTAAAAGAAAAATAGACATGATAGGAGAAAACTGGAAAGATCTGAGCAACAATGAAGTGATTCTGAACCCTGATTTCAAGTCACGGCCTTTATGTCAAAAAGATGTTTTTTCAAGCAGTTAATAGCCAATAATGGGGAGGGAAGGAGGGAAGGAGGGAAGGAGGGAAGGAGGGAGGGGAGGGTTTTTTTTTTTATTGACAGCTGTGGAAGGAAGGCAGAGAGAGAAAGAGAGAGGGAGGAATGTGAGGGGATGGGAGGGGAGAGGGCAGGGCAGGGGAGAGGAGAGGAGAGGAGAGGAGGAAGGAAGAAAATTTATGGTCATGGTGAAGAATTCATAATCTAATAGTTTACCAAAGAAAAAAAAAATAAAGAAAATAAATATTAGGCCCCAAAACATATTTTTCTTACCCTTACCAGATATATATTAGATTTTAAAAGATGTATTTTTGTTGTTGTTGCTAATCTACTAGCCAAGAATAACTAAAAAGTTCCATGGTGAAATATAAGACATTATTATTATTTTTTTAATCTTTTAGAAACTACTCAGTACTACAATTTTGCTTTCTGTCAAATATCCAGAACTCCAAAAGCATCTGTCATCATTCTTGGAGAAAAAAATCAAGGAATAAAGACACAACTTAATGGTAAGATGATGTTAACCCCTAAGTCCTCTTGCTAATTTAATTTCATGAATCCTAGTAAGCTATTGTCCTGAGAGATGATAAAACTAAGAAAAAAATGGTTAAAAAAAAAATTTAACATTATCCTATTGTTCACAAGCCAGTAAAATAAAAATGCATTTTCTGTGGTATAGATACTATTTTCTTCCCAACAGTTCAAAGTACTATATATGAAAATCTACTTAATATGGAAAGCAAAAAACCCTAGCAAGGGGCTGCAGCGGAGACAAACCATCTTTGAATTGTCTTACGCTTTGTTAAAGAATAATAAGACATCTAGTCAAAGAATAATGGCCACTTTGAGTCATACACTATTTTGAATGAAGTCATACTGGCGTAAATTTTACTTCAATTTCTCTTATAAACTTTCAGGGAGACAAGAACTATGTCTAAGATTTTAATAACCACAAAGTTAGACTATTATTCAGTATGTTGAAATACAAGGTCACTGTTCTAAACAGGTTTATTCAATAGTGAGTCTGCCATCCATTAAATAATTTGCCCCTATCAAGCATATGTTTCTCTGTATCTACATTATGACTAAACTCTGGCAATAAGCCACAAACAAAATGGGATTAAACACCACAATAGTTTATTATTATACCGGACAATTCCTAACCCAATGGTTTACCCGGAAAAAATGGACAGAATGAGCTGCTAGTCCTTCTTGAAGCAAATCTTTTGTTCCTTTTTCCATTGTTTCTGCTTCCTTTAATCACCCCCATTATAAATACCAGCAAACTCCAAGAGGAGATGTTTACTGAGCAGTAAACACTCCATTTGTTTTTGAGAACTAAATGAACAGAGACATTATGGAATCTAGATTAACTGTAACATTTATATATCACCATTTGGTCTGAGGAATTCAAAGCACTTTATAATATACAACAGTCTCCCTGTAACAGTAATTTCTGTAAGATATCATTTACTCCATGGAAAATCATGTTGGAACTGGACAAAGTTCAAAGGTAACTGCTAGAGTGAGGGCATGGACATTTTCTCACTCTGCCTTCTAAGCGTGGCTGGCAGAATAGAGCCAGAGGGGGCCTTGGAGCTCATTTGAACTTCCACCCAATTCAGGAATTCCTTTTACTCATTACATCTACCTACCTGGACACCTGGAGGACAGGTAAAGTCACAGAGCTACTATCTCTGTCGCCCACTGGACCCGCGGATCTCAGGTTACGTATTTCTGGGATTTAACTTGAAGCAGTGAAGTCATTAAATCCACTCAGTGGAATTCACGTATATTCAATGCATTTTTCTACTGTTTTTAATGTAAAATACTTGTGTATAACTGATTCAAAATATATTTTGCAACTATCATTTCCTTAAACACAAGGGTATTAATTAATAGTCTCTATGTGTCTCTTTGTTGCTCCAATAGATTCTTATACACTGTCCGGCAATGACTCTACCAATCAAAACAAAACAAAAACCACGGGCATGTGATCCTCTCATTTTTCCGCTACCAGTCTTCTGTCTTCTGGCCTCTCTCTCCCAAAGGTCTTACTGATAAGGCATACGTTACTTGAATGCCACCAAATGCCACTCCTTCAGAGACCCTTTCTGTGGTAACAATTCATCGTAATTTGCATGAGTTAAATATAACTATACAACTGAGATTTATGTGGTTAAAGAGTTAACACTTTAAAATTATAGGTGGCATATTTGGTTGAGATGATGCCATCATAAAAGTTAATTATTTGTTACTTTTGATAGGCAGACAAGATTTTATTAATTTGAAGTTTTCATGCTTCTTTTTATATCCTAGCTGATGCCAAATCAGATTAGGTAAAACACTAACCGGCCATTTAAACCTCTGCTGATGGCCCTGACCATAAAGCCCAATTTCCCCTAGCGCTAGCCAACAAGTAAATAACTTGAGATAAAAGTATCATGAATGGCATTCTTTCCTTTAATACTTACTTAATGAACCCCTGCCCTGTGAAAGGCACTAGTTGCAAAAGGAAAGGAAATTTAAAAAGAAAGAAAAAAAAAGAGAGGACCACAGACCCTTCAAAATGCTAACAGTACAGTAAAGAAAATCAGCCCATAACATAATTATAATACACAGAAGAACTACAATGTGCACCATAAAACAAATACTGGCAGGACTTGGGCAGGAAGTCACTGGAGTACAGGGTGTTCCACAGGAAGCTGTACAGTGACGGCTGGCATATGGGAAAGAGAGACGGGATGCTTGACAGTCTTAGTGGTGTGTAGAGGGCCACAGCGAAAAGAAAGATGTGCCTGGAAAAGTGGCCTGGGGTCAGGTCGTGGGTGCTGGGGCTGTGGTATGTAAGTTGTCCAACTTATTCAGTAGGCAACAAGACATCACAGCTTTCATGCCACTTACCACTAAGAATTAGAATAAAGGCTCCAGAAATGGCAAGATGACTGACTGCAGAAGCAGTGTGAGGGGAAACTAGTAGACATGGTCACTAATTGTGCTACAGAACGGGCAGGGTGGCAGGAGTGGTTTTCAGGGGCACTAGGAGAAGAATTCAGTCAAGAGCCCCTCTTCTCGGCCCTCTCCCCTGCCTGCCTTGCTCCTCCGCCCCCAACTTCCATCAGTGCCAGAAAAAGTTTTCCCAAACAACCTACTTGCTCGCTTGCTCTCTGAAATTCTAAGCAAGCTTGCTTGGGAGATCCAACCACCGACATTTGCAATTTGATAGTGTTTGTTTCAAAGATATACAAACACTTCTAAGGAGCAGAGACTACTGCATCCCTTTTTATAATAGCAAACTAAGAAACAGAGGAGAGGGCAAATCATTTCAAGTGAACTCAGTTATTCAAGTGCACAGTATAAAACTGACCTATAATCCCTAAACAACCACCAGGGCTATCCTTAGACCCACAGCAGTCTTGCATGTGTATTTTGGTTTTGACCTTCACTGAAGTGCAGAGTCTCCCTTATATTATTTATGTTTATAGCATTCCTACTCCACCTCAGGTAGTGAGAAATCTTGGTGAGTGGGAGCTTTGCCTTACTTGCCTTTGAATCCCCTAAAATACCTACATACTGCCTCAAACTCAAAAGGCACTGGATAAATGCCTGTTGAATTACATCTGAATGAAGTTTAAGAACAGCTCTCAGGCCTGTGCCCAACTGGGGAATGCAGCAGCAGACCCAGCCGCCAAAGCCAGGAGACTTTTCCTGAACAGAAATCTGGGTCAACTCTACATCAGCAAAAAGATCAGAGACATAGCAAGAGGTTCTCAATACAAGTACCAAAGACTGGACGGAAGTCAAAGGACATGAGAGATTATTTGTTTATTCTCTCAATGGCATCATTTGTCAGTGGTATCATTTTCAAAATGAGAAAGAACAGTTTCTCCGATATCATTCATTTTCAATAGAGCAAAAGAAAACAGAAATCATGACGTTTGAACAATGCAATCAAAGACAACTTACATATCAACAACTATGATTGGGGAAGACAAGGCAAAGATCACCTAAACCTTGGCTTTCATCGTCAAAAAGGATGTGTCTATGGCGTGTACAGCCTTGCAAAAGAGGCCCCGGGGAACTCAAGGTTCCACTTATTAAAATACAGAACTGGTCATGTGGAGACTACAACATAATAGGGTAAACACAACCGTGGCCACGTGATCTCTGAGGGTGTGATTAAGAACTCTTGCAATTAGTTCTTTTCTGACTTTAGACTCAGAGAAACTATAGAAAGACATATGATCATCTTCAAACGGGAATTTTAAAGTTTTGTCCTGCCTATCTTTTTACCTCTTGACTGAAGAGGAAATACAGTTTGGTTTAAGACAACCTCAAAAGAGAGGAATTTAAGGCAAACCAATTTTAAAAGAAAAGTGATATATGCTGAAAACAACAGAAAAGGGAGCTGTGCCAGCTATGGCTGGGCACTCTCTTGGCTGTGGAGACCAGTTATCAGCTGCAGCAACTACCTTGACTCTCTGCCACTTCTAACCCTGCTCTACCCACCTTTATCTAAGGCTGGATCCCAAGAGAGATAGCCTGGTTATTCAACTTTTCAACTGTCCATTTTAAAAAGAAAGCCATCCTCAAGAATGGTCTTTCAAAATATAACCATCCTCCCTGTATGGTCTTTCAAAATATAACCTGCTCTACATCACACATAGATAACCCTGAGAGCCACAACAGAGCCTCATCAGCCATTAGGCATCTGCTTTCATGCAATTTTCCAGGGTGTAATGAGTTTATACAGACCAAGCTCATTTCCTTCTCAGATTCTTCAGGGGTTCAAGGCCATAAAAGTGTTAATATTAGGGAGCATCTGAGATCTTGCCCTTCAGCAAATGTCAGTTTGGCTCAAATAAACTCATATAAAAATCCAAGAGAAAAAGTGAGAATATTAATATATAAAGGTATCCTTTAAAATCAGAAAATAAAATAAGGAAAGCTAACATATAAAACTTTCCAACCCATTCTATAAGCCCAGTATAACGAAACCAGACAAAAGCACCAAAGGAAATGAAAACTACAGAATAGTATCTCTTATGAATGTAGACAAAAATCCTCAACACTAACAAACTGAATTCACAGCATATTAAAGGATTATACACCATGATCAAGTGGGATGTATCCCAGGAAAGCAAGGTTGGTTGAACACTCAAAAATCAATTAATGTAATATACTCTGTGAGTAGAATAAGTGGAAAAAACATGATCATCTCAATGGATACAGAAAAAGCGTTTGACAAAATTCAACATGCTCTTATAATGAAAGCATTAAGCAATCAAGGAATAGAAGGGAACTTTAACTCAATCTTTTAAAGGGTATCTAAGAAAAACTCAAAGCTAACATCACACTCTATGGTGAAAGACTGAATACTTTCCCCTTAAGATTAGAAAAAAGACAAGTATCCACTCTCACCCCTTCTATTCAGTATTGTACTAGAGGCTCTAGCCAGAGCAACTAAGGTTAAGAAAATGAAACAAAAAATTATTAGAGCCAACAAAGAGCTCACTAAAGCTGCAGGATACAAGATCAATATACAAAAATCAATTGTATTTCTATATACTTGCAATGAATAATCTGAAAATGAACTTAAAAAAACAATTCAACTTATAGCAGCTTCGAAAAGAATTTAAAAAATAGAAATAAATTTAGCAAAAGACATACAAAATGTATACTCTCAAAACTATAAAACATTTTTGAAAGAAATTAAAGAAGACAAATAAATGTAAAGACACCCAATGTTCAAGGATCAGACTTAATATTAAGATGGTACTTATTCACAAATTGTTCTACAGATTCAACATAATCTCTATCAAAATCCCAACTGTTACTTTAGATTAGGCAAGATGTCTGACACATGACAGCAAAAACACAGGCAACAAAAGAAATAATAAATAATTGAACTTTATCAAAACTTCTGTGCTTAAAGGACATAATCTAGGAACTGAAAAGATCAATAGGAGAAAAAACTTTTGCATATCAGGGTCTTGTAGCTAGAATATATAAAAAAATGATTATAAAATAAAAAATAAGCCAATAAAAATGAGAAGAGGATTTGAACAGATATTTCTCCAGAAAAGATCTACAAATAGCCAATAAGCACATGAAAAAAGATACTCACATCATTAGCCATCGAGGAAATTGAAACAAAACTACAATAACAGTTCATATCCGACAGGATGGCCAGAATCAAAAAGACAGATAATAACAAGGATTGGGAAAGATGTGAAGAAATCAGAACCCTGATATACCGCTGCTGGAAATATAAATGGTGTAGCCATTTTGGGCAACAGTCTGGCAGTTTCTTAAAAGGTTAAACAGAGTTACCATATGACCTAACAATTTGACCCCTAGGTATGTAACCAAGAAAAATCAAAATATGTGTCCATCCAAAAATCTGTACACAAATATTCATAGCAACATCATTTATATAAAGCTAAAAAATAGAAACAATCTAAATGCCCATCAATTGGTAAAAGGATAAATAAAATGTGGTACAACCATACCATGGAATATTAAAACAAAATGAAGTACTAATGCGTATTATAACATGGATAAATCTTGAAAACATTATGCCAAATAATGAAGCCAGTCACAAAGGATCACAACGTATCTTAATACCGCTGATATGAAACGTTCAGGACTGAAAGTAGATTGGTGGCTGCCTTGGGCTGAGCAGGCTGGTGGAAATGAGAGGTTAAGTATTAAGAGGTACAAGGTTTCTTTTTGGGGTGATGAAATGTTCTAAAATTAGGTAGTGATCCAGCTGAACAATATTGTCAACAAATGAAAACGATTTAATTGTATGCTTTAAATAGGTGAATTGTACGGTATGTGAATTATATCTCAATAAAGTTGCTACAAGAAAATCTACTTTACCTTGAGGGAGTTGGGTCATCTTGGCCAAGGCGTGACATAATATTTATTAAGGTGTTAATTCCTATTTAAAGAAAAATATACAAGTAAATACTTTTAAAAGCATACTTTCAAAATACATAACGTGTAGAAAGGAAATTATCTATCTCATCCTGATTTGATTTTAAAAGGTTTAATGTCTGCATGTCTACAAGTTTAATAAACTTAGTTACTTAAAACACTTGCTAGGAGAAATTTTTCTAAAAAATTCATCCACCCTTATTATAATGTCCTGCTCAAAGTAAATGTTATGACGCATGAGTCAGGCAGCACTGTAGAATGAGAGGATGAGAGTCACCAGAGAAACATTCCTGTTAAGGATTTAATTTACAACAGAGAACACAGGCCAAAACATGAGAGTAATATCCAAACATACCTTTTTTCCGCATGTGCATGTGATGAACTTTTCTATCTCCATATTTGGGCTGCCGTATTCCACAGTTGGATAAGGAATTCCTGGCATGATCAGGATTCATTCCAAAATTTAAGTGATGACTTGGGTGAGTCATGGCCAGCTAAAATACCAATGAAATAAGTTAAGGCTTAAAAGCTCAGTGTACAGGCACCATCTTTCTATCATCCCAAATGAAATGGGAAAGAGACGTCTATTCAGTTGAATTTTAAGACCTGTTCTTTCCATTTTATTTCCTCCAGTGTTACATTTCCAGAGCTTTGGTGCAAGCTCTCTTTTGAAAGGAACCTAAAAATCCATAACTTTCAGAGGAGAATTAGAATACTCAGCACCTGGAAAGAAGAGCCATAAAGAAAAGCTGAAAGAAGGAGCTCAGGTTTGACTGGCAAACTTCTGCTTTACTTTATTTCATTAGGGACAGCCTCAAAATTCAAAAGAAAAAATTAGGTAAGAAAAGAGGTCTGAAAGTGACAGCCAGAATAAAATAGAGAGCTATGATTCTAAACACCCTCATCATCTCCCAGAAGAGAGAACTCAATGCTTCATTTGTAACTTGCAAGATGAATTACTACTCCTATCTCATTATTACATGAGTGTACAGGAGAGGAATTCTTACCTGTAACAGACAACGATCTTGGAAAGTATATCCTATCAACTTATCCAGGTGCATTAGGCATTGGTGGTAGCGGATATGATGGGTCAAAACAGGTAGCATCATTGCATGCTAAGAAAAAAAATATTTCAACATGTTTAACTCTATAAAAACTTTTAAAAACGCTTCATTTATTTCACAACAAACAAGAACCATTTTCATATCCCAAATTCCATGTCACAATGTCTTTATAAACAGTTTACCGGCTGCATGGCCTCCTGCAGGGGTGGTGGGTCTCAGCTGTTAAGGGTACAGTCTCTGCACCAGAATGCCTGAGTCCAAAACCTTCACATCCCCTCATTCATTGTGGGACTTGGGGCAAGTTATTTAACTTCTCAGTGTCAGTTTCCTCAAATGTAAATGGGGGGAAATCAGTATAGCTATTTTTAAGGACAGTCAAAAGGATTAAATAAGCAAATACAAAAAACTGGTCGGAACATGGGCCGTTAGGGTCATTCAAGGGGGAACAGCACTGGCTCCATCAGTAATCAGTAGGGTATCCTCAAGGAAGTCACGACTGTTTCTGTTCCTCCTTGTCTATCTTTAATTATAAGAGAATGAACTGGGACTTATCAATTCTGACACTTTATCAGGGTCAAGACACTTTTGAGAATCTAAGGAAAATGACTCTATCCCCAGAAAAACACCTGTGTTCACAAACACGTGCAAGTTGTATGCAGACTTAATGGGTTCACAACCCCCTGAACCCTTTCACTGTCCTTTAGGTAAGAACCAGATAATCTCCAAAGGCCATTCTAAGTTTAACATTTAATGATCTAATATTCCAAGGACAATTTTTATAAAGTCACCACTACAGCTAAAGCACCTGAGAACATGGAACTTTTATTTTTGTTTCAATCATTTTTCATCTGGCTAGATTCCTCATTGGGAGATAATTTCATGAAAGGCATATCTTTTTTATTTTTTTCTAATAACATTTCCCTAGAACTCAAGAGAATAAAGGAATCATTCTTATTCATCAGAACCTGGAGGATGGGCACAGCCTACAGAATGATTGACATATGCTTTACAGAATTTTAGTCTTTGAAGTATTTTAAGCTGGCACTGTTTAAAAATACATGAAAATGGATTTGCTTGAAACGACAGAAATCAGTTTCCTGTATTATTAAATTATAAAGAAAGATTAGTTCTCCCAAATAGGATCTCTTAATCAACAGAACGTCTTTCTTTCCAGCTCAATTCAATAAAAACATATTGAGCACCTCCATGTGTAA
>NW_006432227.1:1616720-1654051 GCF_000325575.1 Pteropus alecto | reverse complement strand
AGGGCTTCCCAGAGATATGCCATTATGATCTGAATTACTGGAATTTTGCCCACTTTGTTTTTATAAGTGCTATATTAAAAAACACAGTAATATGAAAACAAAGTGTGTGGCCAAAGTATAATATAGTTTTCCAGGCATTTAAATTGCAGGGAGCTCAAGGGTGTTAATGTTAAAACTCAAAGTGTATAAGTCATGAAGACTATGTGCTGCAACTGTCTTTCTAAAGTATGAACTTGAACTGGTGAATGGTTTTTTTTTTAATACCTCCAGTGAGAGATGATGCATCATTACCTGTCAAGAAAATAACATCCTCTTTAGAGTACTGTGATTATTAGAAAATTATTGTAACATCAAGCCCAAATCTGTCTTCTTACCCCTTTGAACCTCATTCTATATCCAGAGACAAAAAACGAAAACCAAATATTAAATGGCATGGTCCCCACACTTTCCCTTATTACCTTAAGTCTTATTTCCTTTCATATTTACCCATGACAAATATCTTTGAGTCTCTTCATTACTTCCTCTAAACTTGCTCCAAATAGAGCCAGTTTCTCTTTCCAAATAAGTCTCTTTCTTGCGAGTACCAGAAAAGGTATATATGACCCACAACCATCTTGTATCCCAGACAATCAAGTCTCAGCATTATCTATGGGACTGTTATAATCTCTAGCTCAGTTTTTTGAATTACCCATCCTTGCAATGTTGAAATGCGCACAGTCACTGAGCATCTTTTTTCTGCTTTGATTGTTAAAAGTTCCTTTGGAACATTGTGAGGAAATGACAGTGTCTAGTTTTAAATCTATCCAAATTTTCCCACAAAAACAGAGTAACTAGAATAGCAAAACAGACCCATGAACAATATATACATAAAAACTAGAGAACAAGGTATCCCCAAGAATGCGGAAGTGCAGACAAAGACCTATGTGGTCTTATCATCTGTGGAGGAATGCAGCACGGTTTCTGATGGCCCTGAGAATGGGAGAACCTCAAAATTAACAACCTGTATTCCCTGAAAATGTGACCAAAATTGGAGAGGGCTCTGCAGAATCCAATTCACTGGGGAAGTACAAGAGGAGAGTCTAACAGAAAGCTAAGTGAGAAGAAGCATCAGAGGTTCAAGTAATCGGCACGGACAATAGTAATGGATTTTGTAATTTTCACTGTGGAGTCTACAACTCACACAGTCATGTTGTTTAACTACTTCTATATTTAAGAATTACTACCTTAAAGCCATTCTGGAACAAGAAAGACTATAAATAATATAAAAATATACATTGCAAAAATATTCATTTTGAGCCAAAAGTCAATTAAGTTCATTTAACCTGGTCATTCTCCCTTAAGTCATTCTTACTTTATATTAGGTTTTTACATTTAAATTTGAACTAGGTTGCTCCTGTGTAATGAATGAGTTGATGAGTAACACCTCCAAATTCTCCAAAGGTAACATTTCTATATGTTGATGTTTTAAGCTCAGTGCAGGCAACAGTTTACTTTCACAACTCCAAGAATATTCATTGATTGTGAAGTAATATTTAAAATGTCAAGATAGATAAACAGATACTTTATCTGTTCTTCTAAGGTTAAGAGCTACAAAATGCCTCCAGGATGATTTGATTCTGGTGTATAAGGACCTATTTCACCAAAGTACATGGACTTCATGGTTTTGTTTTTTAATAGTCTACACCCTCTGTTCCCCTCTCTCACCAACCTGAGTTGCCAGTGTGGTCTGATTTCTTTCTTTTCCACTTCTATTAACTTCTCAGGTAGCTGGCTGGCTCACACTTTCATTCATTTACATGCAGGCGCTTTTTTTTTTTTTTTTTTTTTACAAACCATAAAGCAATTCCTGTATTCAGTATATGAACTCATATTCAGCAATTTACATTCTTTATCAAGTCATTTATATGGGAGAGCAATTTTACTGAAATCTTAATAAAAGACTTCCATTAGGACGACCGGAGAATTTGTAAGCATGGCTTCTTAAACATATAGCAGCTGTCTTTGGAAGAATGGGCATCCTAGAGAGGGAAGAACTATTATCAGACCACGAAGTATTCACCTTTGCAGGAGTTTTCATCAGGATCCATTTTCTCTGACTGTTTAATCAAAGAAACTGATTGAGTGTTTTTGCCTACCAACCTCAAAACAAAATGTAAAACATAATATATGTACAGAGAAGATAATCTAATCTTCAAGCTGCTTCTCATCTAGCTGAGAAGTCAGAGTTAAGACATCTGTGACACAGCTGAAGCTCAACAACACAAAACTGCAGTGAAACAGATCATTCAGCATTCCTATCTGTTTTACCAAGAGGAAAGAAAAATGGGCTCAATGCTTTAAAAAAAAACGACAACAACTATGTTCTGTAGAACAAAACTGCCGTAGGGACTGCTACCTGGGGTGGGAAAAAAATCAAGTACAATAAATATTCCCTCCACACCCATTACCCACCAATAAGATAATTATTTCTTATCTTTTTACTAATTAGGGCTCTAAAGGGTTTTGTTAAAAGAAAAAACTTCAGAGTTAACCAAAAACTCAGGTTTAAAAACCACTAAACTAGAAGATCTCCAAGATCCCTTCCATTTCTCAATGCTCCACAATTCTAAGATCTCTTAAACAATCAACTTTGACTTATCACTGAGATGACCAGATTTTGAGCAGATTGTTTAACATTCTGCTCATCGTTCTTACATGATATTATGCTGGTTTTGGAGAAACACTAGCGAACAAAAAAAACAGTGATATGGCTTCAAGTGTCCCTAAGAAATAATCAATGGAAGTACAACATTCACTTCTGAAAGTGCTTACAGTAAAAAAAAAAAAAAGTCAACTGGCAAAATAATTGAGGACCTGGATGTAGCTGGCTACCACTGTAGATGATTATTCTCAAACTATTTAGCAATACTGCATCAATAGCAGTTTATCTTAACACAAAACTATTTAGCTTCGGACATCCCATGGTAAATGAATTGCACAGTAATACCTTTAATTACAGGATTAAATCCCACTGTTCAATATAATAATTAAATGCCAACATTGATTTAAAAAAACTCATTATGATAAAATGAATACCTAAGAGTGCTGGAACTTATTACAATATGCACTACCATCAAAACAGATAAGTGGAAGCCTCGAAGTATTCTTCCAAAAGGCTGAGCACAGCAAATTGCATTACCTGACCCCAGCCTGTGTACTCATTTTCCTTTACTGTAATTCCCATGGAGCACAACCAATATCAATCATAACATAAAAATCAAGTAAAGAGTCAAAGAATATGCTGGGGTTTGGAGATCTCTAATCTGGTATAAATTCCGCCCACAGGGAAAACAAGAATACTTATTAGTGAGTCAGTTTTACATATATATATATATTTTTGAAATGTTCCTCTACTGAGTTTGCCCAAGGAAAAAATACGATCATTTGGCTCAAATATGAAATGCATACTGATTCTGTTCATTAATGCCTTCAATTCTCTGCAATATAAGTTTGAGTCATGGGTCTGTAAAGTTTGTACGCATGGCCTTCAGAAGTCCGCCTGCAGAGCTGCTGGAGTATCTCTTTCGAAAAGCACCGACACATATGCTGCCAACAGGCGGGTGCATTTGAAAAACAGAATTGCCTTTGCTCAACGTGCAGAGACAAAATTTACCATTACTAAGTGCCCCCAACCCTATCACTGTGCACGTGCATGTGCACGCACACAGAATTAAACGAGACAATACCAAAACAGACGACGAAAACAAAACCCAAATGATACAAACGATTTATGGTTAGTGTCCCATTTAGCTATGAGGTAATATATTCCATAGAAACTTCTCAAATTTAAGAAAACTGCAGTGCCAGATGCCTTTTAAAGGAAGAGAGATATGGGTATAATTGTGTTCTCAGAAGTATCATTACCTGACAGACATCTGAACGGATGCCAGTTTTCCAGAATCCTTGGCTACTTAGCTCCACTGTTACTTCTCGCCTCATTGTATTCTTCTGTCGTATTTTTTGGAGTGCTTCCTAGAAAAGAACTCATTATGATGAGGAACCTGACTGTTGTAAAGCAATATTCAGCCAAACATTAAGCATTAGAAAATAAGCTAGATTCATTCAATATCACCCTTACATTCAGGTATTCAAACCTCTTCATGCCAAATTACAATAATTTATTTGAAGCTCTGGGTAACTAGATAAGAAAAAAATCTAAACCAAATCTACCATTCTGGAAAATACAAACAAAAAATGCCCTTTCACTGATTAAAAAAAAGTTAAAATGTAGTGTTTGGGTTTTGAAATCGGCATGTAAAAATTATATCGAGCCTTATGTTAAGCATTCATATCTAAGAAAGACAATCAGTTAATTAAGCGGCAACCCACATAATTCTAAAAGTTGCTTTCAAATTTACCAACCTCTTATAAAAGCCCCTACAGCGAGGGTACATTTTTTTATAAAAAAAAAAGATAATAATCCAAAAGTTCTATAAGATATACTCAGGAACTAACTCTTACATTTTACTGCCCTTCAAATAATTAATCATAAAAATAATTTTATATTTGTATACTTATTCAATTAAAATCTCATAAGAATTTATAATAACAAAGGAACCACTACCACCACCTCCACTATTGATTAAGTTCCTACTACAGGTCAAATATCATTGGAAGAAAGTTGATGGAGTATTACAGAAGTCCACACAACCACCACCTTTCTCCATGGGTGTACCAATGGAGGGCCATTTCAGTCAGCCTCTCTCAGCCCCGCTTCCTTCCTTTATAATGAAGCTGAGTGGCTTAAGTCACAGTAGATGACAAAGCCAGAATT
Organism: Pteropus alecto; assembly: GCF_000325575.1. Taxonomy (NCBI): domain Eukaryota; kingdom Metazoa; phylum Chordata; class Mammalia; order Chiroptera; family Pteropodidae; genus Pteropus; species Pteropus alecto. The sequence goes on along the minus strand of NW_006432227.1, from coordinate 1,649,238 downwards.
CAAACATTTTTCCCAGCTTCAAAGTCTTGCTCTTACACTGCCACAGCAGAATAAAATCTCATTGACACAAATTCTGTTTTGATACTAAATCCATTTACTCTTAAAATTATAACTAAAACATAAATAAATCTGGAATATAGGAATAATACTACCCATTAGTAAAGAAATATGAAATTCAGAATATAAAACCTTACAAAATAAATTTACCCTACTAAACTGGAAGACATATAGAAAATGATCTTTTACAACCTAAAGACCAAGAAATTTGAGTAAGACCCAAAGTTGCATTATGTGCAGCGCTGATCCTGCAAGTTTCAAACTTTAATTTCTATAAAGGATCTATTCATTCCCAATGGCAACAAGCCATTAAGAAACTAGCCTTTTTAGGAAGAAAAATGATCCCTTAGATACTAATAAGATGAAAAAAATCTATCAGTATACTAAAGTAAGGAGGGGAGCGAAGTATAAATTTTTAAAAGCATCTTTCCATCTTACTCTAGCACCATGCAACAATCTTGAAATAAACTCAAAGTGCATCATCATTAAGCACAGAAGAACAAAGTTCAATACCTACCTCCCTCTGTGCCAGCTTCTGTTTGTCAGTTTGTTTAACTTTGGGACTATTTGCTAGGAGGTGGCGAAGTTTCACATAACTCTTCCACAGTTTCTGGTACCTAAGGAAAAGGACAGACAGATTAGACAAAGAGAAGGCAAATGTGAAGTACAATAAAGCCAGTTGTTTTAATAGGCCTGTTCAATCATAAATTGCATTCTTTTGAATTTCCTTAATGGCAGCAAACCTTCGTTCTAAGAAAAAATATAATTTGGGGAGTTGAAGGTCAGGATGACCAAGAGTCATCTGGAGCCTAGTTATTAAGTTGATTATTGCTTATTTGGGTTGAAAAGAAGGTGTCACTACATGGATGACTCTGCAAAGAATTCCAAAGGAGACACACAAAATCAGTAGAAACATATACCATTTCTCACTGTTACCTCTTTGAAAGTGACACGTTTTATTGAAACATGTCTTTCTGATGTTTGTTGAAAGACTCCTTACTTAATAAGGATACTGTCAGTCTCTGAACTGCCTATACAGAAAGTAAAAGTTGGAGAGGATTATAAAAGAGAACCCCGTTTGTGCCAATATCCAAGCTACATAGCTGTATCCATTTTTTCCACTGGGGAGGGAAAAAGACAAATGGTGTCACCAATTTGTATATACCATGACAAAAATCAGCACAATTGTAGCCAAATGTGTGATAACCTAGATCAGTCTAAAGGATACTGTTAAAGCGTCCTGGGAATGAAGAGGATATAGAGCACTTTATCAATTCACACTCCTGCCACCTGAGTCCACGAGAGCCTAATCACATTCTACTAACATTTTTCTGACCAGAGGGGACTGTCAAAGGATTTTCTGTCATCTCGAAATTGCTTCTGTCATTGAAATTACTCCCTTCTTGGCCTTAGTGGGGTCTCTCCTTTTTGATAACATTTTTTTCAGAGAATGGAGGAAAGAAAGAAGTACTTACACAGTGCCTGGTTCATTGCTTCATACTTTTATTCAAAGGGGGAAAAAAAGAACAAAACCCTTTAGCCTCTTCTAATATATTAGCCAATAATGTATTTACGAATTGAAACTCTCCCATGCCCTTTTCTCCCATTATGAATCCTTAAAAAAAAAATTAAGTCAGGAAACTGTTTAACGAGGTAGCAAACTCAAACCCTCCTGAGGAACACAACGGTACTACTGCCATTCCCACACATCCTCATCTTCTCCCAGAAAAACACTAACATGCCAGTTAGAAAAACCCAAATGTGGAAAGTAACATCAATCCTAAGGGTCGGAAGTCACGGCTTCTCCTCTCAAATAGAGCCCTTGACTTTGCATGGGATCTTGAGCTCTTATTAAGATGCCCCCCAAAATAGCACTCTGCATAATTCAGCAGTGCTAGGAATCAACAAGGTGCTACTTCCTTCTAGAGGGCACTGAAAAAATAAAAATAGTAACAATAAGCATTAAAACGACAAATAAAGAAAAAGCTCCTTAAAGGTTAAAAGCATTTAGGACTCTTGGTGACCAAGACTGCCAAGGATAATCTATTAAATAATAACTTCCTGCAATCAAATATGTAGAGAAAATAATTCTTCAGGAGCTACCAAAACTTGTTTCATTTGGTAACCTAAATTTGGAAACATGACTCATTTCAGGTCTTAAGTTTTAAAAAAGAAAACATCCACTAAAGGGTAGTCCTCTGCTAATTCAGCTGTTAGTAGAAGATGAAATTGGCTAAGACAAACACTGAGAAATATCTTACTGTGGGTCTCCTGCATAACTCAACTGTGCAGGGCGTATCCCAAAGTGGACGATAATTGGAAAAGTAATCACATCGGGGTTGAACTGTTCACGATCCAGTTGATCAATGCGGACAGAGCTTGGTTTCTACAGAGAAAAATCAAAGCCATTTATTCCCATAAGAAGACTTTAAGTATTGACTTTAACCTAAGTAGGGAAGAAATTAATCGGATTTTCTAGGAAAGCCTCCCCCACCAAAGGGAAAATGTCATTTAAAACCCTTTAATCATAGCAGCTAGACTATATAAAAACTATAATGTCATCCCTATAAATGAGTCTGTGCCATTTGGCATAATGAACAATGATTTTGTCCTTTTTTGCAGTCCACATAGAAACCTTTCAAAATTAAACTTTTAAAAGGACACCTAGTCAGATGTAACTTTCCCTTAACCTCTCCAAAGGCACAGGAGAAGTATTCCACATCACAGAGAAAAGATGTGTTGGCTTATTCTGCTTTAATTTCACGTTTCAAATTAATAGCTTACTTCTACTCAAGATGCACAAACAGATGCCTCCATATAATTTATTTTCCATTAGTTCTCTGTGTACCTAACGTATTCTTTTAACTCTACATTTTTAAATTAGAAGGTATGGTGGTACGAAGGCCAAATGGTTAAGCTTCTCTTATGATGTCCATGTATGCCATTTTTTAATTTAAATAGAGAGCCTCATAAATTTTTCCTCAAATCTAATAAAGGAAGAAGTCAACAGCTAGTTCCTTCTTAGGTTCCTAAAATATGAGGAACCATTTGTAAAATACCTTTCATCCTGAAAGCTTAAGTTTGTGAAAAGATGGTAAAATCATGGAGAGTATGTTTTAGCAACCTCCTTGCTCATACTCAACTCTTAGGGAAGTCCCTAATTAGAAACTAAATTCTTACCAGGAGATTGTGGGGTCTTTGACTCAGCTGCTTTACAGCCAAAGGCTATAGAATTGATCCACACAGAGGCCTATAAGCTTCATTCTGTCGCACAGCAAAGCCCAACAACTAGAGTCTGGTCGGTGGCCTGGTTTGTCCAGAACAGAGGGGTTTCAACACTAAAACCAGGAAAGCCCACAGCAACTAGAACAATCTGGTTACCCTGCCCACAATTATAGCCCAGTCAGCGATCCAACAAATCCAAGTAGGTGACAAAGTGGATAGATTTGTGTAAATTCATTCGTGTTATCTTAAAAACAACTGACATTTACATTTTTAACGAATATTTAAATGTCATTTAACAAAATTTCACTAGTTATCTTAAAATGATGACCTCTGCTCTTCGAGTTAATAACTAGAGAAGATTTTGGTCACAGGTAACCTAATATAAAATAATTTAAATGCTTAACAACAGTAGCAACATGTTATTTAGGTCCAATATTTTGTGCATCAAAGCAGCAGGGCTCATTTTTAGAATAGGAATTGTACAACTGAAAAATGCTATTGAATTATTCATGTTTCCATGATTTTAAACACCATGCTATGGTATCAACAGAGGAAATAGTGATTTTAAATATCTATAGTATCTCTAAATTTACAGGGATGGAGGAGGAGAATGAAATAAGTTCTAAAATTTGGCCACACCCTACAATATCTATCATACCATCTTTGTAGAAGAATAAAAAACATTCTAGCTAATAATCAAAGTATTCCCTGCCAGAAGCAAAATGCCAAGAGAGGGAGATTAATTCTTTTAAGTTCTGCAGCAATAAAGTACTTAATGTGACCACAATGGCTGGAAAATTTAATAAATTCCCCAATATTCTTAACATTGGGCAATCTTTCAAAACAAGTACTATAGAGGATGAACTGTGGTGCCATGTCTACTCTGCCCTATTCTCAAAAGGATATAATGAAAGGATGTTTTCATGATACTAGGTTTTCAGAATATTTTCCTCATTTAAACATATTTTTAGATAAATATTAAAAAAGAATTAACTTCATCATGTCCCTAAGCCTGACACCCAAATTTACCATTCTTAATTTATTTCTGATTACTTTCCAGTATAAACCTTTCATCCTAATTTGGTTTCCTCATTATCTTCAAATCTGGCCGTATACCATGCCAATTATGTACATTTAATCATGACAATCATTTATACAATTTCTCAATTCCTTAAAGACCTCACTGTAGTGTTTATGAAGCAGCCCTGGCAGCCTGGCTGAGTGATGTCACCTAAAGCTACAGGCTTTCTTGGTTGGCTTTTTTAACTGACTTGTTCATTGATTTAAGGATTCATCACAGATTCCTTTCATATGGATATGCTGCTGTGAGTCTGCACCTAGACAAGCTTCATATACAATCCATATACTTCGCTAGCACCTAGCTCACACTGTAATCCCTGAACAAATTAGCTGAATAATGATCACGGTAATGGAGTAAATGTTCTCTATGCCATCGGCTCAAAAACAAGCAACAAGAGTGAATCAGAAGCACCTACAAATTTTTTTTATAACTACAGATCCTTGGGCCCCATTACCTGGAATAGATAGGGTGGGGTCAATCACAGCATTCTTATATTTTCAAAAGCTCTCCAAATGATTGCAGGATTTCAGGAAATTTTAACCATGTCATAGAAGAAAGCTCTAGGGTGAAAGTGTTCCCAAAGTGTCCACTGTATATCATGGGTGCTTCCAGTGGACCCACCAAGATGAAAAGGTATGTCTGCTACCACCATCACGCCCCCACCCATCTTCTGACCCAGCTATAAAACTGACAGAAAAAAATGTAAATTTATGTAATGGTTTAAAAAAAAAATTAGTAGTCATACTCTCATAGTGTTATGACTTAATCTATTTCTTTTAAAGTTACTTTAACAATATAACAGTAAAAACTGTATGAATTTTTAGTTTTAAATAAGTCTTATGTTTAAGTCTTACATTTTTATTAAACATTTTCATTTTTGAGTTTTGTTTAAAATAATCGGCATTAGCTGGAATGCTTGATTTGCGCATAGAAACATTTTGTTTGTGCAGATGTTATTGTCATGCTACAAAAAGTTGACCTAGAGTTTTTATTTTTATGAACCGAGGCTATTAAACAATTTAGCAGCCTTTTTAAAAACAACAGCTTTGTTTAAATAGATTATCCTGGTTTTTTTTTACATGGAAATATTTTAATTCTCCATTTCTGGAAAAATTACCTTGATAAGATGTCAATATATAACTATTTTATGAAACAATAACATATTTTAGAGAAAAAATAATTTTAATTAATATATGAAACAGCATTATCTTTATAGAAGAAAGTTATCTTTTAATCTTCTGCTTTTAATTTTTATATTTGCACTTCAACAATTAATATTAGAAGCTAATTTTAAAACAAAAAAATAAGAAAATAAATAGGAAATATTTGTAATAATTATGGCAAAGGATCAATAAACGAAAAGATCAATAAAAAAAGACAAATACCACAAAAGAAAATTAGACAAAGAATATTAATAGGCCATTATCAAAAGAAAACATGAAAGGCCAATAAATGCTTAAAATATTGATTTTTTGGTAGAAACCAAAATAAATACAAAACTGAACTAAGTAATATTTTTTCCCTATCAAATAGACAAAGTTCAAAGTTTTTTTGTTTTTGTTTTTTTTTTACTAAAATAGTATAACCAATATGAAGAAATGGGCACTCTCATATTCTCCTAGTCAGTGCAAATTTCAAAACCCTTCTGGATGGCATTTGCAATCTGTATCAAAAGCCTTAAAATGTGAATACCTTCAGACGACTAATTCCACTTACAGAGCTTCTTCCTAATGAACTAAATGGACACATATTCAAAGATACATACCTATACATGTGAATATGTGTGTACATGTATGTTTATACACACATATACAAACTGAATACTGCATTATTTGTTAACAGCAAAATTCTGGAAGCAACCTAGCTACCCAATAATAAAGGTCAATTATATAACTTAAGGGCCTTTTTTTATTACTCTCCTAAAGAAATTTAAAACTACGGACAAATGATAATCTTGTGGTGACTGTTTCTGGAGGAGGAGAAGGGAAAGGTCTGAATAGTTTATACTTAATGTAATATTTAATAGTATGATGCCAATATTGTTTCAAAACGATATGAAATATATCTATTCTAAAGAGACTAGAAAAGTAAATACTATCATCTCTAGGGAATGGAATTATGGATCTTTTTTACTGTTTTTCTATTTTTCTAATTTTCTATAATGAAGATATATCACTTTCATACTTAGGAAAAAAATCAGGTCTAAACGTATCTAAAAATTTCAAAATTCTCCATGATGGGCAGAATAAATTTACTAACAAGATGAACTTACTACTAAATATGTCTACATTATAATATTTTTATTATTTACTAAATATTTAAAAATTACTCAAGGACAAGAAGCAATGAGTACATGAAACTGAAAATGTTATCGTTTCTGTGAAACATTCAGACCCAGAGAGGAAGTGGTTCAATCTTTGAATGTATACGCAGCAGGACATACCGTTCCGGGGTTGGTGACGATCATGCCTTTGCATTCTTCTGCATATTTCTGCCACTCGAGCTCTTCCCACTGAAGCATATTGGCGATCTCCTCTTCGGGAACCAGGGCTTTGCTACACCGTAATAGATAAAGGAGGATCTGGTGCATAGACAGCACTTCCTTTCCACCATCTTGGGTGAGAGAGGAGAGAGAGGAGAAATGTAAGGTTACTCAATTAACAGTCAATCACCAGCCAAATGAGGAAAAACAAGACAATAGGGAAAAAAAGAGCATTTATATAAAAAGGTAATTTAGAATTTTCATTGCTTAACCAGGTGCCAAATAATCTATGATACCATTTATTTCATTGATGAACAGTGCTCAATAACCATCTCATTTACTAAAATGGCAAAAGCAATATTATAAATGATAAAAGGTTCCACTTGTGAGGTATGAATGTAAAAAAAAAAAAAAAAACATGTCTACCTAAATAAATTTAAAAACATCTAGTATAAAGAACCACAGTCTACAACTCACAGAACCATGGTAAGTCTTCAATATTTTATCATTCTTTCTAGGGTAACAGATGAAAGCTCTTTAGAAGTGATGTTATTGTCTTCAGGAAATTCTAAGCTTCTGAGATATTTACGGATGTTTTCAATAAGCTATTGTGTTATAGTCTAATTTTTTGGTGCTAATGTGCTGCACCTGCCGTGGTGAATAGAACTAAAGAGCCCATACTGATATCATGCAGATCATTACGGAGTTAGTCCGTGGAAAAACACCAAGTATTCTGAGGCTTACAGAAACATATATTACCAAGTACAGAGGATAAAAACAACAAAGGACATAATTAAAGTAGCTTGGAAAAAGCCAATTAAACTGGTACTTGATGATGCTCATTTAATGTGGGCATTAATTTTGGGTCCACAGACTTCTGCCTTCTCTTTGGGCTTAGCTTCTTGACCAATATGTCTAACAACTTGTACCCCTTTTCTTTGCCTGGGCCCACCCAAAAGAAAGACAAGTGCCCTGAAGGTTTACAGGACAATGACTACCCACCCCAGATCATGAGATATGCTAGAAACAGCAGTATAAGGCCAAACACTTCATGGAAAAATAAGAGGACCAAGATGTAGGGATGGTGGGCACAAATGAGAGTGTCCTATTTGTGCTGGAGAATGTAATGACTCCCAAGGAATTTGGCATACCAGAAAATGGAAAAGGATAAAAGATTTTAACACAAATTGCTATGGGCTAAGAACTTGGGCAGGCCTACACATCTCAGAAAGAGAATAAATACCAAGATTTTTTTTTGATTTGGGTTGTTTTTTTAAAACAAGACAGCATTGCTGCTATAGAGTAATATATATGTAGGCATGCATTCATTTGTTAATCTAAATAATTGCTCATTCATTCAACAAATATTTACTGAGCTCCTATTTATATAACAGGCGCTCTTCTAGACCCAGGAAACATAGAGGTGATCTAAATAGCTGAAGCCCCTCTATACTCCAGTGGAGAAAAAGAGTAACAACTATATAATAGATCAGGTCCAGGTGAGTGCTATGAAGAATCACATTGGACAAGAGACTGCAGCTATATTTAAAAGGGTGGTCAAGAAAGGTATTTTTGAAGAGGTGCCATGTGAGCAAGGACCTGAAAGAAGCAGAGCAGCCTACCACGTAGCAAACTGGTAGAAAACTGTCTTGGGTAGAGAAACAGAAAAAGTCCTGAGGTGGAACGGGACTGATATGTTGTTCCAGGAACTGCAAAGAGGCTAGGGTGGATGAAGTGAAATGAGAATGTGAGGGAGGCAGCAGGAAAGTGAGATCTTCCAACAAAGCTTTATGGAGCACAGTAAGAACTCTGGATTTTATTATCAGATGGGAGTATGTTTTTCACCATTATGTGCCAGGCACAATCATGGGAAAAACAAACAAGCAAACAAAACAAGCTCTAAGCCTTCAAGAAGCATGTAGGCTAATGCTTAAACACAGTTTCTAAAAGAATCTTTGTCGATAACATTCTGAAAGCAGAGTTCTCCTAACCAAAGACGTTGAGCCTATCTAAAAAAAAGTAATTGTCCAAGAAGTGACTAAAATACAAAATATGATCAACTCACATGAGGACATGTTCTATCTACTGATTCAGATTATTTTTCACAGCAGTACAAATTTTTATGCCTCATTATAAAACATCTGCCTTAGACCCAGGAGTCACCTTTGATTAACAAACTTCCATGGTTAAGGACATATTTCTCAGAATTCTGTTTCAAAAGACATTTTCAACACACCTGCATGTAACATGTCTTCTTCAATGACATTCCCCTCTTTGCTGAGGAGCCCAGCAAATCCATAATACCTATTTGTCCTAATGTCTAACTGTCAGTCTGAGCCCATGGTAATCTTTGCTTCTAGGGGCCCTGAGGATGAGCAGATGGACAAGATAACACTAAAGCCAGAACAGGCTGACTTACACTGCATGTGTGTACATTTGCAATAGCAGGGATACAGGACACCTAGAGAGCCCTGAGAAGAACTAGGAATAGTATTTGGCTCATAAGCTCTCTATTTGGTATGATTACTATATAATACTGTGGGCCTATAAGGAAACATCAGGAGTCTAGAATACCATGAGAAGAAGTGTGTTGTTTAGCTATAAGGATTAGCCAAAAGAGATTGAGATTTTATCTGGAGAGGATGGTGCATGGTGGAAGGAGCCAATATATGCAACTCCAAGTGTACCAAATTGCACTAGAACCTCACCACAAGCAGTTACAGACAGCTGACTTCATGGCACTTCAAATAAAAGTGAAATGGACTAGGAGCACTGAATTTAAAGCAAGACGACTAAAAAACCAAAAGAGCTACTGGGAAAGGGAAATATTTAAGCCTACAAATCAAGGGCACTGCCCAATTTAGGAGAATACCTGCAAGATAATTAAGGCCACCTAATGCTTTTAAAGAATGCTTCTACTTTGTCTGGGTGCAAAGCTGACAATGAGAAAGGAGTTTTATAGCAGCATAGAAACTAGAAATAATTGTTTTAAAGTGTACACACATCATGTGCAAAGTTGATAATGCTAAAGGAGAAAGTGTAAATTCATGTTGACATTCTGCTAAATATTTAAAATAGCAACTAAAACCTGAAAAGATAGATATTTACCACTGTGAAAAAGTAGAAACCTAGGGCAGATAACCTGAGGTGAAAGGTTCATCAAGGAGGGGAGCTGAGGCACTGCTCCAGTATCAATAATGGGGTACGATCCCTGTGGAAATATAAGAAAAAGACTAGAGAGTCCTGCCAGAGCCTGTGGGCTAAGGGCTGTATCCCTCCTACCCAGTACAGCAAAAAGACACTCATAAATATTTGTGGATTGACTTTCTGAAGCAGATAAATAACATGGCCACTTGCTCGCATACTGCCATGAACTGACTAATGTTAATGAATCGGATCTTTTGGTTTGTCTGCTTTGCTACATGTTTATGTTAGGGATTTATGGAATTATGTCACCGAGGGCTAGCAAGTAATTTTTACCTCGTTGGCTGAGATAAATAGGACATGATATAAATGAGAAATTAGAGCGGGTAAGCTAAGCTTAGCAGGAATCGTGCCAGCACTGGGACTGGAACTGTGACAAAAGCTCATTATTCGGGAAGGAATGAAGTTTGTGTTTCAGGGAGTGAATGTGCACAGTCATTAATGAACTGACAGACTTTATAAACTGTTTCTTAGAGACCCAATTCTCTCAGTTTATATTGCTTATTTATATAGTTTTTTTGTGGGGGAGGGAAATTTGTTAGGGAATTTGTGTTAAGAATATGGCTAGTTACATGAGTATTTCTCAACAATCTAATACTGTTTTTAAGTAAACACACACGCCTTCCTCTTTGCCTACACTGAGATTAACTGTCTAACCTCATTACTCTATCTTCTGTATATTCCTACTAAGATGCCTTTTTATAATCTTAACTTTTGAAATTTTGTATTAACAACAGGTATTTTCTAAACTTTCCAAATATAAAGTTATATTAAGATGCTATATCAATTAATGTTTTTCTCAAACTACACTTGCCTCCCTGGAAATTTTGAGATACTCTCCCAACCTTTGGGCCTCTGACAGCCATACCTGAAAACTCCTTCTCCAGAATGGGGCAATTTCCAACAATCATCTGCTAAATAATTGATTTGCAAAACTGATTCAGGATTTCCACAGCTTCACTACAATGATATAAGCAATGAATAGGCTTTCCCATAAATGTAGCCCTCCTGTCTTGAGTTAAGCCCTGCACAGCCCCAGCCCCAGCCCCAGCTACTTTTAGAATAAAACCTTAAACTGGCTCTAGAAGAGTTCATTTCAACTGTTAGACTACTAAAGGTAGAGGCAGGGAAAGAAAAGAAACCAAAATTTAAAAACTTCTTAAAATCCCAATAAACTGGTTGTTCTATGATTTGTTGACCTCTAGTAAACTGACCCAAATAATATGAACCCAAAGAGGCCCACGCCAAGACACATCATCATTAAAGGTTAAAGACAAAGAGAGAATCTTAAAAGCAGTAAGAGAAAAGCAGTTAGTTGCCTACAAGGGAACTCTCATAGAACTGTCAGCTGATTTCTCAACAAACTTTCCAGGGCAGAAGAGATTGACACAAAATAGTCAAAGTGATGAAAAGCAAGGACCTACATCCAAGATTACTCTACCCAGCAAAGCTCTCATTTATAATTGAAGGACAGATAAAGAGCTTCCTAGACAAGAAAAAGCTAAAGGAGTTCATCAAACCAGTATGTCAAGAAATGTTAGTTAGAGGGGCTTCCTTAAGAAGAAGAAAAAAAGATCAAAAATATTAATAATAAAAATGACAATAGCTACATATCTATCAACAGTTGCTCTGAATGTGAATGGACTGAATGTGCCAATCAAAACATAGGTGACTGAGATAAGAAAACAAGACCCTTACATATGCTACATACGAAAGACTCACTTCAGATTAAAAGACATACACAGACTGGGGGTAGGAGTCTGGAAAAAGATATTTCATGAAAATGGAATGAAAAAAAAAAAAAAAAAAAGTCTAGGGTGGCAATACTTATACCAGACAAAACAGACTTCCAAACAAATGCTATAACAAGAGACAAAGAGGGACCCAGTAATTCTACTTATGAGTATTTCAAACAAACCTAAAACACTACCTTGAAGGGACATGTGAATCTATATGTTCATTGCAGCATTAATTACAATAGCCAAGATATGGAGGCAACCTGGGTGTCCAATCACTGGATGAATGGATAAAGAAGAGGAGGTACATATATATACAAGAGAATATCACTCAGTCATAAAAAAAAAAAAAATGAAATCTTGCCACCTGCAACAACATAGATCAAACTAGAGGGTATCATAGTGGAATAATTCAGAGAGAGAAAGACAAATGCCTTATGAGTTCACTTACATGTGTAATCTAAAAAACAAAATAAACAAAACAGAAATGAACTCATAGATACAGAGAACATTTTGATAGGTGCCAGATGAGAGGGGAGTTGGGGCAGTGGGTGTAAAAAAATGGAAAGGGAGTAAGAAGTACAAATTAGTAGTTACAAAACAGTCACGGGGATGTAAAGTATGGCATAAGGAATATAGTCAATGATACTGTAATAACTATATATGATGTCAGATAAGTACTAGACTTATGGAGTCAATCACTTGGTAAGTTATACAAAATGTCTAATCACTGTGTTGTATACTTAAAACTAATATAATATTGTATGTGAACTGTACTTGAAAAACAAAAAATTATTTTTTAAAAAAATGGCACTGGGTCAATTGGATATCCATATTGAAAATAATAAATCTTGAGCCATATATCTAATACCAATTATAAAAACAAATTTGAGACAGAGTATGAATTAAATTTATAGAAAATATAGGTGAGTATCTTGATGACATTAGGGTAGGCAAAGATTTCATAAACAATATACAAAAAGCTCTAACCGTAAAGAAAAAATTATGTAAATTGGACTCCATTAAAATTAAGAATTTCTATTGATAAAAAGTCACTATTAAGACGGTAAAAAAGCAATCCACAGAGAAGTACTGACTATACATCTGAGAAAAAGACTCATACACGGTATAAAAAAACACCTACGCATAAATGAGAAAAAGGCAAATCTAACCCAATACAAAAATGAGCTAAAGACTTGAACAGGCACTTCCAAAGACAATATCCAAATAGTCAATTGATATATGAAGTGGTGCTCCATTTCGTTAGTCATTAGGATAAAAATTAAAACCATAATGCGATACCTCTGAACATTCATCAGAATGGCTAACTTGAAAAATAAAGAAAAATGCCAAGTGTTGGTGAGAATGTGGAATAACTTGAACTCTACTATATACTGCCGGTGGGAAGATAAAATGGTACAATCACTTTGGATAACGGTCTGAAAGTACCTACAAAGCTTAATGTAAACACATCCAGAATTTCCACTCCTAGGTCTATTCCCACAATAGAAAAGCATAAATATACACTCACCAAAAGGCATGTGTGTTGGGCGAACACAGATAAACTAATTAAAAGAGCCAAAACCTAAAAATACCCAAATGTTCATTAATCACAGAAACATTAAATACATCTTAATTTAGTCATACCATATAATGTTATAAGCTGTGAAAATGAACCAACTAAAGTTAACTCTAACAACAGGTGTCTCAAAAACACATAATACAAAAGAAGACCAAAATAAAAAAGTGTAATTCTAATTTTTATAATGCAAAAGCTGGTAAAACTAACACATAAAACACAGTGTTTTCAAGTCAGAACAGAGGCTACCCTTGAGGGGGCGGGGTAGTGACCGTAAAGTAGCTCCTGGGTGTTGGTAATATTGATCAGAGTGCTGAGTACATATTTACTTGAGGAAAATTCACTGAGTCACATATTTATGATGTGTACTTTTCAGTATTTGCATTATACATCAATCAAAGGTTTACTTTTAAAAAATGAGAGACAATACCAAAGAATGTTTGAAACGCACATTCACTCTCATTAGTAACAAAATACATGAATATTTAACGAAGGCACTGTTATGACTGATTAAATAAAGTCAGTAGACAAGTATTTATTGAGTCCCTGCTATGTGCCAAGTAGTATGTTAGCACTAATACAACGAGACAGATACTCTTTACTCCTTAGTTGCAGGGAGCTACAGTTGACAATTTTAAAAAGGAAGGAAGGTAGGAAGAAGAAAGAGAAGAAAGGAAGGAGGGAGGGTCCAAAATGTGAGGAAGATTAATAATGCATTTTTCATGGCAGCATAAAATGATGGGATTCTTGTGACAAGAAATTTGGCACCACATATCATGATCTTTAAAAATATCCATCTGCTCAACGAATTACTACACATTAGTATGCAAATCATATATTAGAATGATGACAACTATGTGAAACAAGTCTATGCACAGAAAAAAGTTAAAATATATCAAAATGTTTTTATTTTTTCATTATTTTCTTAAAGATCTTTAATAAAATCATATTGTAAAGAATTAGCCATAATTTGCCACTCAATACCAAAATGCATTTTATATATTAGGTAGTTTTCTATATCCTTCAAGGTTTTTTTTAACATGTATTTTCAAAAGGAAGTCTAATGAAAAAGTAAATCAATAGTATTTAATAAACCTTTTTTTATAACAATACAGATGTTATCCCTACATAGTTATGAAAAACAATTTGTGAGAGTTAAGATCCCACAAAAATAAATATCTGACGTAAGATTTTTCTTTAAGATAATTTTTAAAACTGTCCACTTTCTCTTAGAGATTCTCTTGGTCATAAAATGACTAGAGGCAAATACATACAGAAAGGAAAGGCTTTTCAACAAACTCACTCTAACACCATTTTCTGATAAGTTCACTGCTAAAGCTCCATTATAAAATCAAACATGCATTTACTTAAAAAAAAAAAAAAAGACTTCTCAATAAAATAAAATCAGATATACAAAGCTTTTGAATGCATTTTCCAAACAAAATAAACATTAACAATAATCCTAAAAAATATGAGTAACATTATTCTAAAATAAAAGTAAGTCACTGTGACCGAGTGTCTGGATTGAGGAAAGGGTATCAAGGACAAAATCTTGAGGAAAATCTAAACTATAATGAATAGACAAAATATGAAAGCCACAAAGGATGAATCAGAGAGCTAGGAGCAAAGTAAGGAGAGCTCAGCAGATAGACAAGGTCAAGGGGCCCAGGCACCATATTAGGGAGGAGATTAAAACTCAAGGGTGTCCACTGGATTTGGTCTTTTAGAGGCTGGCTTTGGCATCAGCAGTCGGGAGGGGACAGGGTTAGAGAGGGTGTGAATGGATAGGCTGCTTATGGACCAAGTCTGACCGGCATGGGAAAGGCAAGGCCTCCTGCCCCCAGGAGGACAGGAGGCATGAGAAGAGCATGAGTCTAAGGCCGAATTTCTGAAACTGCTGATATATAGACATGGATCGAGAGCTTACATGCTGAAAAGCTCTCCAGCAAAACCTGTGGACCACAGAGTTATCACAGCAGCCAAATTTTTTCTCCAGTATCACTGAGTGGCCCACATATAGGAGAAACAAAGGCAAATGGTTAAACTGCCATTTCCACGGAAGGTGGTGGTTAGTGTAAGGCACCAAGGCTGCTAAAGCTGACAGACAAAAGTCAGAGCAAAGGACTCAAGCAAGAAAGCCGAGAAAGGTGACTGTACACAGGGGAAAAAGGGAAGGTTCAAGTAGAAGCAAAAAAAATTAGGGCATGAGAGGCTGGGAGTATAGAATGTTACTGGAATTACTGGTGAATGAGATACCAGAATGAATTCATTAAGGGTGGTAAAGACTTTGCAAACAAAAAGGCATCCAAAGGTTTCAGTACAAACCCGACCATTTTTTAAAATACTAAATATAATTTTTTTCCAAGAGTCTCATAGCTAGACTCCTGAAAAAAATTTTAAAGTTAAAATATTGC
This sequence comes from Pteropus alecto, assembly GCF_000325575.1. Lineage (NCBI taxonomy): Eukaryota > Metazoa > Chordata > Mammalia > Chiroptera > Pteropodidae > Pteropus > Pteropus alecto. The sequence continues at coordinate 1,633,460 of NW_006432227.1, read as the reverse complement.
TTTAAAAGTCATATATTTACTCATATTTTTTAATTTAGTGAGAGAATAAATTCTTGTTTTCTCACTATAAAATGAATAAAAGTATATTCAAAAAAATAGAAAAAAAATCACCTCTAATACCAGTACCTTAATACAGCTATTATTGCAGTAATTTTTTAGTATAGTCATAATACTGTATATAAAACTTTATAATTGGTTTCCAATTAACTATATGCATCTTTTAAGCCACATGCATTTTTCCATATTAATTTTAACACTTGCATAATATTTTTATCAATCAGTTCTGCTGCTGCTCACTAATTTAGGGCTACCATAAATTACGCAGGGATATAAATCAGCATGTATAATTTTTACATTTTCATGTCTGTCCTGAGAAGTAGATAATTACCAGTGTCTGAGGTGGGAAAGTTGTCCCTAAAGATCGAAAGAAGAATGGCAGGCTTATTTTCAGATGCACTATCTCTCTGGGTCATTGACAAGCCAAAAGATTTACCTGGAAGAAATCTTACAAAACGTGGCATGAAATGAAATCTTGGGCAGCAGGGAGGGCTGTCTTCAAACAAAGGACCTAAAGCAAATAAGTGAAAAGGAAAGAAAAAAATATATATGAAACAGCCTTAGAACGCAAACACTCCGACTTAATTCCTAAGATTCATGATAATGACAAAAAACACCACCAGGAGCATAAAACAAAACAAAACAAAACACTCTTCTCAATAGGTAAATCAACTGTACAGTAACTGCCATAAACATCCAATGACAGTTTCGGTGAGGAGATTACCCAAAGTAAGTGGAGAATGAAAGCCCCAAGGATATATACGGTATACAGTATATAAGGTAAAACTATTTTTAGAAATTCAAAAAATATAACGATTTTTGTTATAATTGAACAACTTCATGATATAATATGCTCATGTTTTAATTCCCTTCTATTTTAATCAATATGACTTGCAAAAAAAGAGAATTATTACTAAAAACTTGATCTGAAAATACACTGTTTTGAACATATATAAGTAAATGCTGGAATACAGACACCTCCAAAAGAGTAAACTATCATCTAAGAACCAAGTACTGATTTTGAAATCAACGTAGTTCACAGTACATGAGCTGTTCTGAGGGCTAACCAAAGTTCTGTTCTAATACACTATCATCTTGGAAGAAGTTTATTAAAAGTCAATAGATTTAAAATATTAGCTAATGAGATTTTCCTTAATGCATATAAACCAAGGTAGATACTCATCGTGAATGATACCATCTTCTTAGGTATCAGTTAGATAATAAATAATGGTAATGGACACTGTCAAATTGTATGAAAATAAGACCCATAAGAACTCATTCATGTCAAACAATAGCAGGTGTTCCTATGAAAAACACGTTTTTCCTTGGGTATTTCAAAAACAAGAGGAATTTCAACTATGTCCCCCACATACCACAATGTTCTACAAGCATTATAGTTTTCTTTAAATCCTATTATTTACCTTTAAGATTCCAGTCATACAATTCCAAAATATCTCTGAATAGGAATAACGAAAAGAGTTCAAGTCCCTTCACACAAAAATTCTGAAAAATAAATCAAAACCAAATTACTACAATATTATAAATATATATTAACTAAAGGTTCAACTTGTTCTAGTCAAGTGTCTTAAAAAGTGCCTACTGAATCTATAGTTAAATCATGTAATTTCCTAAGTTTGACCACTGTCCTACAAATAATAGCTCATTGGCTTAAAATATAAATGAAGTAGGCAATAATGGCATTAGAATTCCTATGAAAATGTGAACCCAGTCCTTCCTGATGTACAAATAAACTGATGTGAAATTTAAAAATTAAAGTATTCTTTATGTCATATTTTTCTAACTTAATTATAAAATGCATCAGAGTATCCTGGGGACTTTTTGTTAATTCAAATTATACACACACAGGCAGGTCCTGATAGGTTTGTCCCCCTCACCCGACCCCTGCTCACCACCAACACCCAAAGAGGCCCAGAGTCACCATTAGTTACCATAAACAGAGGTCTTTTGTTCAAATTCTTAATGAAGGCAAATAAAGGGCTACGAAAAACTACAAAAGTTTGTACCAAAATTTCTCCAGTAAACAAGCTTAACAGATAATACATTTGCAAGAGAGACTTGTCTCATAATTCTTCCTCCTACTTCTTTTGCTCAGGGTTCATAAATCACCCTGCATGAGATCACGCCAGAGTCATAAACTTTTACAAGAGCAAATGAGGGCTTATGACCTTAAAAATCAAAAAGAAGTAAAAAAGAAAAAAAAAAAAAAAGGCCTTTTAAGCAGGAGAATGGAGGGGGGCACTTTCTCTTTAATCCTTTTTGAAAGACAGGTAGAATTAACAGGACTTGCTTTGAATGAAACAGGTGCGAACTAAGCACGTGTGTCATCCAACGCCCCCCTCACCCCGCCCCCTGTGCTCCGCTGCCATGACAGAGCTGCGTTGTTAAACAAGGTTTGCAAGAAAAGCCAGGGCCTCAGGAAATCGACCCCGACTCCAACACAAGGTTAAGTGCACAAGCTTGTTTGCTGTCTGGTTGTTATTTCATAGCGCGATTTGTTGACATCACTAAATTCAAGATCAGGCAATGAATCATTCTGAGATTCACATTAATCTTGCTTTGGAATTTTAAACCTCTTGCATATATTTAGATAAATCTGCTGCTGAGCATCCGCAATGAAAAACAATTAGGAAAAATATGTAAATATATGGGAAGAAAAATGAACCAAGCATTGATCTTGTCATGGAGATAATGAATAAGATTATTCCAAGAGCGTCAGATTCAATTTCACTATTCTAATTTCCTCTCTGATAAAGACCAGTAGCCAAAATCTGTCCCCTATCAGAAACAAACTAGATGCAGATGTAAAGGTACCATCAGTAGATGCAACATGAGGAGAAATGGGTTCAAAAATTTGTAAGTTTAAAAATGACCCCAATTTTAACCTTGTTCCTAGATTTCTGTCTCACTGACTCAACAGTGAACTAAATACCTTAGGTGTATTCCTATGGCAAAAAGCCAGTGCCAGCTAAGTTCAATGCTTTAAAGATATGTGTGCAATAAACAAAAGAGCAGACTACATCATGCTGTTAAATAATCTTCTTCCTTACCTCAGGCATCATCTCTTCGATGAAATGAATCGTGTAGTCTATGTTGAATCTAATTACTTTACACAGTGGAATCTGCAAGAGTAAGGAGAGGTTCAGTTCCGCAACACCTTCCTGCAGGCTCACATTGCACAAGTGTCTGCTACTTGACCGAGAAGGCCATGAACCGAATGAGAAAGCTTCACTTAATCCAAGCTGCTAACAATGCTGCACACGAAGCTTGACCACAACTGCTGGATTTTAATGGTAAGAACCCAGTTGGCTCAGCCTCTACAGGAAACCTGCATAATGTTGGTGCTTAATTAACTGTATGAGGGACAACACAAACAGACAAGAACCCATTAAAAGCAAACAAATCGCCTCTAAAGAATTAATAAAACCACAATTAAATACTTCTTTTTCTCAGGTTTTTAAAAGCTTTCAGAATTTTTGGGTCTTCGGGCAGATCAGGGAGAGCAGGCTGACAATTCATCAGTTACAGATTCATAAGACACTGAAGTGCTCACAAGTCACGCTGCCTATCCGGTTCTGGCGCAAAAACAATCGTGGTAATAAAAATAATAATAATAAATTATAATAAAACTAATAACAGTTATAAATAGCATTTATTAAGCCAGGCACTGTTCTAACGCTTCACATACTGTCGCTCATGTAGCCATCCCTATGACACAGGTACAACTACCATCCCCCTTGTACTGTGGAGGAAACTAAGGTAGAGAGTCATCGGGCACCTTGCCAAAGGTCACCAGGACCTGGTGAATTCGAAAATCGTGCTCTAGACCCAAGCTCTAAGTCACTAAAGTATACACCTCCCATTACCTGTTCTACTACTCGGGGTACATGTGAAAATGAAAGAAGGCTCAGGTGAAATAAATCCTGACCTAACCTATTTTGCTAGTATCGTCAGACACTAACTAGCTTAGTGCCTAGATATAATAGGTTTTCCATAAATATATTTTTGAATAAAGGAAGGAATGAGAAATGGAGGGTATGAAGATACTTGCAGTGGCTTGGATGACAAGCTGGGGAAAATAATAGACTCAGAAGCCTTAGAGATGTGTTAAGTAGGCTTTTCTGGCCGCTCAATCTGTCCATAAGATGATTTTTTATAAATGTAATCGTTTTTACAAAGCATAGCAATCAGAAAGAAACAAATTTTAATTCTACCAGCCAAAGGAATGGTAAGAAAAACAAAAATTGTCTTATAATGCCATCTACTGGAAATCTTTTTCTCAGAAATGAAGTTTACTTCTTAGGCGCTTTTTCATTTTTAAGCATGATGGCTAATTTGAGAAAAATTCATAATTAACTTTAATAAGAGATCCATTTTCAACTTTCTTGTGATAATGAGTTCTAAATCAACTGAAGCTACATGCTAAAGCCAGTATCATTTTTAAGTTCTTTGTTCTTACGATCATTTAAAAATGTTTGAGACCTATAAATTTGTGGATTACTCATATTTTTTTAAAAACCTATTCTTTGCTAACAACTGTTAGGTTCATAGTTACTCTAACATGTCACAGTCCCTACCTTTTTTAAAAGGTAAGGATCTAAAAGAGAAGGCATGTAAACAAGTATAAACAGAATGATACAATGTAACTTACAAGTACAATTAAAAAACAAATAAGCAAACAGAAAGTATAAAGTTCAAAAGACCCAAAAAGGAGGTAACACTTGAGTTGAGTCTTCAAAGATGGGGAGGGATTTTCCAGGTCATCCAAAAAAATTAAGTTGGGGAGGAAGAGATGTTTAGTTTCTAGCAAGACAGAGAAAGGGAGCGAGGGAAGAATAAGTCATTTAGCTGTGTGATTCTGGCCAAGAAAGCATGAACTATATTATGCAAACCTTATAAACAATGTTAAGGATTCAGGGCTTATCCTAGGCAATAAGAAGTCATTCAAGTTAGCAAGAGACTACCATAGTTTACATTTTGGATGGGGTGCTATGTAAAGTGTGGGATGGGTTTAGAGGGGAACACGGGAAACCAGAAGACCAGACTGGAGTCTAACGAAACGGCCGAGGAGCCGAATGAAGAGATTAGAAAGGAGGGGGCAATTTATAAACACAGAAGAAATTACGGACATACACAGTGACCGTTCATTCTGACATGGAAATGAGAGAGAAGAATAGGAGATAATTTCTAAGTGTCTGGCCTAGATAGATCACAAAGGATTTAATACAAAGGAAATCATAGGGTATTCTCTGAACCTCAAACTCAGTACGTGGGAAAGATGACAAGCTCAGTTTCGCACAGGTTGAGGATGAGGTACCTAAGGAGAGCATCAGGGTGGGTCTGCCCAGCAGGTAATCTGAAATGTGGGTGTGAAGCACAAAGCCTTTGTTAAAGCTTTAAATATTGATTTGGTGAGGATCGGAATGTGCATAGGAGGAAAAACAAGTGGGTGAGACTACATTACTCAGGGAGAGAGTATCCAAAAAAGGACCAGACCTCTTGGGAACAGTCAAGAGGCAGGTAGAAAAACAGCAAAAGTGTAAACTTTACTCCTTCTACTAGGTGCAAAAGCAGCTCTGATGGACGATTTATGCAAGTACAATCCTTTTCCCATATTATTTCAACTAAAATCACTTTAGTTTGGAATTTCTTTTTTGACCTCTTACACACGCTTTATTTTCTTTTGAGCTCTCATCCATTACACTAGAGCCCTTCTCAGATACACAAATTGTAAAGGCAGGATCTCCTTTTCTATTCAAACTTGAATCTCTCTCTAAGACTCAGCGAAAACTTGTCATTTTCCTACATACTAGAAGCTCAAATGATTGGACGCTTAATTGGTCAATCAAAAAATATAAATACATACCATCATTTCTTAAAACATCTTTGGATAGTGACTGACACTAACTCCTATCTCATTGTGCCAAAAACAAACCAAAACACCCTCCCTAAACTTCTACATCCTATCTCTACTATTTTCAGGCACTAAATGACCAAAGGCAGGGCAGTGAGGCCACTGGAAATGAGAAGCCAAGTTAAGGCAAGACAGAAATGATCAGGAAGCTTTCTGATGCTTTTGAGAGTGGGATAAGATATTATGCATCTAATACATATATCTTTATAATTTTAGTTGTGTTGTCGAAGTCCTTAGTACCATCAGGTATTTTAAGTAATAGCAAAGGTACTACATAGAAGGATAACATTCTCCCAGAACACTCTATACTCAGCCAACAAGGCTTTCAATCCATTTCAGTTCAAGGTCTTAGGAGAACTTGCTGGAACTAGATTTGGTTGCGATTCTAACACTACAATCATTTGCATGCCATTCGAGCTCATGTTCTCTAGCACAAAAATGAATCAGATCAGGAAAGCGATTTAATAGTTCTTTTTCTTGGGAGGCTATTTCAAATTCAAGAGGCCTTTGATGGATCTAATTCCTATGAACTGTACAGCACTGCCTGAAACGCGATTTATTTTATCAACGTCTCTAACATAAATGATGGGGCTTATCTTCTCATTACAAAGTTCTCAAATTTTGAGAACTTGAATATTTTCATATAAAATATATGCTGAAGCCGGGAATTTTTCAATCCTATACTTTATTTTATAACAACAGTTAAAACTGCAATTAATTTAGCATTAGCAGCCTCTCAGTGACAAACCTCATGCTGAGGGACTTTAATAAAGCTCAAAGAATCATTTGTCCAAGGTCACATAAATACTAAGAATTAGTGGAAAAAACAACATAGTATTAGAAGAAAAATGCAAACCCAGGTCTGTCTGACATCTCTTCCAAATTAAGAAGTGCAATATTTATTGTATACCAAGTGCTGTATGATAAACACTTCCATGTGTCATCTCATTTTTTTTTTTTACTAAAGCCAATAAGATTGCTAAAACTAATACCTCTATCTTAAGATGAGACAGTCAAGGCTTATAAAGATTGAAATGTCAAATCATACAGCTAGCTAGTAAGTGGAATTCACTAATGTTTAAAACTTTGGTCTCTCTGAAGCCACATCAATTTCCTTCTTTGATTAAGAAGATCTTAAAAGTTAAAATAAAATCTGCACTACTTCTAGGGAATTAAGAGATGAGATGACATATATTTTTAAATATTTTCATGGTAACTAAATTATGTGCATTTGCAAGCCCTCTGAGGGAAGGGGGAAAGTGGACTGGAAGACTTCTAAAGACCTAACTCTAAGACCAGGAGATTGGTGTAACAAAGGGTTTGAGTACCTAACTGAGAATCTTTTTGAAAAGGCAACAAAACCATCAAAATTCAAAAACCTCCTGGTCCCTTTTCACATAGATTGTTTAAGAATAGTCCAATATAAAATTCTGTAACTATGTAAATTGACATATGTTAACTAGACTTATTGTGGTGATCATTTCACAACATATACAAATGTTGAATCATTATGTTGTACATCTAAAACTAATATAATGTTATATATCAATTATATGGCAAAAGAAAAAAAGAAAGAAAAGAAAAAATGAAAAAAAAATAGTCGAGTATTGCACCTTTTGTATATTACAGTCCACCCTGGAGTTAAATGTGGTATGTATCACCATATGGTTTTATTTTTACATTTACAATTTACAATGTTATCATCTTCTCAAAGAAAATTCTCTAGGATAAAAAATACTGTGGAATAAAAACAATCTCACGAAGAAAACAATTTTTTGATTTAAATTAATATTGCTATTATGAAATCAAGTCCACTTATAAAGAAAAAAAGAATGATAGAAAGGAAAAAGTTTAGCAAAGATTTGACTCTTTATTCTCCAAAGGAATAGAATTTCAAGTTTTAAGTAAACTGTACTAAAATAACTTCTCATACTGCAGTTATAAACCAGAAAGGATTAAAGAACATTATTTTGAGGTAGATATATACCATAGCTATAATTCAATAAGTACTATAGCAGTGTCTAGACTGGGTAAAGTATACTGCTACACTCTCTTCCTGAGCTACCAGCAAATTCATTCTACGCCCAACTGGAATACAGAATAAGTAAGACAATTCCCAAGATGCCAGCTTTGAGACAGAAAGATTTTGACTCCTAGATACAGAACTTCCATTTGAACCAATTACCAACAAAGCAGCCTTAATACCTGTATAAAAATATCATAAATCTCTATGTCAGATAAAGCCTCTTAAAGAAGACATATTCCTGGGATTCAAAAGCTGAAAAGTATATGAAATTAATTCAGGCTCCAGATGTCCTGAGCCAGCTCTATTTCTTTTTCTGTAGCTCAGAGACTAAATAATAGCTTCTTCTTAAAACTTTCCAACTTTCTTTTGAAGGACACCCAACCCAAAATAGCTTTGACACATTACTCCACAGTTTATCTTTCTTTTTCAATCTTTCACACTCTCAAAATGTTATTCTGACACGTTTACTTACACCATTTAATGTGGACCAAACCTGTGACTCAATTAGCACAGATGTCACATTCCCACCTGACACACACTGCCACAGACTTCCTGCAGCTCATGCAGAGGGACACAAAGTAAATGTTGCTTAGAAGTCAGAGGAAAGGAAATTTATTTTGATTTTTAGAAAAAAAGAATGAAGGGAAGGAAGGGACATAAGGACAGAGAAAGCCAGCCAATCAGCACATACTTACATTGGTCAGGGGAGCATGTGCAAACATAGAAAATCCTTCAAAGATATACTCATGATCGTCATATTCTATAACAGTTGGTCTGTCAGTCTAAAAACAAACAGAAACGTAAAGCTTAAATTAAATAATGGCATGATCTGTGTGTGAAGAAATCCATCAGGACACAAAGCAACCAACAGGAAAAATGTAGGGACTCCATAAACTTTGTTAATGTTTTTCCAAACACTAGGGAGAACTTTATACAAAAGTTTAATTGTAAGTGGAATTCTCTCGCTTCGGCAATATTTATGTACTAAGACAACCAAGAATGTTTATGTAGATGCTATTAAGAAAAAAAAAAGCTACATGTCTTCCTTTCCTAGTAATTTATTTAATTCCACACTATAGTTCTTACTGAACTATATTTCTGAACTAATAGAAGTCTTAAAAAGAACAAGATAACACATAGTTGACTCAAAGCTCAAAGTGAAAAAGACTCAGCATCATGATGGTCAAAACTAGCAACAACCTGCAAGGCTCTTGAAGGCCTCGAGGTCCCTGCCAGTTCAGCCCCTCACAGTTCCATTCTCAGGCCCTCCAAGAAAAAGTCAACACACCAAAAGCTACAATAAATCAATTCCTGAATAATGACGAAAATCTTAATTAAAATTTAATATGTAATTAAAACATACAAACGTTGATCTATGCATAACAGACTCTCTTCTTTATGCCATTCTTACTGCACATCACCTTTAATCCTAAATACTAAATATGGAGCTAATTATCCAGACTGGTAACCTAAAAGATATGTCTTTTACATAGGTATTAAATATTATTCTTTTAAATATTATATATACATACTATTATACATAAACTTGGCAGGGGGAGGACTAAAGAATATCTAAATGTACATTATTTGTTTTGTCAATACTACCACTACTTTCTACTTGAATAACTTAACAAAGCTGGTCTAAATTAAAAACAATCAAAAGAGCTTCTAAAAAAATAATAATGGTACAGCCACTCTGGAAAACAATTTGGTAGCTCCTCAAAATATTAAACATAGAGTGACCACACAATCCATCAACGCTAGTCCTAGGTTTATAACCAAGAGAAATGAGAACATACATCCACACAAAAACTTGTACACAAATGTTTATCAACTGATGAATAGACAAAATATAGTATATCCATTCTATATTATAGAATAATATTTGGCCATTAAAAGGAATGAAGCTGCACGATACAACACAAATGAATCTTGAAAACATTATGCTAAGTGAAATCAGAAGCCAAAAAGATCACATATTCTAGGCTCCCATTTACAGGAAATATCTAGAATAGGCAAACGACAGAGAAAATATCTTAGTAGTTGATGAAGGCTAAGGGGTGGAAAAGAACTGAATGCTAATAGTACAGGGTTTCTTTTGGGGATGACGAAAATGTTCTAAAATTAGATTGTGGTGATGGTTTCACAATTCTGTGAAAAGATTAAATATCATGAAATACACACTTTAATGGGTATATCTTGTGGCATATGAATTACATTTCAATAAAGTGAAAATATATAATTATTAATAATCATTTTGAATCTCTTGATGATACGAGTAACCGAAATGAATAAATTTTGTCATGTTAAAGGCAATATAGCATAGTGTAATAGCATACAGCCATGCGTGATGGAGTCTGTCTGCCTAGGTTCAAATCCCCACTCTGCCACTTACTACCTGAACAATCTTAAGCAAGCTACTTAAGCGCACCTGAAAAACATGGAATACCCCATCTGCTGAGTGGGGATGATACTATCTACTTCATCAGTTTGTTGTGAGAAATGAGTTAATATATGTTATACACTTAGAATGGTGCCTAATACCATAGTCGATAAATATTAAGTATTATTATTTACTGTCATAAATACAATAGATTTTCTTATTTGGGTCACTTAAAAATGTATAAGCTATTCAGTAATTTTTAAAAGATGTTGAAAGCATTCTTTCAACTCCATAGCTCCAATGAATAGCTCCATAATTCTTTGGCTATTATGTGGCACCAACAATATAAATGAAAAAGGTACAGAAAGTAGTATAGTAAGAAGGTCAAAACAAAAGTCATTATAATAAAGGCAATTTTATCAAAATAAAGTAGAATACTTTTAAAACAAAGAACTTTTAAGAACTGAGTCAGTATTTAGTCTATTCATATTTTATCCTATGTACACACATTCAACCATTTACATTTCAAAATAAATAAAATCTGATTTTGTTAGGAACTTACTAAAAAGTTTGTAGGAGGGGAGACTGTAATTCGATAGTGGAAAAGTCTGCCAGCATTATTGGTCATAGGACGACAGGGCTTGATGGCCTAGGGGGGAAAAGTGAGATTAAAAGTAAAGAAGGATAATAATATGTTTATTTAAAAATGGACTGCATTTTCTAGCTTCACATCAGACAAAAGAGGTTTTATGTGTGCTCCTTCACAGGCTAGTAGGAAAGAACAATATTCACTTTACCGTTAACTAGATGAATAAAAAAGGGCTGGCTGGTCCCCAACATTCAATTCATTGCCCCATATATAAACGACAGGTTAGGATAACATAAAGATCTTTCTAGATTTAAATTTCTATGACTAACTTCCCTTTTATTTGTAAAATAATATAATAATTGACCTTTGGCTGGGAAAAAAAGAGGGAAAAATAATCTCAGAAGTAATAGCAGTAGGTTATAACAGAGGAAAAAAAACAGCAAAAGGATTAAATATACTAAGTAAAAATAGAAGGGATCAGAAATGAAAGTAGGAGAGGAATATGCATGGAGCTTAAGACAGGAAAAAGAAAACAGAAAGCGAGCAAAAGAAGCATCAGTGGAATCACTGGGTACACTGCGATCAACCCAGACCACCTTTCAGGGAAGGACCTGCTGCCCGCTGTGTAGAGAATGGACAGCAGAGAGTCTCAGAGCAAGGCAGAGGCATAAAGGCTCAGCCATCGCAGCCCAATTCAAACAGATAATAATCTTTCCTCGGATCATCACCACGTAGATGGGGTTTTGTTGGGGCTGACATGGTTCGACTAATCTCTCTGCCCAATCCTGCTTACATCCTCTTCCGTTCACAGGTGAAGATCCCTAAGAAACATCATGCATCCCAAATTCCATCTCAGCATCTGCTTCTGGAAAATCCAATGTGCAAGAGTTGGTACCAAGAGTGATCCAAAAAAGCAGAGAAGATGGGGTTCTAGAGGTGAATCACTTACCCCCAACTGGCAATAAGGACCCCATCACGCTGGTAGGTGGAGCACACAGCCTCTGGCACCAGATGGCACATCTCACTTTCAGTGATGATGAATAAGGAGGCTTTATCAGTAGAAGCAGATATTTAAGATTATCAGGGAATGATAGCTATAAGAATAGTGGTATGGATGGCTTTTGCTAAGCACCACTGATGCTCTATCATGTTATTCAAACTCTGGTGTGCCTTGAAATCACCTGGATGACTTGCTAAATCTCAGGTTGCTTGCTCCCCACCTCAAGAGTTTGATTCAGCAGCTAATGCAATTTGAGAATCTGTAGTTCTAACAAGTTCCCAAGTGATGCTGATACTAGTCAGAAGACTTCACCTGGAGAATCATTTCTCTACAGAAATGAACAGCAGAGGAGGCAAAAAGGCTACTGGAAGCCAGATGTGAAAGCCAGAGGGCCTTTTGGAGGCACACAGAGAAGCTCTCATCACCTGCAGTGAGAAGTCAGAGCAAACCAGGACCAAGCCCAGGGCTTATCTAAGTCAGAGTGAGTAGATTTTAAAAGACTATTAATGTCCAACCAAGGAAAGCCTGTAATGGACCCAGAAACATCCCCCATCCCTCGCCCCCACCCCAGTACCCAATCAGTCTCTCCTCCTGGCCAACGGACCTATAATTAAGGTCATTTCACAGCACAGCCCAGCTGGGGAGGTGCTGGGAAGAGAGATTATGTCCCAAAGGAGCTCCAAGAACTAGCCAGCATGTACCAGCAACAGCAGTCTGCACAGAACCAGATGTTTAGAGGGCTTGATCAAAACGGCCAGATTATAAAAAGGGAGCATTCATGATTCAAAGACACCAGGAGATGCTGGGAATTCCCTATTAAGATGTCTCCTAAAAGAGTAAAAAAGTGATGGCCTACATTAAGTGAAAAGTTAAAATATCAAAATTGCCATGATAGAGGAGGCAGGGATGCAAAGACTCCAGGAAGTGGGCATATTGTAATAGATATAATATCTATGACTGAAAAATATACCAGATAATCATATTCTATGGGAAGGCCGAGTGGATATGGCCTTTACCAAGACCAAAAGGAATGTGCTGGTGGAGGGGCACCAGCTTTACTAGGAAGATCAGTGGTGGCCTCTTCTGCAGGCCAAGGATGACTGTAAAAGAGGCTATCACAGAACAAAGTTTCCTGACAGCAACAAATGTGACAGGACTCTGAAACAAAAGAGGCCAAATAGATGATAGGGCTAACTGTTAGAAGGCAGTTTGCATAATTATCATTATGACCAGCAAGATCAAAGTGGCAGCCAAGGGGGTCTGTCTCATAAAGAGTCATGGAAGTAGTCAACAGAACATGGTGTCCTTAGGTACAAATAAATGGGTAGCGGACAAAAGTACTACTTAGTTTGTACCAACAAAAGAAATCAAGAATGGAAAATCAAGTAGCTGAAGGTAAGTTGCTCCAATAAAGTCATGATTCCCTGCCCAGTTCCAGACCTGATCAAGTTTTCAGACTGAAATCTATTGACTGAAAAGGTAGCCAGTTCCCAGGAGGCCTTGCAATAACATTACATGCAAAAATGGTCACAACAACCTTCACTTTCCCAAGGGGCCTCTGGCCACTGACCCAGGTAACAGAACATTGGGGAAAACAGAACCCAGAGAGTTCAAGGCATGTTGGACTCAGCATCAGAATCAACATTTCTGAGAGACTGGATGCATCATCCTCATACCCTCAAGAGAGTGGAGGACATGAGGCCAAGGCAGTAACGGAAATCTTGGTCAAGGTCTGGCTTACAGTAGGACCACTGAATCCAAAAATCCACCCAGTGGTCATTTCCCTGGTCCCTGAATGTATCGAATGAAATTGATAAAACTTGCAAATGGCACCAACCCGCAGGGGGTCCTTGATCTGTGGAGTAAGAGCCATCACAATGGGAAAGGTCAAGGGGAAGCCAATGAAATTACCAACCCCCCTCAACATGGGCATCAAAAACAGCATTGTGCACAGGGATGGTGGAGATTAGTGCCACCCTTAAGGATCTGAACGACACAGGGGTGATGCCCCAATCACTATCTGTTTAACAATTTGGCTCCTAAAGAAACTAAATGGATCCTAGAGGACAACTGTAGACTACCACAAGCTCAACAAAGTAGCAGCTCTAAGTTCACCTGCTGTGCCAGGTATTGTAGCTTAGAGAAGATTAATATGATCTCAGGTACAAAATATGTGGCAAATAATTCGCAGAATGTATTCTTTTCTATCCCCATCAGAATAAGGATAAGAAATGATTCACATCTGCATAGAACAGACAACGTTTACGATTTGGTTGCCAGTCTGTGTTAACTCTTCCACTTGCTGTAATGATGCAGTCCAAGGAGCTCTTGACCTTCTGGACATACTGCAGAGCATTATATTGCTCCATTGCATCTTTGACATTATTATGTTGATCAAGCTAAAAGCCTGGGTAAAACGCACACGCTCCAGAAGGTGAGATAAGCCCTACGAAGATTCAGGGGCCTACCACGGCCACAACATTTTTAAGACTCAGTCGTCTGGAGGAGTGCCAAGACATCCATGCAAAGTAAAAGACAAATTATCACCTCTTCCATCTCCAACAGTTAAGAAGGAAGCACAACAAGTGGGCCTATTTGGGTTCAGGAGGCAGCATAATCCCCACCTAGGAATATTGCTTCAGCCCATTTATAGAGTGGTACAGAGAGTATCAGCTCTGAGTGTGGCTCAGATGAGAAAGACCTCTGCAGTTCCAAGCTACGCTGCAAGCAGCCCTGCTGCAGGGGCCACACAATTCAGCAAATCCTACACTGCTGGTGGGAAAAGATGCTGAGAGGAGTTCGGGGCCGTGCTGAGAATCACGATGTTGGTCTCTGGGGTTCTGGAGCAAAGCCATGCCATCTAGAGTAAAGAATGATATGCCTTTAAAAACCGACTCCTCGTGCGCTTACTGGGCCCTGGTAGATAAGGAAGGCGTGGCCAAGGTACAGCAAACAAACAAGTGGTTGGAAATGCCCAACATAAGCTAGGTTCTGTCAGTCCCACTCAGGCACAAGTCTGACAATCTCACATGAGATGGAGGTGATACACCCAGAATCAAGCACACAAAGGAGCAGCAGACACGATCCAGCTGCATGAGCAGGTGGCCTACCAGTGTTGCACCAGCACCCCTCTCTCAGCTGATGACTACGAATGGAAGAACGAAAGCTGAAGGGAAAGCTCAAGCTTGGTTTGCAGATGGGTCAGTCAGTAAGGGGGTTCAAGCTGAAAACGGACAGCTCTGCAGCCTCATTCAGGATGGGCTTGGAAAGACAGCTATGAGGGAGAATCTTCCAAATGGGCAAAGTTTCAGGTGGTATACCTGGTCATCCACTTTGTATGCAAAGAGAAGTGGCCTGAGGTTAGAATACAGATGGATTCAGGTTAGAAGCACGTGGCCATGCCAGCTGGTCAGAAGTTTAGGAGGAAAAAAATTGGAAGATCAGGAATAAGGTGTTGGGGTAGAGATTTGTGAGTAGACAAATGAGAGTGAGTATGACAATCTCTCCATCACATGTAGGTGTCCATTGGAGAGCACTCACTATGGAAGAGGTGCTAACCCAGTGAGTCACAAAATGACTCAGCCAGATGGTGTCAGCCAGCCTCAGTCATCAGCCACCATAGTTGAAAGGATGGGCATATGAATGAAGTGGGCACAGTAGCACAGATAGAGGCTTCACATAAGCCCAAGAGCATACACACGCTTACCAAAGCTAAGCTGGCTAAGTTGACTGCCACTGTCGAACGTCCAACCAGCCACCTCCAATGACCAGCGCTGGGCCCCCCAAATGGCACTATTCCTTGAGAAGACCAACCTGCCACTTGGTAGGAAGTAGACTGCATCAGCCCCATCCATCCTGAGTCAGAAGTCTACTCTCATAGGAATAAACACGTACTGTGAGTATGGGTTTGCCTGCCCGTAGGTCCTCAGCCAGTATCACTGTCCACCCAGGTCTCTCTTCAAAACAGGGCCTGTGAGGGCAGCAGGTAGCAGACAGCCTGCAGCCACTGCCTCCTTTACAGTCAGACTCCTCTGCAGATCCTCCTACCCCAAAGTCATTCCCTTCCTTTGGCAGACTGCTTTGGGGACAGAGGGAAATGGGGTATGAAGAACATTCCAGCAAGCCAATTCTGACAGGTCAGGCTTTATCAGGCCCATCACAGCTTGACTTCTCCCTCTGCTCAATCCTGCCTCCACTCTCTTCCTGCCTGATCCCTATTAAACACCTCACACCCCGCACTCCACTACAGCATCTGCTTTCAGAGAGCCCAACCTGAGGCACGCACGTGGACACTCACAAAGTATAGACCTTGTCCCACAGTTCCTTGTCACACACGCCAACTTTCAAAGACAAATGAGGTAAAAGTGAGGCAAGCAGTTCAAAATATCTATCACTGTCTCATTTATTCCAATTATTGGAACCAACTCAAACAAGTTTTTAAATAGAAACTAAGGATTTATATCTATTATGTTTAAACATAATATGCTGAATCATAAAGTGACAATCCCAGGATTAATAAGAACATTATAAAAATTAAAGATAATGGGAGAAAATGAAGGAAAGTAATTGAAAGAGAATAGTTATATATAACTATTATGTAAGAGTATTCAACCTAATCAGTCAGACATATCCAAATATGTGTCCCTGATGGGCCAGGTGCTGGGTCTGGAGTTAGAACAGTCCGTGAGCTATTCAGTTTAGTGGGGGCAACAGACTAACAAAGACAGCAGCAGACCTTGTGTACCAAGGGAAA
>NW_006432227.1:1600128-1616691 GCF_000325575.1 Pteropus alecto | reverse complement strand
TAGTGAGATCATTTCCCCAGAGGAATTCATAACTATTTGTAATGAAAACATGAAAGAAATTATAATACATACAGTTTTAGGAGACTTAAAACTAAAAAAAAAAAACAAAAAAACAAAAAACCTCAAATATCCCTTGCCTATTTTAAAAAAAAAAAACCTCAGATATCCCTTGCCTATTTTAAACTTTTGAGTTTCCCTGGCAACATTCCCCACTCCAACTCCAAACCCAAATACTTTTCTTCTCCAATTATTAGCAACAGAGACTATTACGGAATATAAAAAGACTTTTTCAATGGTATTATTTCATTTATAGGGAAAAGAACAGCAACAGCATCTGTCCACTTTCAGGCTCTTGGTGCTTACAACCAGTTACCTCTTCTCCGGGATAAATGCTGTGTCTAATTCCTGTGCGTCTCGCTTTCGCACTGCATTTGCAGAGTGGTCCATCATTCATCTGTCAGGAACAAAGGGAATTTTTATTGGGGGGAAAATCAACACCATACATGATGATGTTTTAGAAACTGTGTGGGTTTTAATGTCACAAGTATTGAAGCTCTGAAGAGGCTGTCACGGTTAGAAGATTAAACGGATGTTCCAAAACTAATAAAGCTGCAAACTGTCCATATTGTCTGATGAAAGGAAATTGTGAGACAACGCTGGGTTCCCGAGTTACTTGTGCAGCCAGGCAGAAAATATCAGTGTCAGCGCACTGTTTGCCCCCATCTTCTCCTACCACTTTTAAGTATATTTCTCCTATTTCCTCTTTCAGGACAAATGGCTCTTTCACAAAAGAAAAGCATATTTTGTATACTGAAGGAGCACACGGTGTTTTGAAAGTAACCTGCAGATTAAATGTTTTCAAAAAAGAAACATAAAGGTACCTGAAGCAGAGAGAAGAAAATGCCTACTAGAACCAGAAAAAAATTTCAACACTGAGCAGGTGAGTCTATGTCTGTTTTTTCACCGGAATTCATTTTACTGCCATGAATTCCATCCATGCAATTTAATCAGTGAATAATTCCTCAATGCCTCTTAGATAGAAAGATGACTGCTAAGCATTGTTGTGGGGGATAAATAGCTCAGGGTCCATGTACAGTAAGTCTTCACTTAACATCATTGTTGGTTCTTGGAAATGCAGTGAAACAACATAAAAAAAAAAAAAAGTTTTACCATAGGCTAATGGATATAACAAGAGTTTAGTTCCTAGGGCAAATCATCAACATTATACCGAAATGACATTGAATGAAACATTATTCAAGGACCTGCTGTACGCAAGGAAATTTATTCTAGATAGGAGAAATAACATACACATGATATGCTTAGTAGTTTTAAAGAAAACGAAAAAAAGGTCAGTCCAGATGAAAATACCACTGTTTTCACAGAGACGAAATGTGAAGGGCTGAACAGGACAGAAAAAGATGGCTATTCTACATGAGGCACCAGCATGAGAAAAAAAAGAGAAGGAAAAAAGCCTGTTACGTTCCATGGACGTGAGAGCCATCTAAATGGGACAGATCATTATGTGAGTGCGAGGACCACAGAAGCCGAACCGAGGTAAAATTCTTAAAGGGCCTTAAAAGCCAGTTTCATGAGTTTACTCAATATAAACAGTCCTCAGCCAGCATCACTGTCCACCCAAGTCTCCCTTCAAAAAGGGGCCTGTAGGGACAGCAGTTAGCAGACAGCTAACTGAATCACAAAAGAAACTACAGCATCATTTTAGAGACTGAGGAAATGGAGTTCCATTTATTACCTTCTTTGTATTAACAAAACATGTATTTATATATATGTAACACATATGATAACACATATGTTCATATATATGTGTATATACATATATATATACATACACACATACATGGTTCTTTAAAGGTGTAGAGATTTGTAACTTATCGTGTCCAATGAAAATATCTCAGTAAAACTTTGAAAAGAAATAAAAAAGGGAAAAATTGTAACTTCCTCTATTCTTTGGAGAAATCTAAAGCTCCTGGTAGTATGGCAGAGGAATAACACTGCTACCTAAAAAAAATGTCATATTAAGACATCATCCAAAGTAGTAGCTGGATATAATGGGATTCCCTCAAAAGTCACAGATACTCCTAATGCTAATCACAATGTGGAAAAATCACTTAGTGCTGATTTCCAGGGGGAAAGACAAGACATCCTACATTCCTGCCTTTTATCAGGGTCTGGGCCGCGATGTAGATCAGCCCTTTATAAGGCTCAACTATATAGAGAACACAAAACCAAAAACAGTAAACGGAATGGTGAGACTATATAGAAGTCCCTGGTAAATCTTGGATAGGAATAAAAACTAACAGAAGCCAACGGGTAGGCTTCTTGATAGGAGAACAGTCCATTAAAAAGACCACACTGAGGGGCAGGGGAGTGACTACTGATGGACACAGAATTTCTTTTAAGAGAGATTATAATGCTCTAAAATTAGATTGTGAAGATGGTTGTACAATTCTGTGAATATCCTAAAAAAAACCTGAAGTGTACGCTTTAAGTATGTAAAGTGTATGGTATGTGAATTATAACTCACTAAAGCTGTTCAGGTAGATCATATACATGATTAAAATATCAAAGTAAGTTTCAAAACACATTGACAATTGTAAACACTTCTGCTCAATTCCAAGAAAGCAAAAGGGACCAAAAAGTACACTTCTGTCAAGCATTCTAACTATATTAATTCTATCGGAAAAAAAATTTAGATAGCTGTCATCTATCGCCAGAAGAGCATTCATATTAATATAGAATAGTATGAATTTATTTGCGAAATATAAAGTTTAAGATATCTTTTAATAGGTGTATGTTTTACTGTGCTTAATAACTTCATAATGCATTAAAGATACTATTTTTGTATTTATTATATTTGTAAAATACAAATCCCCTATAAAGATATTATTTCATATTATGTATTACTTCATAATAAAACGATAAGTAGAAAAAAATGTCCAGCTATGACATCATTAGCTCAAGCATGCTTAACAAGGAAGAGAACTTAGAATGAATTACAAGGAATTGTGGCTATTATCGACTAAGAAATATGAAGTCTTATAGGACTAAAGACATTGTTTACTATATGGCTGCAAGACACCTTCCAGATGAACTGCTCTTAAAAAGACCTCTAAGTCTTCTACAAGTTTAATGAGGCAGCACCATTATCCTGTTCTCTAACACAGGATTTACCAACATGTCAAATATGATTCAAGGAACAGTTGCTCTGGTGCTTATGCTTTGGAGCTGAACTCTGAAGCCGAAAAGAAATGAGCTCCAAAGAATGGTGCACAGCCCTGAGAGGAAAATTCAGTTTCGTACGAGCCAACATGCATCTTCAGAGCCTGGAGTCATAAATGTGATGTGTGTGTGGGTTTGCAACCTGCACAGCAAGAGCATAAAAACATGCGCACCTGGCCTGGGTCATTGTACCAAAGTTCATCATGAAGTCGGTCAGGATGGGCCTTTTTGCGTTTGATTTCTGCAATAACATCAAAAACTTCAGAGTCTGAGCTGCTAGAACAGGTGCTGTCTTCATCGGACTCACACTCAGATTCACTGGAACTTTCTAATAGAGGCGAGGGGAAAAACAAGGAGAGAAGTTGAAAGTGGGTATACATAGAGACTTTCAAATGACCCAAACCTCTAAATGTAAGGATAGTTGTTTATTCTTTCGACAAACATTTGAGTGCCTACTCTGCACCAAGCACTCTGCTCAGCAATACCATGAGAAATAATATACCCCATCTAGCTGGGGAAGCAAACAAAGATTTTTACACAGAACGACTTAATGAACAATGCCAGAGAAAATGCAAACCACAGCAGCAGTACGGAGTTTCATATTCAAAAAAGTGCAGCAGTTCACAAAAGATCAAGTCCCCTCTGAGCGGGGAAGGTCACCGAAGATTTCCGGGCAGGGATCACATGACCGAGGCAGGGAGGTGGGGTAAGGTGGGGCTGGGCTGATAAGGAGGAGGTAAGAGGAAAGGAACACAGAAGGAGCAGAAAAGCATATTTTGTGGAAGCAAGAGCATGTGCACGGAAGCAAGAGCATGTGTGGACTCTGGCTGAGCCAGAAAAATACCAAGAGGTGAGGGGATGAAGTGTCGTGCCTGCCATACTGAGGGCTCTGAATGCCAGACTGAAGAGTTTAAATGTTTTTCTCCGAATAGTAGCCATAAAAGATTTCAGTCCTTGGAAGTGAATGAATAAAAACTGACTGAGAATTATGCTAAGTGAAATGAGCCAGTCGCAAAAAGAAAAATATTGTGCGATTCTACTTATACGTCGTACCTAGAGCTGTCAGATTCATGGAAACAGAAAGTGGAGTGGTGGTTGCCAGCGCGGCTGCAGGGCGGAGATGCAGAGCTGCTGTTTAACGGGTACAGAGTTTCAGATTAGCAGGATGAGAAGAGCTCTGGAGACTGTACAACAATGTGAATGCACTTAAAGCTACTGAACTGCACATTTAAAAATGGTTAAAAGATACATTTTGTGTTGTGTGTATTTTACCACAATAAAAAAAAAAACAGACCTAGAACTTAGATTAATCCTACAAGAGATTAATGTAGTACAGCATAGTAATAAAACCCAAGCTTTACACAGTCGTATTGTCAAGCGTACTGCAGGAGAAAGATGCTATTGTCATTCCTCTTTTATAGATGAGAAAAGTGAGGCACAGAGAGATTAAGTCACTTGCCCAAGATCACATTTCAAGAGATGGAGCAGGGATTCGAACCCAGGCCAGCTGGTTCGGTCATTGCTTTTACCCACCATGGATACTACCTCTCAGTATAGGAGATGCAATGAAGGTGGGCAGAGGTGAGCCAGAGAACGCACAGGAAAAGGCACAGAGAATGTCTCATCTACGCATGGCATTCTGTTAGGGGCTAAGGATGCAAAATACTAATAAGCGGTTTCTATCCTCAAAGATCTCGCCGTCTACTTTCTACTTGGAATCTCGGACACATGAAAAAACAGACCACCATATGAGAATGTTAATGGAAACTGTCCATGTGAGAGAAACCTTCAAATAGAGCCGGGCTGTAGCTAGCGTTTCCTCATCAAACAGGAGCACCCCAGCAGTGGACAGGGCCGTAAGGGGATGCCTGCCTGTCAGAGGCACGAGGCACAGGAACAGGCTCCTGCTTTGAGTAGAAGGCTAGACTGGTCCCTTCTGATTCTAAGACTAGACAATTCTACAATGGACACAACTGTTACTGTGCCTTGCAAATGAGATCTCTCATATATTCCGCTGAATGTTAACTGAGGAAGACTAAGATAAAAAAGAAGAAAGTTCCATTACTATGTATTCTGCTGACTTTAATTAAGGAAAATAAAATGAAAAAGGGTAAATCTATATTTGGGACTCTCAAGGACACATCCCAAAAGTCCGGGATTAAGCAATAATAAAAGAGCAAGGATCTTGGTCTAGTAACTTCTGACTCACCTAAATCTTCATCTAGCTTCGTCTTTGGAGGCTCCCATGGAGGTCTAGCGGCTTTGGCCTTTTCTTGCCTGCTCCCCAACTCTTCCTCAAATTTGTCATATAAGTCACGAAGCCTACTTGTTCCAACTACAGTAGAATCTCCCTTTGAAAAATAAAGGATCGGTATTAAAACTATGTAAAAAAACAGTCATACCAAAGAGACATAAGACTTCATAAGTAATCAAAGATTTGTAACAGAAAGGTCCCATTTATCAACCCTCAATTTAACAAACATTTAAAAACAAAATGCGCAGTGCTGGCAAATGATGTTCTGAATCACGCATAGTTGGCTGACACAGTCCTCAGGAAGATGCACTTTGCCAACATTCAAAAACATTAGAATTGTTTATCTTTGCCCTTTTGATATGACAAAAAAAATTGTGACACCCTCCTAAAAAGCATACATTTCCCCAACTAAAAATCACTGATAGTCTACATTGGTAGTCTATCTTTCAGATTAATCCAATGATGAAAAAGAAATATCCTATACATCTCCCCACACACACACATACCTCATAAACACAGGGATATTCTCTCTCTCTCCCTTCCCCCCGCCCCCACCTCTCTCTCTCTCAACAAACACAACGCATTCCTGGAGGGAGCTCTTCACTTTTCCCCACTCTCTTCTCAGGTTGAAAATCATCTTAAATGTCCACACTCTTTGACTTAGTAATTTCAAAATGGGAGAACCAGACCTTTCAGACGTTAAAAAATTAAAGAAATCATAAAATCTGCAGTTACCCCAAAAGAAGGTACTTGCTTTCCCTCAGTCCCACCTCATTACCGACATTGGTGATGCTGCGATCGCACTGACACCCAGACCACCTTGCTGCACCAGATGACAAAGACGCAAAGGCAAATTTGGGGCTGGTTTATTAACTTCCTTCTACACTGGAGTTTCAATACACCCATAAAAATATAATAAAAAAAAAAGTTCTGCCTGCTTAAATTCTCTGAACTTCAGTGTCTTCAACTTTGTTGTTTTATTTTAAGATGTCCCTGTCCTAATCCCTGGAAACTGAATCCCTGGAAACCTTACATGGCAGAAAGGAGTTTGCAGAAGTGATTAAGGTAACAGAATTTGAGATGGGGAGATTACCCTGAATTATCTGGGTGGGCCTGATATAATATGAGCCTTTAAAAGCAGAGAACCTTTCCAAGTGGGAGTCAGAGGTGTGATGGAAGAAGAGGCGAGACATTCAAAGCACATGAGACCTTGACCCACGCTGCTGGTTTTGAAGATGAAGAAAGGGCCCATGAACCAAGGAATGTACATGGCCTCCGGAAGATAGAAACAGCCCTTATTTGCAGGCCAGCAAAGAAACTTCAAACCTATAGCCACAAGAAACTGAACTTTGCCAACAATATGAATGAGAAAGAAAACAGATTCTCTCCGGAAGACACCTTGAATTAGCTGCTGAGACCCAAGATGACTCTGACCTACGGAACTGTGAGATAATGTGTGTTGTTTCAAGCCATAGTTTGTGGAAATTTGTTATGGCAGTGATGAAAAATGAAACCCTGAAGACGACACAGGACACAGTTTTAGAAAAAGATAGGAGAAAAGATCTGTGGGAGCCTGGGGAAGTTACTAGAGGAAGAGTCCACCCAACACTGCCCTCTGCGTCCTATGTCTGCTGTGTAAGACAGAGGTGTTTAAAGACATGACACGTGGACCTGCTCAGTCATCCTGCAACTGTGGTGGATGCTCCGAAAGACAGCAGATGTCAACTTAAAGCCCTGCCATTACGGAGCCACTACACAAACACTGGCCACTGCCTCCCTCCAGACATCTGGTTGAAAAAATAAACCCAGTTCTAAGTCTCAATAAGTCAAGTATTCTTGCAGTCTGCACAGCATAAACAAAGTGCTATGTTCTGAGAAATGCATCATTAAACAATGTTGTCATAGTGCAGACACCATAGAATGCACTTACACAAACCTTGGTAATATGGCCTATTACACACCTAGGCTAGATGGTATAACCTGTTCCTCCTAGGCTACTAACCTGTAGGGCATGTTACTGTTCCAAACAACACTGGATTAAATCAAGCACAAGAAAAAAATGATGCATGCAAGAGACGCAGTAAATATGAGATATATGAGGCTGCTGCCAGTGAAACATGGACTACTGTTTTACAGCAAACTTTTTCTTTGGTAAGTAAAGAGTACACTCCAAAATAATAATAAAAAAGTATATCGTAAATACATAAACCAGTAACATAATTTCTTACCATTATCAAGTATTATGTACTATACATAAGTGTATGTGCTATACTTCTATACAGCTGGCAGCTGAGTGGGTTATGTTTATATGAGAATCACCACAAACACATGACTAATGCATTGCACAATGACATTACGATGCCCACAAAGTCACTAGGTGACAGAAAGTTTTCAGCTCCATGTAATCTTATAACCGCATCATAAATGCAGTCCATCATTGACCAAAATGCCATTATGCAGTGCTTACTATATTACAGCAACATTCTTAACTGCTAGATACCCTCTTTTCAGAGATGTTTTGAGGATTAAATAAGATAATATGAGAAGCATAGGGTGAAGTTCTGGCACCGTAAAAGTCTCAGTATATGAGCCTTCCCTGACCTGTATCACAAGAACTATGACTAGGAGTGAAGGGTTAACGAAGTACAAATTAGTAGTTGACAGATGGTCACAGGGATGGGGAGCACAGCACAGGCAATGCAGTCAGCAGTAAGGTAATGGCTAGGTGGAGAGCCAGAGGAGAGAGCAACCAGGGAATCGTTTTTATAAACTACATAAATGTCTAACCAATGTACTGTTGAAACTAATGATAAAATAAAAATTAAAAAAAAAAAAAAACCCTACTCTAATTTATCAAGTAAAGTATCATACCACTATGAGAAATTTCTCAATCCTTTTTTCCAAAGACAGAGGAGTCCCCATAAATAAGGGTTCAATGTGAGTAAAAGCTATTTTCACAAAATTCAAAGAAACAGAACACTCTCTTACTGACCCCATGCACTAAATCTAACATCTCCAACCTCACATGTCCTAAATCTACAGATATTCATTCTTTTATTCTTTCATTTAATCAATGAACATTACTGGGCATCTATTCTGTGGCAAATATGCCTAAATTAATGGGTTGGAAGTATTAACAACTATTGGGAGAAACAGAGGGAAAAAAAGTAAGAATGATAGAAAGTAAAATGGAGATGGAAGAAAAGAGAAGCGAGCACATGGAGGAGCTTGTGCAGTCCACCATGGCAGTGAGTACAGGCGTGCCAAGCCCTGTGAGCCCCGT
Organism: Pteropus alecto; assembly: GCF_000325575.1. Taxonomy (NCBI): domain Eukaryota; kingdom Metazoa; phylum Chordata; class Mammalia; order Chiroptera; family Pteropodidae; genus Pteropus; species Pteropus alecto. Next base: position 1,607,914 of record NW_006432227.1, on the reverse strand, counting down.
CTCAAGCAGCATGCGCACTGAGTCTCCCCAGAGCCCATTAAGGGTGACCACACCTGCCATTCCACAAACTAGCCAATTTGCACAAGAAACTTCCTATGGTTATCTTTGGTCAAGGATAGACTTGTAAGAGACAAACTCGAATTCTTGCTTATTTCACATTTGGGGACACACACACACACACACACACACCCCCCACAAACTACATAAAGTAGTCATGAGTGAGAGCTTACAAAACCACCAGTGTCAAGACTAGCAGTGTCATAATAAATGCAGAATGAAGAGATACTTTAATTAATCTACTGCACGCTTGCCTTTGTAAAACAGCTTTTGTCTACAGCAGTGGTTCTCAAATGGTATGAGGCGGGGGTTTCCACCCAGGGGACATTTGGCAAAGACTAAACACAGCTTTGGTTATCATAACAGGGAAGGGATTTTACTGACATCCAGTAAAGAGGCCAGAGACGCTGCTCAACATCCTACATGCACAGGGCAGGTCTCATCGCAAAGGATCATCCAGCCCAAATGCCAAACAGTGCCAAAGTTGAGAAACCCTGGTCTACAGCTTCTCTCCTACTTCACACCTACCACCTGATCCATGGGGTCACTGGAGTAGTAGTTTTCTGAGTGGGTACATCGAATCCACACAGGCTTAAGAAGTTCTTCTTCCTCCTCCTCGTTTTTGTCAGGCAGTGTCTCCTCCAGCTCTTTTTCCTTGATTGAGGTATAATTCTTCTCTTTGCCAGTGCTCTGGCTGTCACTCCATCTGTCTTTTTCTTCCTCCCAACGGGCTCTCTTCTTCTCCCTACTTGGGGAGCGACTTCAAAAGGGGGCGAAGGAGGCTAATTATTAAAAATGTCCTTCCACTGTACAACTATTCTATTTCACCTGTTCAGTTCACTTTTTACCTAAAATTAAAATGCCATGCCAAACCACCATATTTACTTTTTGTTAAACCAGCGAATCCCAAACACCAGTCTGGTGGCATCAGAATCACCTGAAGTTACTTGTTTAAAAATACAAATTCCCAGGCCCTACCCTAGATCTACTTACTGATTCACAGTCTCCGGGGATGGGGCCCAAGAATCTGTATTTTTAATAATCTCCCCAGGTAATTCTGGTGTGCATCCAGCAGGTTCAGGAACAACTGGCAAACCGTAACTCCTAGAAGAGAAAGATACTTAGGAATCATATGTAACTCTCCACGTATAGACAATTTCAACAATGAGAATACTAGCTTTGAGTCCTCCACATCCTGCTTTGCCAAGGGGGGGAAAAAAAAAAAAGACTTCACAAAACATGGTCTCAACCTGGCCATAAATTCAGCCTGAGGACCACAATCCAGGAGTGAAACAGTTATAGCATCCCTAACCATCTCTGGAAGCCTACTTGTAGACGACTACTTCATGAATCTCCACTTTGCCTAATTCCGATCTCCACAAATACTAATATTAACTTAATTAAAAAGGATAAAAACAAGTCTATCTCCTTTCAATAAATGCGTATTATTCTTTCATATGAATGTACCGTACTCTAACAAATCTGATCACAGTCGTTTAGGTTACCATTCTTTTTTTGCCATTGTAAACAATGCTACCATGAACACACTTGTCAGATTATTTCACACAAAGTGTGTGCATGTACTTCTTCTTGTCTTCTCTATAGATAGGAAATACTAGTACTGGTTTAGACTATCATCAAAATCATACCAAGTTCCCATTTCTACACATCCTGTCTTCATGATTATTTTTTACATTTGCCATTTTAATGAAAAAAGTATCTCATTTAACTTGATGTTGTGAACATCAATTAGTATTCTTTTTTCCTTTTTTTTTTTTTTAACACTTTGAGGGGGCATTTCAAAAGAGGACATCTTTTTTAGACAAGTGTTTCAAGCAGTCCCAATTTCAAACTCGAAATTGTCTTTTTAGTATACGTGCTGACAAAGCACACGAAATTGTTTAACAATGTTATATTACAAGCTATGATAACTTTTCCTCCTTTACAGTATTTACATCTTTTTATTTTCTCATCTACTGCATTAGTTAGAACTTACAGAATCCAAGTCTGCCTCCTCCACAAGCTACTAAGCATTGGAGAAGAAACCACTAGACTGAAGAGATTTTAAGTACTCTGCATTAGAAATCACCAACCTCAAATTGGTCCTCGATGATTTCCACCAACGCAGCATCTTGACGTCTTTCCTATCCTTATCTCCTCCTTCATCCCCTCTTCCTCAGGCCCTTCCTCACTGAATGAACTCTTCCTAGTTTAACCTTATCGAATCCAAGGCACTTAGTATTTCCATCTGGGATCTCTTTGCTAAATTTTATACCTATATATCCAATTAACTACCAGATAATTCCATTTGGTTATCTCACAGATTCTCGAATTCCACATGCCCCAAATTGAAGTCGTCCACTTGCCTTTCTAGGTGTTCTCTATCCTCAGTGGAGAACGCCAGATCACAGGTGATGACTGCTGAGTCTTCTTCCCTCACTGTCAGTTATCAAATCCTACTGACTCTAATCAACATCTCTCAATTACCTCTACCTTTCCCCATTACTACTGTCATTGCCCAGGTCTCGGCACAATTATTTCTTTCACAAATTACTACAAAAGCCTTCTTAACTCATTTCCCATCCTCCAGGCTTAACCTCAGAGCATTTTTCCACACTGCAACTCTCACACTTGCTCTTTTCTCTCCCCCACCATCCCTTCCCTACTGCATTCCTATCCATACTTCATGTATCAGTAAAACATCAATTTCTCTATGACTACCCTAGATGAGTTTTTCACTGCTGTATTCCCAGAGCAACATGTAATTGCTCTATCAAAAGCACTTCTCATAGTTATTTCTTATTCCTGTAAAGTGGGGACTGTTGTTAACGACTGTAACACTCGCACCAGTATAATACCTGGGACACACAGTAACGCAATGTTTTCATTTGTTTAATTAAGTTATATCATGTTAGGTGACAATGACAGGTAATGGGCCCTCCTTGTCTTTTCTCTAACTTGTATGGAAAGGCCTATAAGGTTTCAACATTAAATTTGGTTCTTCTGAGATGATGTCAGTAGTGTTCATCATGAGATAATGTTCTCCATAACGTTAAACAAGTCTGCTTATATTCCTAGTTTACCAGAGTTTCTACTCATTAATGAATACTGATTTTATCTGAAATGTCTAATAGGCAGGTACTCAGAAAACCCTATCAATTTTGATACTAAAGATTAGTTACAGATTTCTTAATACTAACTTATCTATCCATGCAATATCAGAATGCTATTATTTTAACACACTACTGAAAACAACTTGCTAATATACTAATCAGTATTTTCATATCCATATTCATAAGAGAGACTGTTTTTTAGTTTCCTTTTCATTGGTTAGGTTTTGCCATCTGGGTTTTTCTGCTCTCACAGCATGAGCTCAACTTTCCATTCATCTTCTTCAGTGTTCTAGAACAGTTTGAAATTTTTTTGCAGGTGGTACAAATTCAACTTTTTCAATATTTTCCATGGTTATTAGCCTATTAAAATTTTCTGCTTCTAGTGTGAAGCCTTTAGTTTTTGTTTTCATAAAAATCAACCCATCACATCCAAGTTTAAAATTTTTTAAAATAAAATATCTGTACTCACACCAACATATTATAATTTTTAAATCTCCTTCATCCCAATAATGATATAATCTTTCTCATACCTAATGGCATGTGCATTTTTCTTTTCTTGATTCGCCACTTTTTAAATTGTATTACCTTTCAAAAGTCTTACATTTATGTACAAATATTGTTATGATGCTGTAGTTCTATTTCATTAATTTCTTTTATCTTTGAATCTCTTTTTCTGCTTTTCTCATACTCTACCAATATTCAGAACCAAATAATCAGATAATAATTATATACATATATTTACCATTTATTTGCCACTAATTTTGGGCCCAGTTCTAAATATTTTACATGTATTATCTCAATGAGTCCTTGCCACTCAAGGCAAGTATAACTGTCCTTATTTTAGACAAAGACACTGACGCTAAAAGTTTAGGTAACTTTGCCCAACAACAAAGTTAAGAGAATAACTGCCCCCAAATCTGTCAGACTCCAGAGTGCTGTTCTTAATTACCATTATATAAGACCATGAATTTTACTCCTCAATATAGAATTGGTTATATCTGTAAATTCTAGTTTATAGCAATCTCAATGTCATTTTCCTAAATTAAGTGTAACTACAATTTTGCGTTTTTCTGAAACAAGCACTTTTAAGAATATAATTATAAATTTCCAAGGTTTTTTTTTTTAAACCTTGAATTGATAATGTATACTTTTATAGTAATTGAGGTCAGGGACGGTGGCCCATAGAATTTCTAATTTTGAGAAATTTATCAAGATTTTCCTTGTGCCTAATCAATACATCTTGAAAGTAAAGTTTTTAAGTTACTGGATATATCAGCTTTTCACAGGGCATTTTAGAAGACTCTCAGGCATTTCTGAAGACTTGGCTGATACTTAGCATAAGCACAAAACTGAATTCAAAGAGAAAATCCTATGATTTCTTTCAGTGTGAACACCTTGCTTACCTTCCAGATCTCTTATACTCTTTTTTGTAGGACCTTTCCAGAGATGGTGATCTTCGGCTGTCCCGGTGCCTGTGTCTCTCCCGTTCTCGCTCTCTTAAAGGAATTAATACACAGAGCTGTTTTCAACAGAAAGACTCAAAAACACCATCTCTTTTCACTGAATTCATCTTCTAAGTACATGGACATCGCCTAAAAATTTTTTAGACACTATTCTCTATGAGACATTTTTATTCATCCTTCAATTATTAGAGGATAAAGGAGCTTTTCACTTTATAGAAGTTAACTAACTTGGACATTTTTTTTGCTGTTTTCTTTAAAGGAAGAAGTCGTACTTGAGGCTAAGTAACAAAGAGGATTTTATTATAATCTTCTCTAGAGACCTTCCAATCTGCCAATCTTTGGTTATTTAACCTACAGGGAAAACTTTAAACGATTCTACTGCCTATTGATTTCTAGGAAACTATCAATTTCATTCATCAAATAAGTGCAAATTAAAGCTTTTATAGTAAAGATTAGAACAAGGTTCTAAAATGAAAGCATTCCAAGGTTTTACAGGTTATAGGTCTGAGTTGTAGTTCTAGTTATCACTAACTGCCTTGAGACTATAAGTCATTTTACTTAAGCACTATTTTTATCTGAAAAAAAAAATTCTGAAGACTCTGAGTTTACTCAATATAAAAAGAGAATAATAATAATAACTTCTGAGTCTATTTAATAAGTACAGTGAAGATCTGGAACAAAAATCAAAACTCCAGTGTGTTTGAATCAGAACTAAATCTAAGAGAAATAACCATCTGATCTTAGAATGAAAAAAAAAAAAAAATGCTATATTGGCCTGAGTCCAGCAAGAAGACTATCAAAATGTCTGAGCTCAAACTATCCACAGCCTACAGCCAAATAGAAGAAATATAACAAATACATTGAAATCAGAACTTACGAAACTGATAAACATCTGTGACTGCTTAGATATTAAAATGAAAATTGTTTTTTTATTTAAAGATCACTCCTTCCTCAAGGAAGATTCCTTTGAATAATATATTCTGGCATACACATACCAGCTGTCCAAAACAGAGTAGCCAGAGCCTGGATTCTATACACTTTACTTGATACACTTCTAAAATTAGTTTACTTCTAGGCAGTAAATCCCAACTAGTGAGCAGTACCACATGACAAAAATATAATATAATTTGCAATGGCTAGACTAGTGAAAAAATGCTATATTACCAAATAAAAACTCTATTTAGAGAATATGCCTAATTTTTTGTTTGCTTTTTAACATGTAAGCAATAGAATTTTGCATTCGAAAACAGCACTGCTGATGATGATTGCTACCTCTGAGTGGGTATGAACTGAAAAGACCAATTTCTATATAAATCACAGTAGGAACACTACATGATGAACCCATTTAAAGCAAGAAAAACAATGTTTGGGTTACTTTTCCAAAGACTCATCCTCATTTGTGAGCATTAAGGTTTTCCTTAGGTACATAGCTCTCTGATGGCTACACACCATACTCAACAGGACAGTGATAGGGGTCCCTGTGCTGTAGCATTACTCAGCAATGGGAAGCCACTGCACAGTTCCTTACCATGCTGCAAACATGATGTTCAGTGCATTACATCTGTGGCTGATTCTCTTCCTGTTCCCCATAGTAACTCTGATCTTTCATGATAACAAACACATATATCCACTTCCTCACAAACTTCCTCTAGACATCGTTTGCCCTAAAACAATCTTGTTAAGTATTATTCGACCACATTTCTGAGGTGAAAAAAGGGAAGGAAATGGAATTCAAAATAGGATAGATTCACTTACCCCAAGAAGCGAGGGGAAAAGTGGCCAGAGGACACTACAGAATGTACATAAACTTAACATAATCTCCTGCATACATTTGGAAAGTTTTTAATTTTCTCCAATATACTTCTACAAGTTATATGAAGACTTCACATAACTCGTGTTTATTTCACAGAAGCATTCCCTATAAGACAGGTGACTGACACTCTACCTTAAGACCCCAAAGGGAGCCAATTATAATGTGGCTGTGACATTAAGGCAGCTCTAGGGTGAACGCCCCAAGTACGACGTCATAAAACAACTCCAATATAAATAAAAGCCACTTAGAAAGATGAGCCAACTGCCTAAGTAGGTCCTTCACAGCAAAAGGGTTGTAGTTCCCCACAGTGAATAGCAGAGATTGACAGGAATTCTTTGGGCACTTCACTTACTGAGAGATGTCCTCAGTTTACCAGACATCTGAGTTTCTTCAAACAAACACGGAACTTCAAGTCTAAGCTTGGATGGAAAAATTTAGGATTTTACAGCAGAGCCCTAAAAACTCAAGCTCTAATTTAACCAGCCCCAAACAGAAAAACACACACTATCTAGAATATTGAAGTTTGCAGCAAAATCTTTCTCCAGAGACAGGATTACTAACAATCGCTTTAAAGTCTGAATCAAACTATTAACAAAATCCAGTTTAGATTTTCATCATGAAATTATAAAATAAATGATCACAGGCCTCTGTCAACTAGTCTGTCACAGAATAATTAAGAATAAAATTGATCCAGTAACAGTAATTTATGTTGAAAAGATGTAAAAGTCTACCAACTCTCAGTCAGCTTTGGCTCACCAGAAATGAGTCACCTCTGCGAGAAACCTTCTACCTTCCACTGGCGTCAGGGAGAGGTAACAACGCCTTTCGAGCACCAGTTACTCTCTTCAGGGCTGAGACTCACCACCACCATTCACTGGCAAAATGTTCAGCGCAACAGACAGCCATGAGAAATGCATGGAAACCGAGAAGTGAACTGACTGCACAGGAGCCAAGACCAGCTCTCTACAAAGCCACAGAACAAAGTGATCTGGTTTGGGAAGCTCAAACATTTTTAGCATAGAAGTTCTACAAGACAATGAAGGCACACCACAGAAGACAGAAAGAGAAGCACCATTACTAGCTTAACAAGTGGAAAACTTCAAATCTTCATCAATATAAAGAGTTCACTGAAGGTACAAATAAATATCAATACAATCACTACCTGTGTATTTTTATTTTTCCATCTAAACCAATGGGTCTTAGACTTTTGGGTAACAGATTCACACCAAGCTACTGATTTACTTATAGAAAAACATACATATACATAAAATTTTGCAAAAAATTTTGTGTACACACACACACACACACACACACACACACACACACACACACACACACCA
>NW_006432227.1:1579596-1600008 GCF_000325575.1 Pteropus alecto | reverse complement strand
AGATAATCGGTCTTTTGAAAATAATAATCGGTCTTTTGAAAATAAGAAATGTAAATGGGATGTACTTTTTAAATACAACTTTCTTCAGCGTGAATTCATTTCAGTACAGCAAAAGCAAGTTAAAAGCTGTTTTGAAAACTGTAATTTAATAATGTGAAACTAATATTTCATTTCACAGGAAATAGAGCAAGAAAACATTTATCTTAAAAATCAGAAAGCAAGTTCTGCTTGTTAACTAGTTTGATTCTTAAGTGATAACATACACAGATCATCAATTACTAAAGAATTCAAGGGCTGTAACCAGATTTGATGATATTGAACACAATTAAACATTATAATACAAAAAATATATACAAGATCTTGCATTGGATCGTCATTAAAATGTCAACTGTATTACACAGAATAATCATCTTACATCCATTGATATGAATCTAAACTAGTAATTTGGAATGCTTTTCAAAAGTGGCTTTTTCTGACATCAATTTACTTTAGTTGCCTGTTCCTCCTTAAAACAGCCCAAAACATACTTTCTTTCTTTTTATACACTGAAATGCACTGCTGGACCTTTCTGTCAGTTTGCTGATTAACAGAAATGGCCTGTCTGGGTTTTTTCATTAAAAAACACAAGTGTTTTACCTGCTCCGCTCATAGCTCCGGTGGCGAGATGGCGTTCTCCCTCGGTCATAATCGGACCTGTAGCGGCTGTCTTGTCTTCTCCTGTCAGGACTTCGGCCTCGCTCCCGCCGATCTAGGGACCGATGCCTCTCGCCTCGCCCATGGCTGTGATCCCGGTGCCTGTGATCGTCATAGTGTTTGAGCCTCTCTGGGGACCTTCTCTCGCTGGGAGCTTTTGGGAGCGGGTATGGAGGGAGATGCCTAAAATGAGGACTACTGCTGTTATTAGCACTGGGTGGGAAAGAACTGGGGTTGTTCTGGAAGCTGTTAAAATTGGGAGGTGGGAAATTGTGGTGCGAGTACCCCGGAGGGTACTGATAATTGACCTGCTGCGGCATGATGGGAGGGGGTGGGGGGTGAGGCATGGAAGGAGGGGGCATCATGAAAGGGAAAGTGCCTTGTCCAGGAGGTGCTCCAGGGACCGGGGGGTTATTAGGACAGGGCATCGGAGGCGGCATGGGAGGAAAACAGGGAGGTACAGGGAAGGGGGGCCTCATCTGGTGATTGGGGAAGGGGGGCCGGATTGGGCAGGGGGGAAGAGGGCCTTGTGCTGATGGAGGCATGGGTGGAGGGAAGGGTACAAAGTCTGGTCGTGGAGGCAGAAAATTGGGGGCTGGAGAGTTCGAGAACGTGGTGGAAGGAGCACTTGGAGGTTCATATTGATATTGCACAGGAGGCTGCTGAGGGTGAAGCAGTCTCAGATTTTGGGGCCTAAAAGCTGGCGCTGACGGTCTGGCTCCATGTCCTCCTCGCCCTCGGGGACACCCTCGTCCTGGGTGGAATGACATTCTATGACTTTGTTGGAGGAAAGAAAAAGAGAAAAGAAAAAAATTCACTATGTAAACAGGGTTTCACAAATGCCTGAACATCTTCAATAGCAAGTGACAAACCCCTTAGGCCACTAGAATATTCCACTCATCTAATAGTATAGTTCTCTAAAATATCTAACACTCCTCATGGCCAGTAAACTCCTCTTCCCCTGTCTCAGCCACCCGACCCACTGCCATGGTCACTCCCTGGACCTTGTCACTCCCTAAAGCTGCTCCACTTCCAGAATGACAAATTCAACAGCCCATTGTTCAACCATCTGCTATCATGTCCTTGCTCAGTGCCCAAAATCTTGACCTCGCCATGTCATCCCATCCGCACACCCCATGTTTTATGATCTGTAGCAGCATCGTTCTGTCTTCACCTTTCTCCCCACTCAGCACACTCCGCATATTCAACGTAACGCATCCTAAAATGAATTAAAGATCTTCCTCTCCAAAACACCACTTGCTCCTTTTTCGGTGTTCCCTATCTCAACAGATGATACCATTTAAGTTCTAGGTATTTCTCTGTAGCATATTTGCTGTGAGCATCTTTGCCACAAACATTTTCACTACATAATTAGTTGGCCACAAGGCAATTTTTCCATAAAAAAAGATAAAATAACTGGTTGACAGTTTGGTTTTTTGTTTGGTTAGTTGGTTTCATTTCTCCATTGATGAATAAACCACCTTTAGCAGACTTCATGTTTCAGTTGTCGGTTCGGTTTAATCTCTCCATTGACAAAGTTCTCGCAGTTACTACTATTTTTATATTACTCAAATCTTACCTAGTTCTGTTTTATCCAGGGCAAATTATGCTGAGTCTGAGATTGCCCTTAGTAATAATTTATTTAAAACAGGTTCACTGTAGGAATTATACTTTATAATGGTAAGATTTCACAAGCCAATAGCATACAGGATAATGTCTCTTAATAAACAAATAAAGGGGGAAGGGAAAAGTGTGTTGTTCACTGCACTATTTCCCTTTGTGTGGGGTTTAGGATTTGACGATTTCTTGTGAAAACACAGAAAAAAGAAAAAAGTCAATAAAGAAAAACATACTCCAAACCAATGATAGATTCATTACACTATTGTTCCAATCAAAGAAAAGATGACAAAAATAAAGTCCAAATTTAGCTGAAGCATACCCTTCTACAAGATGGTTTTCCATAGAGTCAGTACTTCTAATCAAAAGCTGAGTATCAGCTGCTGGCTTAGGTCCCCTGCTGCTAGTGCACGTAGCTAGCAGGTAACCACACTGGTGCTGGTAAGCAAGGTGAGCTGCTTCAAAGATTATTACTCCAGGGACCATTATACAGCATGCACCACTGCCTAAAAGGAGTAGCCTCACCAAGAGAGGAACAAATGTCCCTTCTCTTCCCAAGAATGCTATACGGTTTAACACCACTACTGGTCAAGAGTAAGACAGAGCAAGCTCCTACCTAATTACAGCAAGTATCTCAAGATCTTTGGAGAGCTATTTAAACTTTGTAGATTCTACCTAAGCACCTGTCTTCATTCTATGGGAAATGTGGGTTCAACTCTGAATTATTGTCGCTCCTCCATTCATTCCTATCAATAAGTCTCCAACAGTGTCTGTGAATAGCTGAGCTACTAAGTGCTTATCAACAACAGATTTTGATGACAACATCCTAGCACAGCTTCCTCAAGGTAAGCAAATTCACTCCTGGATCAAAACAACTTCACTTTAGTCATAAACAAGTGGATCTGAAATCATAACAAGCCAATACGCAACACCTCATAATGCTGATGGTCTTAAAATAGCATTTCTTCCAGATGACAATGATTGCCCCCAAGAGTTGGTTTCTTATTTTGAAACACACTACATTGTGAAGAGGGCCCTCTTTAAGGGCGGAGTTGAACCCACTTTCCCCACAGAATGAAGACAAGTGCTTAGGTACAATCTACAAAATAAAATCAGTTATTTGCACAGTATTGCCATGAATCTACACACATTTTAACATTTTATATTTCACAATAAGATCTTTTTTGTTATTCATTTTTTCATGTTTCATTATGTCCTTTTTAAATGTCCTTTTATCTGTTGTTCTTCTACCTTTTTTATGGTAAAATTGCCTTATGGATGATTAGTTACTCAGCAAAAAATACTTGCAGTGAAACACTTGTGGCAAAGATGCTTATGGCAAAGGAGCTTATGGCGAAGAGAGCAGGCACGCGTTGGTCTCCAAGTCTTGCACCAGGGAGTCAGCTAACAACTTTCCCTTCTTTATCCCCTTTAGTTAAAAATCTATTTTAAAATTCTTATCATTTCTGCTTTGTAAATACTTCTTGAGTTTGTCCACTTCATGCCATCATCTTTGACCAGGCTACAATAACACTCCTGCTGGACGTTCTACAACCACTACCACCTGCCGCGAGGCCTGTTAGGTTCTCTGCTCTCACACACTGTGCTTCTCCTTGGCAGGTCCTATAAGAATTACAATTCACACACTAATGACCTAATTCCATCTTTAATGTCTGCCTAAACCTCAGAACTGTAAGCTCCATCAGGGCAGAGCTCTAGCCCTCACATATCCAAATCCTTCCCACACTCTATGGCCCAGTGGCATTGTTCACTCCTCTCTCTGTTCTCTCAAAACTACTGCCATTACTATCACATCGACTCACCATGTATTGCCTTGCATCATGACGTACTGTTTGGATCAATGTAACATCTTCCACAGAGAATATAAACTCTAGAGGCAGAAAGAATAAAATAGACATAAAAATGTTTCCTAAACTAATAATGCTAGAAAATATTTCTGTAATTACCTTAACACTAATTTTGCATTCTCTGATGAATTTAGCATACCAACGAAATTAAAAGCATGTTGAAATGAATTAAAGTTTACAGCTAATTTTTAAGATGTCCTTAATACTCTTCTCGCTGACTCAAAATAATAAGTAGCTAAAGATTGACAATCTGAGCACATTCCATCCCTAATTTGCTAAAAGATTGGGGGGGAAAAATCATTTTTCCTCTCCCTTTCTCCATACTCTGGCTTCCTTCACAGTGAGACCAGCATTCAATTCAAACATAACTACTAAACTTGTAAAGACAAGTTATCCCTGATTTTCATTCTCAGTTCTTCCCATAGAATGTTGTAAACGTGATGACTTTCCAAATACTTAAACTTGAGCAAAATGTTTTAAAAATTCAAATAATTATTAAATGCAGAAAGCTTTAATGTAGAAGCATCATCCTGGTTTTTCTAACTAAAAGTTTTATCAATAAGCTTACAGTAGATTTTCAAATGGTTCATGAAAATAGTTCCAGGTTATTCAGCTGTATAGATCACTGTGCTTAATAAATAATAGGCACCAAATAATATCTGAATAATGATTATTATTCAGTCCGAGGCCCTCATGATAAACCTAAGGCCTAGGCAGCTGATCTTAACACCATGGGCTACTACTCACTGCCAAGGGAATTGAATTCAAACCCCATGCTGTTATAAGTCTGAACCCAGACTTATCCTCCATTAACTGCCTCATGAAGTACCTATCGCCCCAGATTTTCCCAGTTGCCTAACATACCGAGTACTATCACCCAGCCTGTTCTTTGCTCCCACTCTTCTGAAATCTCCTATCCTATGAATTTGCCCACTGAATTCTACTCATCTACCTATGTCGAATGCCACCTCTTCTGTGAAGCCTTTCCTGGTTCCTTTTAGGAAGTAATCCATTCCCTCTATACTTCCATTGCTTTTAGTCTGTACTTACTTCTTTTAAGCACTTACCAGAGACTGCCTCATATTATAGTCATGTGTGCACATGTCTAACTTCTCCACTAGATTATTAGCTCCTTGATGACATGGGTTGATTCATAGTCATTTCTGTATCCTTCACAGCCCCTGGCAGAGCATCCTGCGCACAGTAGGTGGTCAATAAACGTTTACTGTCTCACCAATGGTACGTTTCTATGTTGCTACTGTACATTTCCCTTCCACATATATCCACAACAGATTTACATTTCCAAAATCATACTAAGAGCAGGCCTTTCCATTGATTTACAGGGCCCTGTTACAGGCAGGCCCTGAGGACTCAAAGATAAGACACAGCCTGCAGGACTCAAGTAGCTCAGATTCCACATACGAATACGTTGTTTAAAAAAAATTATTATACAATAAACGCAAGAAAAGAGGTACGCAGGTGGTCTAGGGAAACACAAAGGAATGTGCTGCACCTACAAGAGGGCAACAATCAGGATCACTAACTCTCACACAATGTGTCACAGCGGAACATTCACTATTAGATCCTCATGGATGTTTCTACAGATATCTGAAAACACTGAATCTAAAACTAACCTATTAAAGACAGAGTCAGGCTGTGTTGTGGATGCAAACTTTAATGCAAAAGTCAAGGAATTCACTGCAATTGGTAATAATTTTCTGTGTTTGCCTTACTCCTAGGTTGCTGTTTGAAAGCCGAAAAACTGAGAGAGCTGTTTTGAACAGTTAACACGACCGAGAACACTAGTCTATGTTTATTAAGAGCATCCCCTTTCCCCCAGATGAATCCGCAGGCCGGTCACCTTCCCCCGGTTGAATTCCGTGTTTACCTTTTTGCATCTCCCGCCAGACTGAGCCGCAACCAGGCAAGCGCTGGGCTCACGGGCTACCTCCCCACCGAAACGCAGGCGAACCCAAGCCTGGACCAGCGCATGCTCTCCAGAAATGAATGAAAGGCCTCATTTTTCACTTCTGTTTATTTACGGGATCCGGGCCTAGGGTCGTTTTTTTGCCCTTAGCTGCAGATCTGAAGAAGGGTTGTCCGATCCTAACTTCCAGGCGCTTCTCGCCCAAGCCCCGGCCTCCAGCCCGATTTTAAATCCGGATACTCAGAAACCCTCTACCAAAAACGGCAAAGTGGCCCTTTTACTTACAAAAAAGGCTCCCGGGGCGCGAGCTCGCCGTCGAAGCAAAGCCAGGTTATTATTCTCCAGGCACCAAGACCTTAGCGCCGCTCGCGCCGCCCGCGCCTCCGGAACAGGAAACGGAGAGAATTAAAAAGCAAACCTGAGAAAGCTGGACCACGGGAGGGAAAGCTCGTGGGTTCGCCGCAGTGCCTTATGCACGGTGATTGGCGCGCCAACAAAAGCGATGTTCATGTAAGCCAATCGCCCTCATTGGGCCCTCCGGCGCCCGCCTCCTGCCCTGCCTGTTCTCCAATCCGGAACCGCAACCGGGTGAGCGCGCGCTTCCACCCGGGGAGGGCAGCGGTGCAGCCTTTCCCGAGTTCCCGGATCCTCCGCCTGGCGTCTCCGGCTGGTTGGAACGCTGCTGGGGGCGAAAACATGAGCGACCCTGCGGGAGAGTGTGCTCGCTTTCGGCGCTACCCCGAGCTCCCGGTGTGGGTGGTGGAGGATCATCAGGAGGTGAGTGGGCGGCTTCTGGGAGCCGGGGCAGAATCGCGCGAGGGCCAAGGAGGCGGTGGCGGAGCCTCGGCTTCGGAGGCCAGAGGGAGAACCAGAATTTGTTACGCGCTCGAGTTGCATTGCTGTGGGGAAAAACACACTACTTTGCAAAGTAACTAGGAAAAATAGGCGCTGACGTTTATGGGGCAATTACTATGCGTCGGGCAACTCATTTAACTCTTATGGTTTGCCCAAAAGTCCCACAACCAGCAACTGCTGACGTCAGGATTCGAACAGGGGATCCTGACTGCTGAGCATTGAGTTCTTAACCCGCCCATTAACGCAGGCCGCCGATTGTTTCCCGCATCTCCATCACAGGCCAGTGTAGGTGGAAGGCTTTTTGTTAAGAATGTGGGTTGTCAACTGTGAAATGAGGACAGTCATCGTAGCACTCCGGCCGTTAGTATTATTGTGTGCGTAGTGTGTACATATGTTTTTGGCACAGCGCCCCGCGCTTGTAAACACTAAAGACATTTTCTATTTTTATCTAAAAGGGTGCCTTAATGTAGACTTCGAAGCCACATGTCTTAATTATCAGATGTTTTTCTGAGCGCCAGTCCTTGTCTGTTTCCTCACATTGTGGGTTGAGTTTGTTGTGGGGGCAAAATGGCAGCAAGAGATACCCTTTAAAGCCCTTGGATGTGAAAGTTGGAAATTCCGAAGAAAAAAACAAAGCTCGAGGTCATTATCTAAATCATCTACAATAATCACTTTTCTTACATATATTTTCCTACTTTTTAACAACTTGATGTGCTTCAAATTAGCATTGTTTTTCAGTCTGCAGTTGAGTATATGCTCACGATTTCAGTGCCAATTCTGAATGTGTGCATGTGTCTTTTACAGGTTCTGCCTTTTATATACCGAGCCATTGGCTCAAAGCATCTTCCTGCCAGTAATATAAGTTTTGTGCATTTTGATTCACACCCGGACCTCCTTATTCCTGTGAATATGCCAGCTGACACTGTGTTTGATAAGGAAACTCTTTTCGGGTAACATATGATTTTGTTAATAATCTTTTATGTGCTTGAGATAAAATTTGCAGTAGATGATAAGCAATTAAGAGAAATAGACTTTGCTAAGTTCGTGAGTTTTTGTTTTGTTTGCTTTCTTTATTTTATTTAGAGCAAGTATTGACAAACTTTTTCTTAAAGAGCCAGGTAGTAGATATTTTAGGCTTGCTGACCATACGTCTTTTATAACTACTTATCTCTGCTCTTGTAGCATGAAAGCAACCGTAGACACTGTGTAAACAAATGGCTGTAGCTGTATTTACAAAGACAGGTAGTGTCGCCCAATGTTTGCCAACCTCTGCTTTAGAATGTAGAATTTTAGAAATAGAAGAGACTTCAGAAGTTATCTGAGCCAGTTCTCCTTTCCACTTTAAAAGTCTGGTCACTGAGGCACAAGAAAATGTGTTTTAAACACATAGTTTAATAATTGCATAGGCCACACATCTTTAATTTGTATATCTTTCCTTCTCAGGATTCCTGTTTATCCTAAAAATTATTGAATTTTTTCTTTAATGTGGGTTATATCTATTGATATTTACCATACTTGAAATTAAAACTGAGATGTGTTTAAAATATTCGTTTCAAAATAACAAACCTCATGTTAGCATAAATCAGATTTTTATGAAAAACAAATACATTTTCTAAAGCAAAAATAAGTAGTGAGAAGAGTAACAATGTTTAAATTTTTGCAAATCTTTTTAATATTTGCCTTTATAGAAGACAGCTGGATTCTCAGATGCTTCTACATTCAGTGTGTTGCCATATGTTGTTTTCGTGGAAGTATATGAAAAAAATTAGGATAAGAATTTTCATATCCTTTTCAGATAACCATGAATATTCTTTAATACTATAACAATACATGACAAGTGTAGAATCCAACAATTCAGATTCAAGTCTGAATAACCATGGTTTTTCAATGTTTAAAAAAAATGGCGTTTAGCTCGCAATTCAATCACAAGTGCTTTTCCATGAGACAACCATTATATTTCAAAGTATGTAGCAAAAGTATTTTCTGTGCACTTCTCATTTTGCCACACGAAATATTTTTAAATGTCTACTCAGAATCAAGGTTTAATTGTGAAAGGCATCCTTATGTGAAACTGGCTTGGATTGGGGGTAGGGGGAGTGTTAGTGCTTGGTAGTGAGGAATACAATTACTACTAGTAAAGTTTGGTGCTGTTGCCTTGATTACTCTTAGAACATCAACCCACCATTGCTTTGTACCATCTGTGCACATGTCAGTCCAATGAAAAGGGAAATAATGCCTTAGTGTTTTAGGAAAATTGTTTTTATCTAGTAGTCTCAGTTAAGGTCTCAGGAACCCTGCAAGGGCCTCTTAGGCCACACTTTGAGACCTGCTGTCTTAAAATATTGTGAATTCAATTACATTTGGAAAAAAATCACTAATAGTTTTCATTCTTCCTCTGTATTTCTTTTCCAGAGAATTAAGTATTGAGAATTGGATTATGCCTGCAGTTTATGCTGGCCATTTTTCTCATGTAGTATGGCTTCATCCCACATGGGCTCAGCAGATCAGAGAAGGCAAACATCGCTTTTTAGTAGGCAAAGACACTTCTACCACAACAATCAGGTAATTTTTTCATATTTATGGCTATGTAAGGAGTTGATTGCTTCTATCTTATTTTAGATTCCTATAATAACTTATGAATATCTCTACACACACATAGGGTCAGATTAAGCCTCAACTCTTCCAAAAAGAATTCTCAAAACACCAGAAACAAGTTTTCAAGCCTTTTGACCTTCTTCACACAACATTTATATTTAGTTGCTGGTCAAGTTTGTTTTTGAATAACATGATTTTCATCCTCTAGAATTCTGGCTCCATTGATGACTAACTCCATTCAAACATCAAAGTACTTTTTAGAATTATATATTTAATGATACATTTTACTATTTCTTTCCAATATAACTGTTGTTTGCTGAATAAAACGATTAGCACTGAAAAAAAAACCTCATTGTTTTGTTTTTTTAATAAATCCAATGGCTGAAAAGTAGATTTGGGGTTTTAATTTTATTAATATAGTTATCTTTAGGTAATCTAAATTACAGAATCCTCTGACGAGTTACATGTGCAACTGGTTTTGTTGTATAAACTATGTGACCAGTGTTTTGTGTATCTTGTGACACTGCAGTATTTTTAGAAATATCAGAATAATCTTGATTTTTAAATTCACTAGTGATGGGATAAGTGTTTTCAGCAGTGTAACCATTACTTTTTATAATCTGAAGGGTAGTGAGATGACATGGTAATACTTTGAAAATGAAATATAATCTTGTTGAAATGACATTTTTTACTTCTGACTTATCTTTAATGATATAATTAATATATATGTTCTTATCAGTTACACAAATAACTGTCATGTGTACATGAAAATTATATTTATTGAGGATATAATACAAAGTAAATATGGCTCCACATATACTAAATATCAGAAATAATACTGGTATATGTGTAAGGGTAGTAGGATTTTTATTGAATACTTCATGAGTAGGCCTAATTTAACCTCTAACTGATTTCTGTAAAATCAAGTAATTTTGAACATTTGAAATAGACATTTGAAACTCAATGTGTAGTAACGATATTAGAATGATTTTGATTATCTTATAATTTTAATCCAAGTAAAAATTTATGGAAAAGACATACATATAGGTATGCAGTCTGAGATGTATGTGTGTTTGAACTAATATGAACAAAGTAAAATATTATTAAAGAAGAATACAGATTTAAGTTCTGAAATACAGCCTTTGTCGTCCTTAGGATGGTATAGTTTTTAATAAGCCTGGGCATTAGGTTTATTGCATCATTAATCTTTTTTTGGAAAATTATATCTTTTTAAATTTAAGACAATATGTTAGAATAGGGTGGTTGGGAAATAAGTATTAACTATTACTTTAGTTGAATAGAGTCTGCCTCTGAAAGAAACTTTTGGTTTCACTATTCATAGTACTTACCAAGACATAATATAGTTGAAAAGCTAAGAACATACCAATATGTCTAAAATCTGAATTCTGCAACTTATGAAACGCATTCTACACGTGTACAAGATTTTTTTAAGTTGTTTTTCATATTAAAGTTTTATGGTTATATGAAGTTTATTAAAATATGTCAGGGAATTTTATTAAAAGAAATTATTTCCAGATGTAATTTTTAAGTTTTTTTTTTTTTTTTTTTTTGTATAAAGTATCAACTGCTATGATAGAGATCCAAAGCACTGGCTTAAAAACAGGATCATTCATTTCTTTCTCATATTAGAGTTGCTGCATACAGCCCAGGGCCTATGTGGCAGTTCTGTAGTTTGGGTGATCCCAGTTCCTTCTGTCTTTTTGCTCCACCATCTCTAGAGATTGCATTTGTCCTCATAGTCCAAGGTAGGCTTGCCACTCTGTGTCATAGCCAGTTGGTGGGGAAGGGAGAGCAAGGCTCTGTTTAGTTCTCTTCCATTGACAGCCTTTAACCAGAACTTAATCAAGTGGCCACACATAGCAACAAGACAGACTAGTCTTTAATTTGGGCAGTTGTGTGCCCAGCTAAAAATTGGAGGAACACAATTTCTACAGAAGAACAGGAAGTACAAGTATTAGAGACAGCTCTGTTTTTGTCAAATATGTCCTTTCTTATAGTTCTGTAGTACTATGGAAATGCTACATGAAATGTCAGTTAATGTGTCCGTTCATCTTTAAAACAGTTTTTTCCTCTAATCCAGGGTTACAAGTACAGATCATTACTTCCTAAGTGATGGTCTTTATGTAACTGAAGACCAGCTAGAGAACCAAAAACCTTTACAGTTGGATGTAATTATGGTAAAACCATATAAACTCTGTAACAGTCAAGAAGAAAATGATGCAGTGTCTTCTGCTAAGAAGCCAAAGCTAGCACTGGAAGATGCAGAAAACACTGCTACTACTAACTGTGACTCTTATTCAGAAGGACCGGAAAAAAACACAGTGACGCAGAAAAGGGCCCAAACTTGCCTAGAACCTTCCTGTTCATGTTCTTCTGAAAGCCAGGATTGCCAGACTACAGTCAGCACTCGAGAAATTCTGGAAATTTTGAAGAAAGGGGATGCATTTGTTTTAGATATTGACTTAGATTTTTTTTCAGTCAAGAATCCCTTCAAAGAAATGTTCACTCAGGTAAATTTTTAAAACAGATCTTGAGAGTTATATGACTTATATATATAGTTATATATAGATCAGGGATCAGCAAACTTTCTACAGAGAGTCAGATAGTAATTACTTTATTAGGGGTCCCATATGGTCTCTCACATATGCTTCCTTATTGTTTTTTCAAACCCTTCAAAAGTATATATACCATTCATAACTCGAGGGCTATACAAAAACAGATTGTAGGCCATGGGTTGCTGATCCCTGCTCTAAAGAGTATTATTTTGCAATTATTGTGGTAATGGGTATGTGGGTGAATGAAAAAAATAAAATCATATAGTAGAAGAAAGTGTGTAGATTAAAGAATGTTGCTCTTTTACCACATCTTCATTCCCTCAGTTTTTTACCTCAGAAACAAATATTATGGCCAGTTTTGGGGGATATCTTTCCAGAAGTTTTTTATGTCCATAAAACCCTATGTGACAAATTTCTCACCAAAGAATGAGGTACATAATTACATATATACTATTTTAGCTAATGATTCAGGCCTGTGATTCTTAGGGTACCTCATCAGATCTTCCATGCAAATCACCAGACAATATTAGTGTACAATCTGAGATACGACCATGCAGTTAAGAAACTGATAAATTCACAATCCAAGTGAGCATTCCTAGGTGCATTTTGTGGGCACATGTATCTGCTTACTTTAACATTTAGAAAGTTGTCTCAGGTCTATTTTGGGAGATTCTAATTAACTCTTTTTTTCTGCCAACATTCACTATTTGATTTATAATAATGCTGTACTTTACAGTCCTTATTCTGTATACATATCAGAAGCTATTGTGATTTATCTAATAAATTATCAAAGACCTTGCCTAGGGACTAACCAAAAATATGTGAGATTTGAGGATTTAGTATAATATGGACCTAATGTACTCTCCCAACTTGGAAATAAGGGAGAAAAAAATGCCCTCTATTTCTTTTCTACTGTGACTATAACTGCCAGCTCAGAATTATGAATTGACCTTAAAAACACTTAGAAAACTTGAGGAATGGGCATACCTAGAAGATGAAGAACCTGACCTTTGGAGTTTATCCTACAGATATAGTCACCAAATATTTGCAATGAAAATTTCTAAAAAGTTGTATAAGAAACCTAGTGGCTTCACTCCTTTTCCATTGCTATCAGAAAACCTGGGAAAGTGGAGATTTTTATATCCTTTTATACCCTTTGGTACTATGGAGCTTTTTGAAAAAAGCATATATTATACTTTATCATTTAATAGCTATTTTTTTAATACTGTAAAGCAAATCGGTTGTTTACCTTTTTTTTAAAAGCATGTTCAGAAGGCAGTTAAATTCTGTTTGTGACTTCTGCTTATTAGCTGTATGATCATGGGAAAGTTCCTTAACCTTTCTGACCTGCAGTTTCTTTAAGTATAAAATCAAATTATAATCATACCCAACTCACGGGATTATTATGGTGAGGATAGTGCCATGGTATTGTGCTTAATGAATTTTAGCTCTTACATATAACCTTGTTCTAATAATTAAGTATTCCTTAATAGGATCTTTGGGGCCAGATAGACCCACCCATGATGAGGCTATGTAGCTGTGATAAATAAGGAGAGACAGTCTTCTGCAAAGTCTGTGTGTAGCCGGCGTCCTTCTTCCATTGTATCTGCCTCCAGTATTTTTCTCCAGAATTCTCTTCTGTGGCTAGGGAAAGGGCTGCAAAGTGAACATGGAGAGTTGTATTGTTGTTATTAAAGATATTTGTTTTTCCTATAAATAGTTAAAATCTGGGATGTATTCATTTTTAGAGTGGACTATTATTAGAAACATTTTTTTCTCATTATCCATTAGCCACCAAGTCTTCTTCCATAGTTATTTTTTATACATTCTTGTCATGTCCAGATAGATAGAGTTAACCTGAAGAAACAATATGTACAATGAAATCTTAATTATACATTTTGCCTGATTTTCCCAGACGAATCTTTAAATGATTGTGTAAGACGTTTTTTCATTGTATCACAGCCATTTTTCACTTAAAGCATTTCATTGAAAAAACTAATTTTTTTCTCGTGTATGGATTTTTTTGTTTTGTTTTTAGGAGGAGTACAAAATCCTACAAGAGCTCTACCAATTTAAAAAGCCTGACACCAACCCAACAGAGGTATCCTCCATTTATTTCTTTTGGTTTTTAGCTATTATTCACATATCTAATAATATCTTTCGGCTTACTACAGTACTCTCAAACAACTTTCCAAAATCTTTGTGTGCGTGTGTGTGTTTATTGGGGCACCCCATGATTAGTAGCTAAAAATCATGTTTTAACTAATTGAACTGAGATTTTTATTGTAATGGGATTGCACTTGTTTTTTGGAAGAATAGCTATAATCTCAGCTTTTCTGTTCATTTAAAGGAAGATTTGGTAGATTGTGTTGATACTAGAATACATCAGTTAGAAGATTTAGAAGCTACTTTTGCTGATTTGTGTGATGGCGATGATGAAGAAACTGTCCAGAAATGGGCTTCAAACCCTGGGTAAGACCCTCAAACATTTTTTTCTCCAACTCTACTATATTTTTGTCCTATATTTCTACTATTGACTCTTAAGTTGCTTTTTTTAAATTAGTATTAAATTTGAACACACATTTACTAACAGTAACATTTATTGAGTATTTTCTATGCACCCAATATAATTCTAAGATTTTTTTTCCTTGCATTATCTCATTTATTCCTTATAACAATCTTTTTTTTTTTTCCTTATAAAAATCTCATGGCTTCATTATTAAGTCTCTTTTATAGATGAGAAAACTAAGGCACAGAGGTTAAGTTGCCCAAAATCACCCAGTAAGTTGGTATGCTTTTAGTTATTGTGCAGTAGCTATGCCCCTACTATATATAAAATGCGATGCTAAGTTTTATGGAAGATTAAAGATGGGTAAGACAGTCCCTGTTATAAGTAGAATAAGAAAAAAAATATTAACCTATCAATAGAAAAGTAGGTTACTAGACAGGTAAATTATTATGTGAAAACTCGCCTCCTTTTAAGGATAGCCCAACTACAAGTAGAAGGGTTTTATTTTCAAGCTGCCTGTGGCATCAGGGAGAAAGACTTGAAAGCTGTGTTTTTCATCAGGTCGTTTATTTGGCTAGTTGTCTCAGAGTTAACTACCTTGAAAATAGAGAGAAAAGTTCTTTTGGAGCATGTGAGCATGTGTTGATTTGGGGGTGGGGTAAAGAATACCTTTAGAATGCTTTTAGTATTAAAGCTAGTTTGAAAGAATATTTACATAAATAATGCAGTTACTTCTCTCTAAAATAATTCTTTAAATTATACAAACTCAAAAAGTCAGGAAGCTAAAAGTATCAGATACAAACTTCTGTTCCCCATGAGCGTAGAATATCAGAACTAGTTTATTTTCAAATCAATCTCCCACAAACCAAAAGAGATTATTCTCCACAATGTAAATGTAAGAAATCAGTCATAAGATAGCAATGTAAAATGGAGAGTTAGAATCATAATACTTCAGGCCACTAGGATTTGTTATGTCATGGTATTGGAAAAAATTCATCAGATCTCTAGAATAATACAGAAGAAACTAGAAAAGCAGTAATTTCTGGGGAGAGGAATTGTATGGCTAAATGATGAAGTATATGAGGGAGAAATATCTTCTTTTGCTATGTGTATGTATTACCTATTCAAAATATTCAGTAATTTTTACTTAAAATATTCAGAAACTTCCCTGAAATAAAATATAAAACTTTATTATCACTAAGAAAAGCAGTGGTTTGGAAGAATAAACCATAATAGTATTAATTACATTAGTAAGTATTAACTAAGCACTCTAACATCAGTCAATGCGTGTTCTCTTTAGTATAGGGAGATAATTCTAAAAATGATTCCCTTTTTATGGAATTATGACAGAAGAGGGAGATATAGAAATAAGTCATAGAACATAATTCTTTCTGGAAATACTGAAGAATACCTACTATTTTGTGATTTTTTTTTTTTTTAAGTCTCAAGCCAAGTTTAAAACTTAAAACAAAAAACTAGCCTAAAAACCTCAGAATCCTGAATCTAGCTCATAGATAGGACCACCTATTCCACTGAAACCCACTGTACCTGCTGCACGTGCCCAGGTAGCTCCTCATCATCTGCAAGGAGTTCTGTCAGACTTTTAAAAGAACATAGAAACCACAAACAGTGGTGAGTTTAGACTGTGTTTGGAACTGGGAGGAAAACAATAGCACAAGGGGAAAGTGAGTGAGACAGCAAGAAAATTCTCTCCAAACTTACTGCGCCCCTAAAGGGCCAGGCCCTCAGCATGAAGGAGGTAGAAGAGGCTGGTGATCGGGGCCCGGAAGCCCAGCAAGGGTCACTAATAAAAAGGGAGAAATAACAGGATGAGTGGATAGACAGGCCTCCATGCCTCCTTTTTTCTTTTTTTCTTTTTTCCCTTCAGCAGATGAGTGGATGTTGGTGGAGGAGGTATTGAAATACTAGAATCATTAATTAATCAGGGCTTCCAAAGAATTCCATCTAAATTAAATAACTTAAAACCCCTATCGTTATTATATCAAATGGTATACAGAACTTTTCCAGTTGTAATTGTATACGTCAGTAAATATGACCTTAAATTTTTTTTAACCTTCAGGAAACATCTTTTGTCACTAAATGCTTTGATCTTGCTGATCAAAATGTATTTTTTTATGAAATTGGATTTTCAAAATGATATTTCAAAGTCATAGAACTTTCATTTTTAAAGAAAAGGAAAATCTCAGTTACTCAGGTGCTAATTTTAAATCTTTAATACATTCTGTAACTTTTTAGGTAAGAAAACAACATGGAACATTTATTTCTTATTATTTTAAGATACTTGAACAGTTTTATCTTTCATTTCCAAGAATCATTAAACATATTGTTAATGGGAAATTTTAAGGGTACTGTATCATTGGCTACTATAATTTTGGTTGAGGTGGTGTGATGTTTAATTGAGGGGTGGCTTTTTTCCAGAATGGAATCACTAGTTCCACTTGTACAGAGTTTGAAAAAACGGATGGAAGTGCCAGACTATGAAATGGTAAATATTTTATATTAAAGTATAAAATTGGGGGAAAAAAGAATTAAATAAATAAAGTATAAAATTGATCCTTTCCAAGGCATTATTCTGGGTAGAAAAATATGCTTTTGTTAAAATGATTACTTTTTTTGTGTTCCTGGGAAATGTGAAAGAATTATCTTTTAAAAGAAAAAGAAATGAAAAAATTACACACTTTTCAGAAGTTAGAACACTTTTTCAGTTTTCTTAGAAAAACATGCTAAAGTGCTGGGGGGAAAAGTATACAATTTCTAAAGTTGTTCTTTATTGATCCTTTTTTTGTTTTTTTTTACTCCTTTACCCCTTTTCTCTCTACACTTTTCTGATTATAAAAACCAAACAGAAAGACTAAAGAAGGCACTCTGGCGAGTGCATTTTTACTATATTAGCTGTGTAACTGGCTTTGACAAAAAGAGAATATCTTTAATGATAATTTCTTTTGTTTTTATAGCATTCTGCAGTCTTTGAAGCATAAATTTTCCCATTCGAGGTTCAAATGTGTTTTCTCAGATTTTTGTGCCAGAGCTGAGACCTCTAAGTCTTTTGTTCTTTTACTTCTGGTGCTTCTTTTACTTCAGTAAATTGTGTTTTTGTTTTAATGTTTTATCTAGTCATGGAATACAATCAAACCACCTTATTTGAACTGAAGGTTATATATTGATTTAATGCTAACTTTACAAGAATAAAAAATACCAGCAAAATAATATTTTGGTTAAATCGTAGCTAATCTAAGACTCACTCTTCTATTTAATGGCAATTATTAAGTATGAAAGAATTAGAAGTCATAGGGTTTAAAAATGCTTCGAGCTCATGTAATATTAATGACTGTGTGTTCATGCAGGTCTACTTTAGTCATTGCATTACATCTGGATTTTCTGGTGATTGGGGATGGGTGTTGTACATTATTTGTTAAGGGATGGCATGGGCTCAGTTGCAGATTATATGATCAAATATGATGTGCTTATAGCTGAAGGATTAAAATACTATTCTAATCATTTTAGTAGAAAAGAACATGCAGTCTGTCATTTTACTACATTGACAGATCACTGCCAATTAAATCTTTGATGTTTATCCAGAGCCTCCAATAAAGTAGCAGATTAGTGTTTTTTCCATGCTTTGCACTTATGTACGCTAGGCAAAACTGTGACATGTTTGAGTTCCAGTTTTCAAAACTTTAAAGCAGAAGCTGCAAAATGTCAGTTTGTGAGCCACTTCTAGCTTTCAGGCATTTTAGTTTAACACTAAGACTGAAACACCAGTTGTTTACGTTTAAGATATATATAGATAGAAAGATAGATAGATATCAGCAGGACGTGCTTATGCATAAGGATACACAAGAAACTGGTAACCGTAGGTTAAATAAGGTAGGAGGAAGACTTTCCCTTGTATCCTCTTGAAACTTGGAGTGTAGTACTGGGTGCATGTATTTAAAAACTAAATAATAAGTTGGAAGGAAATAGTAAGGTGTATACAGTTTTATATCAGCTTTTAGAATTTAGATGAAGTGGATAATTCTCTAGGAAATGTGAATTGTCAAAGTAGACTCAAGTAAAGATAGAAACTGAATGAATCCATAATCATGACATAAAGAAGTAGTTAAAGAATTATTTCTACTAAATGTATCAGGCCCAATCGGGTGTATAGGCCAGTTCTTTAAAACTTGAGAAAATTGATAACTTCTGTGGCACAGAAATTATTAAGGAAAAGACAATCTCATTTCACAAAAATATTAAAAGATTTGTCAGCAAGGCTATTAATGGTTAAAGTGTTATTAAAAATAACAAAGCCTTACAGTTTAATTTGTAATTGTCTTGTTTTTAGGTTCACCAGGCTGGTCTAACCTGTGATTATTCAGAACTTCCTCACCATATCAGCACAGAACAAGAAATTGAGTATCTTATTCAGTCTGTGTATTATTTACTGAAAAATTTACCAAAACCTACTCTTGTGACAATTGCAAGGTAAGTGTGATAGCCTGAATGATGATGACCCACCAAAGATGTCTACATCCCAGTCTCTAGGACCTGTGAATATATTGGTTTATGGGGCAAAATAGACTTTGTGGATGTTGATTAACTCAAGGATCTTGAAATGGGGGATTATCCTGGATTATCTGTGTGGGCCCAGTGTAATGAGGGGTCCTTGTAAAAGGAAGGCAGTAGGGTCAGAATCAGAAAGGTGAGAAGACGCTAGGCTATTAGCTTTGAATATGGAAGATGTGACCCGAGCTAAGGAATGAATGCAGGCAGTCTCTAGAAGCTGGAAAAGCAAGGAAACATTCTTGCCTAGAGCCTGGAGAAGAAAATGCAGCCCTGTCAGCACCTTTGTTGTAGGACTTCTGACCTCCAACAAAACTGTAAGATAATTGGTGTTACTGTAAGCCGCTAAGTTTGTGGTAATTTGTTACAGCCGCACTTGGAAATTAATACAGTCTCTGTAGATAATTCTGATGATTACTAAAACAATAATTCTTTTCAATTTTTTTCCTCCTAAGCTCGAATTTCAGATGTTTTTTTCCTCTTTCCTATTAGTAATGATTGGCAGACAACTTGTTTTTGAAGTTGGTGATAATATTCAGATGAACACAAGAATTTCATTTCTGTGTTCTACAGAGGAATATTTAGCTGCTGCCATGTTTTAAATTTGAACATAGTAATGGACTGAATAGTTATAACAATTTATCTTTTTCTCTGTTAATCTTTGGGCTAGTTTTCTATAGAACTATAAGGTTCTAAAATAAGTACTTTAAATACTTATGCAAATAGTATTTTGTGGCAGACATCTTATAACAATCT
Source organism: Pteropus alecto (assembly GCF_000325575.1). Taxonomy (NCBI): domain Eukaryota; kingdom Metazoa; phylum Chordata; class Mammalia; order Chiroptera; family Pteropodidae; genus Pteropus; species Pteropus alecto. The sequence continues at coordinate 1,580,049 of NW_006432227.1, read as the reverse complement.
TTTACCATCCTAAAACAAAATTCATAGATAATCTAGCCTACTGCACACATAATTTAAACATATGTAGATATTATACATAATATGTAGATAATATAATTGTCTTAGTCCATTCAGACTGCAGTAACAAAAATACCATAGACCTGGTGCTTATAAACAACAGATTTATTTCTCACAGTCCTGGAGGCTGAGAAGTTCAAAGTGAAGGCACCAGCAGATTCAGTGTCAGCGTGAGGACCTGATTCCTAGTTCATAAACAGCCGCCTTCTCCCTGTAACGTCACATGGTGGAAGGACTGAAGGAGCTCTCTTGGACCTCTTTTATAAAAGCACTAATCTCATTCAGGAGGAATCTACTCTCATCACCTAATCACCTCCCAAAGGCCTCACCAAATATGATCACCTTGGGGATTAGGTTCCAACATATGAGTTTGGGGAGGACACATTTAGTCTACAG
>NW_006432227.1:1528169-1579538 GCF_000325575.1 Pteropus alecto | reverse complement strand
ATCTCTACACACGCAAAATATTGCAACATGAAGGAGAAGTGAAAATAATTGATAAAAAAGTAATATGTATGAAAATTCCACACTAGAATTTCATCTTTACAAAGAGTCACTAAATGTAATAGTTACGAATGCAGACAGATACTCACATGTAATATGGGCCAAATACCATGAACAGTGCCATAGTGACATGGTTTTTCTAGTCAAAACAACCTCTTGGTAAAGTCCTGAACTTAAAGTCCAGCCTTTTCTCAATTAACAGAGTAGTTAGTTGCATTTCTGGAAAATTCAGATCATATTGAATCCATTTTCAAAAAAAACTTCATTCATATGTTGAAGAGTTAAATTCTAGGTTCAGAAAAACTAAAAACAGGAAACAGGTGGTTCACTTATGTGAGTGCTCTGTGGACTTTGGAAAATATGCAGGACACAAGACAGTTATTCATATTTATATTGCAGGACTATACTGCATATTACACGCATTCTCGCAGCCCTGCCCTCTTGCCTTTGCCCCTTAATTGTGATTTGACAATCAGATATGTACCTACAGATTTCCACAACTCCCTCTTGGAAAAAGCTCCCATCAGGAACCCTCTAATACTGTTAAAGGGGCCAGAAATGTTTTTGGAAACATTTAAGTACTCCTTTATTTGTTATAAATAAATCTTTTATATATTTTCTTAAAGTAGGTCTTTATATGTTAGACAGTATTTAATAATTTTAAATTGCTCTGTATCATTTAGTTATATGTTAAATATTTACATCAAGCTTCAAAAGTAACCTGATCACCAGAGAATGAAATGAATTTATTAGAAGTTTTTCAGACACTTCTGGAAAACTGCCTGGACACTCAAGTTGTAGTTGGTGATCTAGACAGACTCCCAAAATACCGGTTTCTGCCTCATCCCACTTGGCTCTTTCTCAGTACTACCTAGGAAACTAATCCCAACACCAGCACATCCTCACATTTCATTTTGGACAGTCCTATACACCGCATAGTTAACAGATTGTTTTTAGAAGCAGAACCCTTTTTAATCAGTTAGCCTTCACCCTTATAATTTCTAGCCTGAATATACACATAATAAAAGAATGATAAGGATGCCCAGTCACTAAGATAATAAGCCCCAGTATTCCCAAGCAGTCCAGTGATTAAGCACTCAGGCTTTGAGGACATGCTATATGGTTTTGTATCCTGTCACCAGCACTTACTAGATAACTGGCAGTGTGACCCGTGCAGGTTAAACTTTCTCTGTTGCAAATTCCTTTAAAGGGAAGGTAAATGTAATTCTTTCATAGGGTCGGAAGACAAAAATATATAATTTGTGTAATATGTCTGATGTAGAGTAAATGTTTAGTAGCTTTCAACTGTTATTCCAAAATTCAACATACTTTCATTTCTTTTTCACATTGAAATCAACACATGCAGGCTTTTCCTCACTACACAGTATGATTTCATCCTATTTATGTGTATTTTTCTTTCTCTTCTTGGTTCCAGGTCAAGTCTAGATGATTACTGTCCTTCTGAGCAAGTTGACACCATTCAAGAAAAAGTCCTCAACATGCTACACTCCCTCTATGGGACCTTAGACATTCATCTGGTGTATTCAGCAGAGTCTTCACCATCTTGAAACAACAAAACACTAAGCTATTACATCCTGATGTAGTAACAGGGTTTTCACTAATTTATTTGTAAATGAGTCTTCCAGAAAACACTTCGTTTTTATGTCAACTGCCACTTAAAATCTTTCAGGTACCATCAGTTGTTGAATGATGGCAATTTTTTGGCATCAAATCTACACCCAATTGATGGAACTATTGCTGATCTTTCTTCCTTTCTATAATTGTCTTCACTTTGTGAGGTGTTTTTTTTCCCCTCTTTTCCCCTTTTTTCCCTAGGTCAGTTGGACTGTATGAGATTCGTTCATTAATTTATTCACTCAACTAACTAATATTTATTGAGTACTTATATGCACCAATCAATTAAGTGCTGGCTGTATGGTAATAAACAGACTAGACAAGGCCCCTGCCCTCTTGAGGGACAGGTGGGAAACAAATTATGGATTGAAAAAAAATGCTAGGAAGGAAAGGACAACAACACACATGTATTAGGTATGTTCGTAGTACTTAGACCACCCTGGCCTTATAGGAAAGTAACATTCTCAAAAGCTACTACCAAAAAAATAATAATAATAAACTTTGCCAGTCCATGAAAATGTTGCAGGAAGTCTACCTCTCCAAGACTGTTGGGACTGTGGCCCAGCTCTTGCTAAATGCTCTCAGCATTGTTGGTATTAAGGAGACCTATTTAAGTAAACCAAACAAAAGTTAACTTTGTCATTTGCTAATCAGAAAAGCCCTTCTGGATTTTTTGTGCCTCCAGGATGGTCGGTGTGGGCATTGATTATCATAATTCCTAGATGCCACTTTATTGGCAGTCAGGGTAGACACTTTTTTTCAAATAAACCAGCTCTTTAAATAGTAGAGGAAAAAGTTAAATTCTTAATTCTAGCCTACAATACTGCCTTCCTCCAGCCTCCCCATAAGAGACCCTGAGTCACTCTTAATTATGGAGCTTTTCAATCCTTAATTTGCTGAAGTCTTCCCGTTTTCAGTATCCCTCATGTTCAGGAATCATTTTTAACTACCTACTTGATTTCCTTTAAAAGGTAGGATGGCATTTAAAGAAAAAAAATCCATTATTCCTCAATCCTAACACAGTAGGTATTTTTCATGTAACCTTCAGGCCGTGACCACATGTGTACCTACCTGTAGAGTTGCATGTAACAAATGATAGTGTTTTACCTAACTTTATGGCTAATACCCAAGGTCACATTACCACTGCCACTCACTAGATGGCATCAGAACTCATTTTCCCAATGATTCTATTTTCCAGTGAATTTTTCTTGTCACCACCTTGATTTCCCAAGACTGATAGTATGAATGTTTGTTTATTATGAAAAGCAAAGCAGACCGATTCATCTTTCCATTTTGATGGAACATTCGTTCCAAAAGCTTTATTTCTCTGTAAAATCAGTATTGCAAAATAGTGCTGTTTATTTTTTAATTTTGAAAAATTTTATTATAATTCTGTAAATAGATGTTACTTTTATGAGTAAATTAATTTTGTGTTCTAAAGAAATAAAAAGGTGTATGTTGAGTTTCTAAAAGTTTAAAATCAAACTATAGCACTAATGGTATATGATCTCAGTATGTTCGTAGCATTGATCTTATGAATCTGGTTTAGTTATTTTTTACAATTCCCATGATCACTAATATGCTTCAGCATTGTTTTAATAAAAGGGCATCAATTTCCTTTTTAGCAACACTCGGATTCTTTAGTCCTCATACTCTGTAATTCTCTTGGAAGAATAAAATCAGTCCCTACTAGTTGACTAGAACCAACTTAGTAAATTATGTGTCTGTGCATTTCAAATAGAAAGATGTTTAGTTTCTCAAGACATCCTTCATATGTGTTCTAATGAGGAATACCACAATACAGTGTTTTTTGGATTATGTACGGATATTACTGAAGTATGGAATTTTGAGCAGCTTTTCTTTTTAATGTGACTTAAATGTCAGCATAGGCCCTAGTTTTGAAGTCTTTAAATGTTCTAGGTTCTCAGGGAGCTCTTGGTCAGAGTCCTTCATTCCTTATATATTCTTTACAAATATTTATTTTAGCAGTAGTGGCCCTGGATTGCTGGTAATATATCCATTATGCTGCCAGTAGTTTATCGTCAGTGGTATGTTTCTTAGCACAAGATTATCTCATTCAGCATACATCTTAAGAGAAAGCACTTTCATGAAACAAGTTTTTGTTGGACATCTTTCAGAAATGCTTGAGATACATGAGGATCAGCCGTGTAAATATTAGGTTTTGGACTGTGCTGTACTGCCCGGTCATCCTGAGTTGCAGCACCCTCGTAGTGCTTCTGAACTAACTGGTCCTGGGCTGTCTCTGGTTTTGTAGTTCCAGCTGTACTCCTGGGATTCCAAACATCACAGCCATTCTTCCCCTTTATTCTCATTTGAGTTCACAAATGAAGTGTCTAAAGTTTCCGCGAACCTTGATTTTTAGGAGTGAGTGCTCTGAACAGTGAATATTCTGGTCACTCACTGGAAGGATGCATCTTACCACTGCAAATTAGTACATCGCAGATTAGTAAACTGGCATTTCATACATTAGCATATTTGAGTTTGTTTCCTGTGATTCAGAAGCAGGACCCCATTACAGAGGGGGAGAGGGGGCTGAGGCTACACAATTTCACTTTCTTTGAAGACCTTCCCTTGTTGAATACTTAGCTGACCTCCAGCTATAACATACGTGCCGTTTCTCTAACTTGAAAATATTCTTCAACAGCAAGCAGATCTCTGAAGCCTATCAATCAGCCATCAGCACTATTTGGAAGCCTAAGCACCTCAGTTGATGCGAATCATGCCAAGAGTGAGACAAGAAGTATTATGACTGAAATAGAGTAGAGACAGTGGTAAGTGAGAGCTCCACAGGGCTACTGCCTGACTCGAGTGTCCCTTTTTCCATGCCTCAGCTTCTAATTTTACAATAAAAGGACTTAATTCATCAGAATATTGTGAGGAATAAAACATATAAAGCCCTTAGTACAAGAACCATTCAGTACACATTGGCTGTCATTTCCAAACTCAGCCCTAATTAGAATGTCCTGTGACAGCTATTCTAGGTCTCAACTGCTCTTATGCCTCTCCTAAATACAGATTTTTTTTTTTAAACCACACATTAGGTTCTACTTTTTTATTTAATGATGGAATTTCGATTTATTCAAAGAAGGCAGGTCCTTCCCATAAGGGAAGAAATAACAGGGCTTATAATTTAAATTTTTTTTTCTGCACTTGGTATAAGCATCTATTTACTTTTAAAACCTGTGCTCCTGTGTAATCAGGCAGCGGGGGGTCAGAGAAATCAAAGCCTGCCCCAGCTTGCTTTCCTCTTCACACTTGCCTCCTGCCTGGTTATAAATAAAGCTAGGATTTGTGATGCTAAACCTCTAATGTAGACAATGTTTAGAAGTTGCTACCCCTAGACTTATAAATTACTTTCATAGAATCTAGGGTTATCCTTATCATTTTTGACATTGCTGATTTATGGGTGACTTCCACAAAAAAGTCCCTTGTGCATCAGCCAGAGCATGACAAATGGATGTCCTCTCCAATCAATGCACTGTTATTGTGAAACCCCTCCCAAGCACTTCCCCCAGGCCTCAGCCTTACCACAGAGCAGGTTAATGAAAACGGGATCATTAGAAAGGGGGAAAGCCTGTGTCGGCTTGGCCTAATGAGGTTATATAACAGCACTTCAGATATGACTCTGATTACTCAAGGAGGGAGAGACAGGGATGAAGTCAAAGTTGGAACTAAGCTTGAAATCCAGCTTTTGAACAGAAACTACACTGAGATCTGCCCAGCAGCACCATTCACCCTCTACAGCATTGCCCCATCTGGAGCAGGCACAGGTAATGAGTGGCACCATCATCGCAAAGTGACACCTGAGGTACTGGTGGCTTTGAAATCAGTCCAGGTACAAATACTGCTGCCAGTTACAAGTTATGTGAACTTGGACAACTTAACCTGTCAGAGTCCCTTGTTTTAGAGGTTGTTTAAGGCCCTTCCTGTATTCCTACAGGACTCTCTACTGTACTCCAGTATCACACGTTAGCTGTTTACATCTGCTCTCCCCAGTGGACCATGAGCCCCTGGAGGGTGTCATCACACACCTTTGTAGCTCAAGTCTCTGGCATAATTCCTATCTATCATAGGGCCTCAAAAAATGTTTAAAGACCACTGAGGCTTGACCTAATAAGGTTATGTAACAGCTCTTATTAGTAATAACCATTATATACCTTATATTATACATTCTCTTGTGAGCGTGCTATCTTTGAGAGCAAATTGAACAAATGCAGGTATTAATACAAGAACAAACATTTACCAAGGATTAGACATATTAAATACATGAGTCCAAAAGAACTAAAAGATAATACCTGTAATCTAATTATTGATAAACAAGAGAAAGGCAATCATGTAAGTTTTCCAGCTCTTTTGTCATCTCTCTTATGTATAAAACTTTATCAAACCATGTTCCACAATGCTTATGTCAATGTGAAATAAAATGCATATAGTTTCATTTTTCTGCCTAAAATTCACATCTAATGTTTTACACTACTGTCCAAAAACTGGATATAAACTTTCACATCTAACATTTGACACTACTGTCCAAAAACCTATGGAGGTGAAATTTTGGTCCCTCAAAAGAATATTGTTTTCAGATTATAGCTTTGCTGACTGTTGGAGGAGTAACTATTTCTCACTTCTGACTTTCCTTCCATATGGAGGCACCTTTCAATACAGTTCGGAGGAGGAAACCTCAGGTGAGAAATAGCCCTGAGATGGTGTTTGTGACAAAGCGTGAGGCCCTTTAAATGAGGAAGTATCTTTTCAAACAAAAATCAGCCTGCTGCACAAAAGGGACATTGGCTATGTTTCTCTAGATAATGCAACAGACCAAAGTCCTGGGCTTGCGAGGAAGAATGAAAGAATGGAATTACAGGATGCCTTCTTATAGAAGTATATGTTCTCTGTCCTTCCATGCCATAAATTTGTAATAACAGGTCCCATGGGAGAGGTTTACGGTTGTCCAATGATGGCAGGGACAACAGAGTCTATCTGGGATGCAGTATTAGAAAGCCAGTTGTTGCCACAGACTTAAGCCATGATCTCCAATACCAGTTTGTTAGTAGCGATGATAACATTTTTATCTCCATCAGCCTGAATTCCTGTGCCTATTTCTAAGTTGTTTAGAAGTTAGTAGAGAACGCTGATGCCTATTGTGCTTTCTCAAACCCCAACAGGACAATGCGTAGTATGAAAAGTTTATGAATGCAGTAGTAGCTTGGTAGAATTCCAGTCAAAAAGGAGGACATTCTATGCCATTCTGAGTAAACTCACAAGATATCTTCTCTTTATACAGTCTGTTTTTCTATGCAGTATAGATATTTAAAAACTTTTTTAAAGATTTATTTTGCTTCTAAGTGCTTTTTTTGAATATCAGACTGATGTTTTATTTTTATTTGACATCAAGACAGGCAACACAGCTTCCTAGTAGACTTTTTATACAAGCAACAACCAATTATAAAATATAATAGACCTTAATTATAGTAGCATAATTTCTCATCAAAAAGATACTTACAAATAAACTAAATTAAAAATTACTACCTACACAAAGAAAACTTTACAAAGTTATTGAAGAATATGAAGGCATGAATATCTATGGAAAGATATGCGTTTATATAAGAAAAGTCAATGTTATAAAGATGTCAATGCTTCCTATATCAAGCTCTATGTAAAATACAATTTCAATAAACGTACCAATATTTTATTTTAAACTTGTGACACTGATTCTAAAGTTCAAAGGCAAAATGATTATGCAATGGAAACCAGAAAAAAATTTGTAAAATAAAGCTAAAGGATTAGCCCTACTATACCAAAAAAATTATAAAATTATGTCAACTAAAGTAGTGCATTACTGGCATGTGAACAGACAGACAGTTAAATGGAACAGAATAGACCTATATTTAAGGATATCTGTTTTAAGGAGAAAAATAAAAAAATAATGGCTCATATAAAATGAAAGATTATTTCTCATTTTTATAAAGTCCAATAAAACGTGTTTCTGCTCATCAGGCTCTCCTTCAAGCAAGGATGCTGGGACTCATGCTCCTTACATCTTCAGCTCTGCCATTCTAACGTGTGTCTTGCCAAGTCTTTCTAGAGGATATCTCCATTCCACCTAGCAGAAGGCAAGAAGGATGGAGGGTCATACGCAGAGTCACTTCCTAACTACAGTGGAAGCTGGGAAATACTCCGTCGTTTGTACCCAGAAAGAAGAGGGATCAGGTTTGGTGAATACCTAGCATTTTCTCACATGAGACCCAAATTTGTACTGGAATTTGTTGTGTAATCAGAGTGGCATTTTATATCAATGGGGAAAGATAAACTGTTCAGTAAGTGAGGCTGAAGAACTCTATGGCTAGCTCAAAAAAATTAAGTTGGGTTCCCACTTCATTCCTTATAACAAAGTAAATTACAATCGAATCAAATCTGAATGCAAAGAAAATAAGAAAACTGTTAGAAAACACAGGAGAAAAGAGAAGGGCTTTTTATAAATAAGCATGCCTTGCCTGGAAGAGTCAAAGATATGTGGGTTTAAGATTGTTTAGCGCATCCACTCAAATATAACCATCTCAGGTTTCACAGTCCTATTTCTTTTCTTTCAGGGCCTTGACGTTAACATGGAATACCTGTTCCGGCTGTGCATGTGGTATCTAATGTAGCTCTGACATTTTTCTTATTGTATTCTGAGGCTAATATTCAGCATAATCCGCCTTCCTGCTGCAAGAGGTAAGAGTCTAATATGAGTCAGCCATGAAAGCCTTCTGGCTTTCATAACATGCCCTGAGTTGACAGTTGGCTGACCTGGTATCTACTTCAGATCATCGGGCATGAGATTCTCATAGGAGCACTGGCCCTTGGTCCCAAAAAGGTTGGGGACTGCTGCTATAGAACACAAAAGAAAACCTAAATAAATGGAGAATATTGTTGGTCATAAATAGAAAGTCTCAGTAATTTTTATGCCAATTCTCTCCAAATTGATCCATAAAGACAATATAATCTCTAAAACATCTTATTTATATATAGTATATATTCATAAGGCTTGAAGTATATGCCTAGCTTAGACGATTAAAAAGGAGGAAAATGATCAGCAAACATAAATGTTTATTCTTTGTAGTCATTGTAGACATGTAAGTTAAAATAAGATGTAACTTTTTACCATATAATAAGCAAAAATAAAAAATACTGAATAATAAGATGTAACTTTTTACCATATAATAAGCAAAAATAAAAAATGCTGGCACTCACGAGTGTGAGGAAATGGCATTCTCCTACTCAGCTGACAGACGGAAACTATTTCAGCTTTTCTGAAAAGCAATTTTGCAGTAACTATGGAAATGTTATTCTCAATGAGCCAGTGATTCCATTTCTCAATATCTAGCCTATGGAAACACTCAAACATGTATTTTAAGTGGCATGCACAAAAATGTTCTTACCTGCATAGTTTATAGTTGTAAAAAAATGGAAAAAAAAAAAAAAAAGGACAGCAACCTAAGTATACATCAGTACAGTTATAAATGGCTAAATAAATAATGGTAAAACCATACTGTGAAATATTATGTAATCATTTAAAAGAATGATGTAAATCAATATGTATCGACATGAAAAGAACTTCTAGACATGTTAAGAATAAAACACAAGGTTTAGAATAATGTATTCAGTAGCATCCTGTTTATGAAAATATAAAAAAATCCCAAAGTGCATGATTATACATTTATTTTTAAAAAGAATATTCACTAGCTAAGACAGTAGCCACTAGCCACATGTGACTATTTAAATTTAATTTAATTTAATTTAAACTTTGGTTTCTGGGTCTCACTAGCCACAATTCAAGTGCTCAGTGGCCACATGTGCCTGTGATTGCCTTACTGGACAGGACAGATACAGAACACATGTATTATTACAGAAGGTTCTATTGAATGCTGTCTAGAGTCTTAATATCTACAGCCTTTCTCATCAAAGAGGGCTCCCTAAACCAGCAGCATCAACAGTACCTGCAAGCTTATTAGAAATGCATAATCTTGGGCTCCTCTCGAGATTTATGGAACCAAAATATGCATTTCAACAAGATCCTTTAGTAATTTCTACTCAGAGTAAGTTTTAAAAGCTCTGCACTTGTCTCCAATAATATTAGCATCCTTGTCACAGTGTTGAGAAGCTCCTTTAGCTTCTGCACATGGTAAAGACTTCCTCTGCACATGGTAAAGACTTCCCGTTAACAGAAGCTTAGCCATCACCCACTGATTATTAAGCAATATCATCTTAGTTTGAATTTCCTTAATTACATGAGTTTGAACAATTTTGGATGTTTATAGGATGGAATTTATTTTTTTTAAGGAGGTAAAGAAACTTACACAGATTTACTTATTCCTAAAGGATGGCTTCACAGTTGCAAGATATTATTATAAACAAGACATTTGAATATGAATAAAGTAAGTGGTTATGTTGAATAGAAAACAAACAGTAAATGGGTACTTGGCTCAGAATAAAACTTCCAGGAACAGCATCACATACAAAAGCAAAACTGCTCTCTTGAAAATTTAGATGGAATTGAAAATGATATCCTCTTGAAATGTATTAGAAGACTCAAAAAGTAATCATGAAACCACTCATGAAGGCATATCGCTACTAAACAATTTTTTTGCAAAAGACTTATCTTTCGCAAACACACTCTACAAATTACAGGGCTTATGGGAGGGAAGTGTTGAAGCAGGCCACTCAAAGTCTATGCAGTTCTGTAACAAGAGAATTTTTTAAAAGCATAATCCAGTAAGAAATACTGCAGTAAGATTAGGATCTTACTCTCTAAAAAAAGCTGAAAGTAGCTTGATGGAAGGAAGTATAGAAAATGATTGAGTCTTCTGGGATATGGCAACAAAAACAAAGTGCACAAAGATGGTGAAAACTGAGTATTTTGCACATCCACGACAGAGCATGTAACCAAACTGAGCCAAAAGGAAGAAGAAGGTGTGAAAAAAATATATACAAAAGAGTATCTTTAGTATGTTACCCTTCACTTAAGTAAGAAGGATATATTATTTGTGCTAAAGATATATAGGAAAGATCAACCAGAAACTAAAGAGATTGGTTACCTACAGGGTGTGGCAGCAACGGGGTGAAAAGAAGGGGAAATTAGGAGTTAGTGATAAAGAAAGGAGGGAGGGACACTTCTCTGAGTATCCTTCCTGTATTGCTTTGACTCTAAGATTTATAGAAACGAATTTAAAAACTAAATTATTAGAATCAGCCAGGATGGGAGAAGAACCCAAAATGGAATACAAATAGTAACAACAAATTAAATATATTACAAATGGCTAACGTTACCATACTGAAGGAAATGAGAAGGAAAAAAACTAACCTAAGAAACTGAAAGGCTAGACAAAAAGAACTGTTTACAATTACTATACTCTAGCTAGTAAATTTTGTTTCTCATAGGGGTATGGGAAATTCAGTAACTACTTTGTGTGTATGCTAGTACCGAACAAACAAATGAATACATTGTATATAAGGGCCAGGTTTCTCATGCTCAGAGAAATGTTACAAATAAGAAAGAAGGGGTGTTCAACTGAAATCAGTGGTATCAGTATTAAAATAATTGTATTTAATATATATCTAATACATACACTCATACACTTACAAGCGTATATATGCATGGGTCAGTATACATACATACATTTCCTAATTCCACCTGATAAGAAGGCCTAGAAGCAGTGGTACTCTTGTGACAATGAGCACACCTAGAACCAAGATCTTGGATTCTAAACACCATTCTCCAATAGAAAGAAGCAAGTCTACTTTGTAAAAATACAAGATGAACACAGGAACCAATGTGAAGACAAGTTCCTGATGGACAAAGCTGGAACAATTTAAGCAACAAAATTAATAATAATTGTATTCGATTTGAACTCAGAATAAAATAAGTTTTCATGAGTTCTTACTGATATAAATAAGTAATTTAATAAATAAATAGGAGAAACATTATCTCTTCCTTACAAAAAAAAAATCCAACTAATAAATATAGAAGGAACAGGGAAAATAAAAAATCACCACCAGGCAGACACTACCATAATAATTGTTACAAACCTGATCAATTTATGGATGCTAAAACCAGTTGCATTTGAGGAGAAATAGGATATTTTAGAGCCCCAAAGTATCTCTCTATTTGTCAATTACATAAGGAAAAAATGATAACTTTACTATGGAGAAGCCCTACAGACATCACCTCAACCAACTGATCAAGGTTAACATCACCATAATAAATCACATTGATATTATACACTGAGATGGATACAGCATTACCTCTGTGGTAATCTTGCCAAAAATGCAAAACCTAATCTAATCATGAGAAGACATCCAAGTGGAAAGACATTCTACAAAAATAACTGTCAAGGTCATGAAAGACAAGGAAAGACCGAGGAAACTTCACAGATTGGAGGAGAATAAAGAGACAGCGACTAAATGCAACGTGGATCCTGAAACAGAAAAAGGACATTAAGGGGGAAATTAGTGAAATTTAAATAAAGCCTGTGTTTGGTCAATAGCATTTAGCAGTGCTGTTTTTCAGGTTTCGTTAATTGTATAATGGTTATGAGATTGTGGAAAACAGGAAGTAGTGAGAAAGGCATATGTGAACTCTGCTATTCTTTTGTACTTTTATTTCAAAAGAAAAAAAAAAGAACATGGAGAGAAAGGGCATCATTTTCAATACAGTACTTTGTATTTGCTGTATTCAACCATGCTAAAAATGTGCTTGTGTCTCACTGCTCTACTTGGCACAATACATTACAGGCTAGAAAATTTTGGAGATGAATCAATATAATTTCCATGGCATACTGACTTCATTTCCTACTTTCCAATCTCATATGAGCTAATTCACCTTAAAGAATTATAGCAGAATAGACTATTGAAGTTACATGTGAAATGTTTGATTAAGATGAAATCATGAAGTATAAGAGGAGAAAAGAAACAATATTTAAAATTCAGTATAGGACTGCAATAGCCAAAACAATATTGAAAAAGAAGAACAATTTGGAAGACTCAGATTTCCTCATTTCAAAATTTACCACAAAGTGACAGTAATCAAAACAGTGTGATACTGGCAGAAGGGCAGACATAAAGAGAATAAGAATAGAGAGCCCAGAAATAAACCCAAACATATGTGGTCAATTGATTTCAACAAGAGTGCCAAGACCATTAAATGGCAAAAGGACATTCTTTTCAACAAATGGTACTGAGAAAACTGTATATCCACATGCAAAAGAATAAAGTTGGATTTTTACCTTATATCATATACAAAAATTAACTTAAAATAGATCAAAGACCTAAGCTTAAGGGCTAAAATTATAAAAACTCTTAGATGAGCATAGGAAAAAATCTTCATGACATCGGATTTGGCAATAATTTCTTGGATATGATACCAAAAGCATAGGCAACAAAGAAAAAATATAGAAAATTTGGACTACATCAAAATTAAAAACTTTTGTGCATCAAAGAAGATTTTCAAGAGCATGAAAAGACAGCCCACGGAATAGGAGATAGCCCACAAATCATATATATAATAAAATATTAATATCCAGAATATATATATAATTCCTATAACACAATAACTAAAACGAACAACCCAATTCAAAAATGAGGAAAGGTCATGAGCAGGCATTTCTCCAAAGAAAATATATACCCAATAAGCACATGAAAAGACGCTCAACATCACTAGTTATTAGGGAAATGCAAATCAAAACCACACTGAGATATCACTTCACCACATTAGGATGGCTATTATTTAAAAAATAAAAACCCAGAAATGGAAAATAAGAAGTATTGGCAAGGCTGTGAAGAAATTGGAACCTTCAGGTTATTGCTGGTGGAACGGTAAAATTGTGTAGCCAGTGTGGAAAACAGTTCGGCAGTTCCTCAAAAGTCAAGCGTGGAATTACCATATGATCCAGTGATTCCACTCCTATGTACATATATTCAAAGGAATGAAAGCAGGTACTCAAACAGTTAATTGTACACCAATATTCGTAGCAGCATTATCCACAGTAGTCAAAGGTAGAAACTCCCCAAGTAGCAATCAACAGATAAATGGATAAACAATATGTGGTCTATATGTGTAGTGAGATATATAAAAAGGGATGAAATTTTGATAGATGCTACAACATGAATGAACCTTGAAAACATGCTAAATGAAATAAGCCTAGAATAGGCAGATTCATAGAGACAGAAAGTAGAATAGAAGTTACCATAGGCTGGGAGGAGGAGTTAATAGGGAATTGTTTAATGGACACAGAGTTTCTATTTGGGATGATGAAAAGCTCTTTAAATGGATAGTGGCGATGGTTCACAACATTGAGAATGCATTTAATGCCACTGAATTGTATGCTTAAAAATGTTTAAATGGTAATTTTATGATACATGTATTTTAATACAATAAAAAACTTAAACACTTGAACTATATATGTGTAATTATAATAATTAACAATTATAAATAGACATTTTTGTCTTTTATCTACTTCTAGTTATCCAAAAAACATTTTGAGGAACTTATCATTGGGAAAATGAGGGATCTCCTAGGTATAGTCTGTCTTATCTTTGAGAGAGAGTGTGTACGTGTGTGTGTGTACACAATGGGACATAAAAGAGAAGAGGGTGCTAGCTTTTCCACATTGAAAGATTATCCTTTTTGTTTGAGGAAACAAAAAAAGAACACTACCACAAGATATTTTTGGAAATGCTGCAGACAGATCAAGAAACAAAAGGAGGGAAAACACACTTTATCAACATCTAAAATGAAGAAGGTGACATCGCCACAGACCCTACATTAAAAGGCAAATAAAGAGATATAATGAACAACTTTATGCCAATAAACTTTATAAATTAGATTAAAAGAAAGAGATCGTTGAAAAACACAACTTACCAAACTGATACAAAAAGAAATAGAAAGCCTGAATAATTCTATTTTTAAAATTGAATTGATGATCAAAATTCTTCCTAAAAAACTAAAAAACAAAAACCTAAATAAAAACCTAAAAAATAATATAAACTGCAAGTCCAAATTGTTTCCCTTGGGAATTCTATCAAACAGTTAAGGAAGAAATAATACTGATTTTACACAAACTCCTTTAGAAAGAATGTTACCAACTCATTTTGTGAAGCCAATATGACCCTACCAAAACCTCTACAGACACCGCAAGAAAAGATAATTCAAGACCAACATCTCTCATGATGCAAAAATCCTCCACAAAATACTAGCAAGTTGAAAGCAGCAACACTACATCATGTTTAAATGGATTTATTCCAGGAATGCAAGGTTGCCTTAACATTTGAAAATCAATTAATGCGATTTGCCACATTAACAGAATAAAGGAGAAAAACAATACGATCATACCGATAAATGCGAAAAACCCACCTCTGATAAAATTCAATAGCCATTGTGATTTTAAAACAAAAACTTCTTTGCAAACTATGAGTAGAAGGGAACTTCTTGTTGAAAGGCATCTAGGAAAAGTAACATCATACCTAATGGAGATATATCAAATACTTTCCCAAGATTGTGAACAAGGCTAAGATGTTTACTTTCACCATTTCTATTCAATATTATACTAGAGGTCCTAGCCAATGTTAAAAGGCAAGAAAAAAAAAAAAGTCATACATATTACAAAGGAAGGAATAAAACCATTACCATTTTAAAAAGCATTAAAATTCACAATATACTAAGGAACAAATTTAACAAAAGACATATAAACCTCTACAGTAAGAATTATAACATATTACTGCCAAGACAAGCTGCAATTTAGTGACTGCTATTTATTAAAATACTTTCTAAGGAGGTTCTGTTGGAGGCACTTTAATGTTTTGATGAAGCCTTCCTCAAGTTCGACAATAGCCTGACAGGGGCCAGGGAGAGGTTTCCATACTACTACTAGTCGGTTCTGCTAACAGCTGGTAAAAATTTTATAAGAGAAAACTCTACAATTATTATATTTTTTCTTCATCCTACCTGCATTATACTCATGTACCCTTCTCATAGCACCCTATATATGACATATACATAGGCAGGGGAAGCACTATTGAAAACCCAAGCATTTTATCCTTTGATAAACTTCCTTTTATCCCACATCAACTTCCTTTGATGTTGGCTTAGCATATGCTGCGTACATTTGGACAAAGATGGAGGCCACCAGCTCAGGAATTCAGGCAGCTCGAGAAGGTGGAAAAGGTAAGAAAACAGATTTTTCCCTAGAACTTTGAAGGAACACAGCACTATGACACCTTCCGTTTAGCTCACTGATATCCATTACAAACTTGTGACCTCAGGTTTATAAAATAATCAATCTGCATTGTTTTTAAGTCACTAAACTTGTAGTAATTTGTTACAGCTGCAACAGGAAACTAGTAGAGAATCTTTTCTGTCAAATCATGTAATTGAATACTTTGGACACAAGGTGGCACTAGACTACCAGATTATCAAAGAAGCGCTTTCAATTTTGCGATAATGCGTTACTAAAGGCAATGATACAATTTTCTTCTAACAAAAATTCTTTAATCATCTCATCACATTTACATCTCAGTTTTCTTCAATATTGTTGGCAAGTCCTTTAAATTGGCCTTGATGAATTTTTAATTTGATTTCTGGCAATGATTTTTTTTAATCTAGAATGACGAACCATAAATGAATAGAAGCTGCTAGAATATGTGTCACAAGAACTTTTTATGTTCCCAGTACCTACAACACTGACAGCAGCCCAAAGCAGTAGCCCAATAAATAATTGTTAAATGAAAGAACATCTTGTGTCTGATTTGCATGTATAAATTGTCAAATCTTTTCTCACATTAACCTAAATAATCTGGAACTTGAAGAAAACTCTTTTGTCTAAGAATTTTAAATTTAGCCCTATTCATGGAGCATTCATTTATTCAAATGTGCTTACAATGCATTCTTCTTTGTACTAGAAATGAAATAGCTATTCCTTGCTCTATGGAGCCCTCCCTGCCCTCTGCCCAGGTGTGTCTAGTTCTATGCCAACTCCCCCAGGCTTCCTATTCTCCTCCCTGTGTGTGCCAATGACTGGGAGAACGTGTGCATGGTCACAGAACTAGGGACCAGAAGTGAATCGCCTTGGGAGGCAGGGTTTCTAGGTACTCTGTGCATATTTCTCTGTACCTGCCCTGGCTTTGGCCGCTCCCTCTGTTCCAGGACCTTAGGCTCTATCCCTTGGCTTGTCCAGCTCTCAATGTCAAAGTAAGAAAGTGTCCTTTTTGGAGAATTTTCTCCAGTATACTCTGTCCTCAGATACCTAGTAAATTCTGATTCTGATTCTTTTCTATTCTTGTAGTACTATTTCTCTCCCTTTTCATGCTGTATTATAGTTAGTTGTGTAAAGTGGCACCAGATTATAATTTCCCTGTAGAAAAAAAATTATATTTTATTCTTTTTTGTATTCTCGACACTCAACCAATATTGAGAACAAAGTATTATACTTCTAGAAGGAAGAGAGGGGAGTTAGGAGGCTGTCCTATCAATGGGCTCAGACTGCAGATGGGTTAAATAACTATTGCTGATTTCTTAATATTTACGTACAGGTGTGTGCACGCATGTTTAACTCAGAAGAAAGAAGTAATCAAGATTACATTCATTATTTGAATATAATTTTTTTACAAACTCTTAGAATAGTATATATAATGAGGCCTAAAATCAATGCTGTCTTTTCACTTTTAAAAAGATAAGGAAGGAATTTGAATGTAAATTATAATGTTTTTCTTCAAAGAGAAATGATTTGACACTCTTTAATTTGATAAAGCTCTTTATGCTTCAAATACGGACTTGGGCTTTAAATATTAATAAACCTCAGAAAGCAGGAATCAAATCCTCAACCCTTCATGAATTAATTATCACAACTTTAAAACTCCAATTTTACAAGGCAAATCATAAAGAGTAAAATGGCTTTTCCAACTCATGTCATCTTTTTGGTATTAATTCATATGATTAAATAAGTTTATATATATTAAATTGAGTATTAATACTATAATACAAAGTTTACTGTCCTCAGATACCTAGTAAATTCTGATTGTGTAATTTCAACTATAGCTTTTTGCATTCAATATAACTATAATTCTTTTTACTCAATTTTTATTTTTATCAGAGTGCTATATTTGAATAATATAAAAAAGCAAATATTACAAAAAGTAATTTTTACTAAACAATAGTCCCTTCTCTTCACCTTCTTACCTCCATTATCCAAGAAACCAACTTCAATTTTTTAGCTATTTTCTAAGATTTTACTTTTTTATTTCTAAATTATATATGTATACACACACACACACACACACACACACACACACACACACACACACACACTGCTATCCCTTGACTCATCTGAATAGACTTACCTGATGATTTCCAACTACAGGTAATAAAAATTTTAGGTCATTTATATTCCCTCTTTTCCTCCTATCATCTTCTTAATAAAATTTTCTCTCAAATATCTGTTAAATCTATATTCAGTGCTTTCATAATCTTGACTATGTATATGGAGTATGTAGTTTACTTTTGAGCCAAGGAGCATGATTATACATCCTTTCTTACCCAACCTGTTAGATAATTGAAGAATTGTATCTCCACCCGCTTCAGTCCCAGACAGCCCTCTCAGTGCCTCCATCCTTCTATTGCAAGCTGATGGCTCCACTGCGGACCTGTCGCTCCTCTGTTGTCTTGGGACTTCCACTGGCCATTATGCTGGGGATTCTCTTTGCCTCTGTTGGAGCTTGTTTCCTCAATCCCATCTATCCCAACATCTCAATATCCTCCTTCTAAGTTGAGCCCTTTTGTGTGCGCGACTGCACGTACAACCTCAAATAGTTTCCTAAGAAAGGTGATTAGGAAGTACATTTAGAATTCTCAGTTAAAAAATAATTATCTCTTGGAAAATTGAAGCTCTAGCTCCATTATTTGAAAGTCTACCTCTCCTTCAGGAAATTCGATACCATTCTTATTCACAATCTTCTTTTCATTACCAATCTCCGCTGGTCCCCTCCCCGCCCTCCACCTCTACCAGATCCTTTTAGAGTCTTCAATTTATCCCTGATGTTTGAAATTTCAAGATAATGAGCCTTTTGTTGTTGTTTTTATTGTTTGTTGGGTTTTTGTTTGTTTGTTTTCTTTTTTGACTTTTATTCATTGGGCTAGATACCCAAAGTGCCTTTTTGGGAAGAGCTCATGTTCTTCAGATCTGGAAAATTCTCTTATGTTATTTTTTAATACTTTTCTCCATCATTCATTTTTGTTATCTCTGGAGCTCCTATTATTCTGCTGTTAAGCCTCCTGCATTGATCAACTAATTTCTTAAATGTTCTCTTATGGTCTGATTATTTGCCATTTTGCTCTACGATTTGGATTCATACATTTTTCTACTGAATTTTCATATCTGCCATTCAAATTTATTTTTTGTTGTTCTCTGAATATTCTTTTTAAAATTACCATTTGTTCCTGTTTTATGAATATTGTTTCTCTGAGAACAGTAATGACCTTTTCCCCCCCCATTTTCCTTCTCCCCCTATAGTTTGAGTTTTCTCCAAGTTCCTTTTCTAAAAAAAAAACAACTGGCATAATTAATATGCCTTTTTAAGTGTCTAACTCACTGATGTTTACTGTATTCACTGAGTCATTCAACCATCACTGAAATAATCCAGGTTTAGAATATTTCCATCACCCCAAAAAGATCTCCATGTCCGTATGCAGTTCATCTCCATTCCTAGCCCTGATCCCAATCTGCCCATAATCTGCTTTCTGTCTCTCTACATTTGCCTTCCCTAGACATTTCATATAAATGGAATCATAGAGAATGTGTTCTTCTGTGTCTGATTTCTTTCACCTCTCATGATGTTTTCGAAGGTTATTCCTCTTGCAGCATGTGTCAATACTTCATTCCTTTTTGTTGTTGAAGAGTATTCCATTGTGTCGATTGTGTTCTGTCATTCACCAGTTGACTAGACATTTGGGTTGTTTACGCTTTGGTGAAATTATAAACATATTTTTGTTATTTTAATATTTTATTTTGAACTCTGTGTTTCGCATTAGAGAGTTTTTCCCAAATGTATGATACTCTCTGGCAGTCTGCTCATATTTAGAAAGGAAAGCCAAAGAAGTTATTTGAAAGCCGTATGTGTGTGGTGGGAAGTGGTGAAGTGGGGCCTTCATTGTAATTCTTTAGGGAAATCCTCATGTCGGTGTTTTTCATCCTTTTTCTCTTGGGCTGGTGGAATTTTCCAGAGAAGACTCTTCAGTGCTTTGGCTGGAGAGAATAATCCTAGCTTCCAGTGTTCCATGAGTCAAGAGGAAGGAGAAGTCTGAGATGTCGTAAATTTTAAGACACAAGCTTTTATTTGACCCCCGTTTTCAGTGGAAGATCCTTGCCTCCTTCAACTGTGCCTTGTGACCCTGAGTTGAGAGACCGTGTTTTATTCTCTTCTACTGGGGCAGCTGCACAGAGTAGAGGAGGAGATCTAGAGATGCTTTTTAGATAGACTTTCAAACCCGCTCTCTATTTTTAGCCCTACCATTATCTGCTCCTCCTTCCCCATTTCCACAGATATCTGGTGCCAATTTCTGAGACTTTGGGGTTCTGCAGTGTAAAGTAGGTTACCTCTCTGCTTTGTCCGCTGCCACTCTGGGATTAGTTTTCGTGGGTTTACTAATTTATCTACCACTTTTCCATCTACTTCGCAGCATCCAAAATGTTACTGCTATTGTTTTCTTTCCCATTCTCATTATGGATTTATGCTTCCATAAAAATCCTTTTGCTCTCATTTTCATAGCATTTTCATCTGGAACAGAGTATTTATTCAACCAGCCATCTTTAATGAGAATCTCAGTTTAATTCTTCAATGTAAAAAAAAAAAACTTTCAATTCCAAATAATTTATGTAAATACCTCTCTCAAAGAAATGTATCCTAACTCACTACTCCTGAAATGTGCGCTGCCCATAGTGACTTCTTTCCAAAAGGACAGAAAAGAAAGGCATAGGAGTAGAGCAGCTTTAGAGTGAGAAACCTGACAAACACCACCTCAGCCAGCCGACTCAGGTCAACATCAACAGCGACGAGTCATGCTGACAGTATGCAGCCTTTGTGGTTCCCTCCCAAACGCCCATAACCACAGTCTAATCGTAAGAAAAACATTAGACAAGTTCCAATCGATAAAATACTTGACTAGTACTTCTCCAAACTGTCAAGGGCATCAAAAATAAGGAAAGTCTGGAGAACCGTCACAGCCAGGAAGAGCCTGAGGAAATACGATAAGTAAAGGTAACGTGGTACCCTGGATGGGACCCTGGAACAAAAAAAGAAATCAGGCAAAAACTAAGGAAATCTGAATACTGTATGAATTTCATTTAATAGTTACGTATCAGTATCAATTCATTAACTGTGATAAACGCACCACACTAAAGGGGACACTGGATATGGGACAAACTGGGTGTGGAGCATATGGGAACTCCCTATTTTCACAATTTTTTTTAATAAATCTAAAATTCTTTTTAAAAGTTTATTAAAAAATACAAATTAAAAACCCCCTCTCATTTATCTTTTGGCTATTTATTGAGACCTTTATGCCAAAAGAAATGTGCCAGAAATGATCATTTTACAATTTGGCTCATTTCTACTTTATACTAAAACTATCAGCAATCTGTTCTAATTCATGTATTAGAATAGTTTATTCATTCTCTTACAAATATTTATTAAACATGTACTATGTTCCAGGAAAATGCCTCGTGCCTGGGCTACAGAGAGTAATAAAATATGACTCCTGTCCCACAAGAAGTTCACATTCTGGGAACACAGACCAGCATAGAACACTTCTTGTATTCCACTTCTCCAGAAATACACCAGCTACAATTAACGTGTTTTGCTATTCGTATATAGAGTACAAGGAAAATAACAACTGAGATTCTTCTCTGTAAAAGCATTTGTTTAGATGACACATGGAATCCCCTAGAATTATATTGTCAATTACGAAACATCCAGGAACGATCAACTAAAAACCTGGTAGAAAAGGGAATAGTAACAGCAGAGAAACAGAACTTTCTACCTTTTGACATGACGACACATTAAGCAGCGCTTTATCAACAAGGTACAGGAAGCCGTTCTTGACGAATGGGTAGACAAGCGCTTGCTGGCCCTCATTTACCTAGCCCATGCCTCCGATGTTCTGGAGAATGCTTTTGCTCCGCTTCTGGATGAGCAGTATGATTTAGCTACCAAGAGAGTGCGGCAGCTCCTTGACTTAGATCCTGAAGTGGCATGTCTGAAGGCCAACACCAACGAGGTTCTGTGGGCGGTGGTGGCAGCATTCGCTAGGTAACTAACTGCTCAGAGTGCTGTTCTCCTCCTTCATGTAAGCCAGTTGCGTCTATTCTGTTGACTTCTGATTTTCTGCAATTTTTGCTTTCCCACGCTAAAACTGGCTTTTGTTTTATAAAAGAACAGGTGGATTTTTCTTTTATATATGTTTGTTTATGCAGGAATCTTCTGGTGTGTGAGATGTTTGTATTTGGGTTTAGGAAAATTTTTTACTGCCTATTGGCATTCCTTCTTGGGTTCAAGAGAGTTGCCGTTCTCACCGTAACAGGTTTTGGAATTCTGTTACGATTACTTTCAAACTACCTCCAGTTCTAAATACACATTGTTACTATCTCCTTGGTTTAAAATATTCTTCAAGTACAAATTATTCTATATTCTTAAAAAAATTGAACAAATCACACACACACACACACACACACACACACACACACACACACACACACACAGTCTTTAACTCACCAAAAGCAAAAGGCTGTATCTATTAGGGTATTTTATAATGGAGCTCAAATAACATGCATACCTTAAAAAATGTATTTTCCTGTCATTATGCTAAGTGAAATAATCAGAGAAAGACAAATACCGTATAATAACACATGTGGAATCTAAAAAAGCCAGATTCATAGAAACAGATTAGAATGGTGGTTGTCAGGGGTTGGGGAGGCGGGGTGGGTGGAGCGGGGAATGGGGAGTTGTTGGTCAAAGAGTACAAACTTCCAATAATAAGATGAATAAATTCTGGGAACCTAATGTACAGCATGGTGATTATAATTAATACACTGTACTCCATATTTGAAAGTTACTAGGAAAGTAAATCTTAAATGTTCTTATTACAAAAAGAAATGGCAATTATGTTGGAGCTATTAGCAGTGGTGATAATTTAAGTTTATCAAATCAACATTATATATCTTAAACTGTTAATTATATCTCAATATGTATTATGTCTTGGGATATACATATAATATGCATATTGTGTATATATATATATGTATATATATGTGTGTACCAATTACTTTTAATAAGGCTGGAAAAAATTTGCTTTCTAAAATCTTATATTTGAATATTTTCACTATTATAAAGGTAAATTGCTCCATAAAGCCATTTGGATTGCAATACATCCCATTTATAATGTATATAGTGTGGGACTTCACATGACTTTTTCCTCAAATTGCTATACCAATACGCTGCTGCTACCATAGCTTCATAATAAATCTTGATAACTGTGGGATCCAGTCCTTCCTCAAAACTGTGCTGGGGATTCTAAGCCCTTCGCTGTTCCATATGAATTTTAGAAATACCTTATTAAGTTTCCTGAAATATCTTCTTGGGATTTTGATTGGTATGACATTGACTGTACAGATTTGTTTGAAGGAACTGACATCTTTATGATATTGAGTCATTCCATCTAGGAACATGGCATAACTTTCTGTGGTGAATTAAATATGGCCACAAATTCTTTGCAGCTCCTTCTGTCAAGAGGTGGAGTCTGTTTTCCGACCTCCTGAATCGGGGCTGGCTTTGCTCTTTGCTTTATCCAATAGAGTGTTGCGGAACTGACGTTTTGCAAAGTTCCAGAAAAAGGACACATAAAGTGATAGAGGTTCTGCCTTCATTCTCTTGGAATCCTGCCTTGAGACTACCATAACATAAGTCTAGGATAAAAGAGTATATAGATAGAGAATCTCAGCTGTCACAGCTCCGTTCAGCACTCTGCCAGCTGACCTGCCAGCTCAATGCAGCCGCATATATGAGCCTAAGTGAAAGCAGCAGAGCAATGCTCGGCCAACCCAGAATATTAAGTGGAATGATAAATTCTTATTGATTTAAGCCATTGAGTTTTGGGGTGTTTTATTCCACAACAAAGATAAGTTGAAAGAGAAAATGGTACCTAAAAATGAAGTGCTCTATAATAAAAACCTAATACGTGTGACATGGCCTTGGGACTGGGGTCGAGGATAGAGGCTCGAAGGGCAGCAAGGAGACTTAGTGGAAACTGGAAAAGCAGTGAGGGGACTGTTGAAGTCTGGAAGGATGATAAACCATGTTTTGTGCCAGTGAAAAAATTGGCAAAACTGTTGCCGACATCACATGAATTTGAAGAAATGCCTGATCAACCCATAGAATCATGAGAGAGATCGAGTTATTGTTGCATTAAGACAATACATTTTGGGATGGTTTTATATGACAGAGAAGTGAAACGCTAATGAACTTGTGAATCTGACTGTTATGGACTGAATTGTGTCCCCTCAAAAATGCACATGTTGAAGCCCTAACTCCCAATATGTCTGTATTTGGATATAAGGAGGTAACTAAGGTTAAATAAGGTCATATGTGTGGGGCCCTAATCTGATAGGACTTGTGTCCTTATAAGAGGAAGAGACATCAAAGATCTAAAAATATGTCTGTAGATACCCTTGAGTTTTTTTATGTAGGAACTATTATCAGAAAAGGATGATGTTCATTTCAAATTACTATAGATCTTTTATTTTCCTGAGCTAAGTCAGTAACATTTATTTCTGATATTGTTTTTATTTAAATTTGGAATAGGTATTATATTCACATGCTTCAAGAAATAATAAAAGGTGTATAGTAAAAAGTCTTGCTATATCTTCGTTCTTTTGTTTTATGCCAATGGCAAATATAATATTGACCAAAATGAATATCAGTGGATTTCCCTGACTTGTAGCTGCCTTTAAAAAAAGTTTCCAAAATTTTCCATTAAAATTTTGATATTTTCTATAGGTTTTAAGAGAGATACTCAATTCATCAGGTTAAGAAAGTTACCTTCTATCTTTAAATTGTTGAGAGCTTATTAATCATAACTGAGAATGGAATTTTATTTTTTTTCTGTTGGCCTTTTAATTTTGAAGTATACCTTACATAATATGAAATGCACAGATCATAAGTGTTTATTTTAGTGAGCTTTGATATGCATATGCCCACATAACCCACACCTCTCTCAAGATACAGAACATTCTTATCACCCTAAAAAATTCGCTTATGCCCCTTCCCAGTAATTCTGCTACCTAACCACTCTTAGAAAACCAACCTGATTTTTCACATTAGGTTAAGTAATTGATAGTTTGTTTCTTCCTTTTTCTTCTCTATCTTTTCTTCTGAGTAGTAGTCCATTATATGAACATACTGCAATTTACTTAACAATTATCTTGTAAGATAATTTGAGTTGTTTCCAGTTTTAAATTACATAAATAAAGCTACTATGGACATGTTATGGAATCCATATAATGGAATGTGGATGTCTATTCTCTAGGACTATTACATTTCTCTGAGGAATAATTCTCTAATTTCTTGCCTAAATGGTATATACCTTGCTGCAGGCATTCTCAGAGAGAGTGTGAGTTGGGCTGGGGACAGAAAGAATAATAGCCATCTTCCTTCTTGATCATCCTACACAAAGAAGGCAAAATGACAAACCCTGTTAACAGACCCAGACTTCCCAATCATTTTTTCAGTGCTTCATTTAAAAAACATAAATATCATCAAGGATCACAGATAGTCATTTTCCCATCAGCTCTGTTTTCAGCCCTATTTCTCATTCTTGCCTTCCAACTGTATTCAGTCTTTAGTCCCAAAGTTCTCTAGGTTTTTATCAGGGAGCAAAAGGAGAATTTTTAGCACATGAAGATTTTAAGAACTGTCTGTTGCACTACTTGGGAGAAAATCAAGATGTTAAAAAGTCTAAACATCCTCAATGATATAAAGTGGGTGAAACAGAAAACTGCAAGTCATCTTGTGAAAAAAATACTTCTTCACTTTACCTTTGATGCCTGTCATTTGTAGAAGGAGATGCAAACATTTCCAATTAAAAAAGAATATTGTTTCATGTTGCATGTTTCATGCCTTCAGGTGACTCCTAATTTATCATCTCATTGATGGAACCAACTGCCACTGAGGGGGAAAGAAACAGGAACAAAATAGTGAGCTCTGAATTAGTGGAACTGACCAGGCTAAGGCATCAAGGGCTTTTTCCACTGTGTGCATGGGTGCAATTCCAGGAAATGTCTCAGCCTCCTCATGGATATCTCCAAGGATTTGTTTGAAAATTCAAATGCCACAGATTTATTTATTCTATTGTATGCTGAGAAATCCACTGCACCTTCAGCCTGAAGTTCTAGATCAGGGGTCCCCAACCCCCGGGCTGTGGACTGGTAGCTGTTCTGGTCTGTTAGGAACCGGGCCACACAGCAGGAGGTGAGCAGCAGACTATCAAGCAAAGTTTCATCTGCATTTGCAGCCGCTCCCCAGCGCTAGCATCACCACCTCAGCTCCACCTCAGATCATCAGGCATTAGATTCTCATAGGAGCACCTGTCCCTGGTGCCAAAAAAGTTGGTGACTACTGTTCTAAATGATACTTAGTTTAACATCATTCTGGAAGTGAGACTATGTATTCCTTGCTTTTTCCTTAAAGCCTAATGGTATGCCAGGCTGCTTTCTCTTTCGATAAGAAAGCCTCATCATAATATTTGATCCAAAATTATGTTTCACTTGGCAAAACCGAGGCTGAAATTTTGCTGTTTTGTGTCCAGTATAAGCATTTATCAAGTAGTATATCGTATTTCAGGTTGATGACTTCTTCTACTAGGAATCAGTGAATGGGAAACTGATTTCAGGGGCCTGTGAAACTCCTAAAATCGATTGCAAGATGTTTAGCATGCATATGGTTTTCTGGGAAGATCTATTGTTTCCACAAATACTCCGAAGTTATGCCTTTCTAAATCAATTAGCACGCCTCTCTCTAGTTTTCATCAACTGATGGCCCTTATACCTTTTATCTCATCTTTTGGGCTTATATGTTTTTATCTGTTAGCTATTATTATAGAGGATTCTCAAAAGAGAGAAAAGATAAACAAGTTTGATTACTATTTTTTTTTTTTTATGTTAAGA
The DNA here is from genome assembly GCF_000325575.1 of Pteropus alecto. NCBI lineage: Eukaryota > Metazoa > Chordata > Mammalia > Chiroptera > Pteropodidae > Pteropus > Pteropus alecto. The sequence continues at coordinate 1,552,587 of NW_006432227.1, read as the reverse complement.
ACCATGGCGGAATACAAATATATTGCACGGGAAACTGGGTGAAAGATGAGAAAGCTATAGAAAGTTTTTTGAAATAGAGATAGAAATTTATAACAAAGATACCCTCCTTGAAATTCTTGTTGGCTGGCCTTGTGCTGCTTTAGGTGAGAGAATTTGGGGTACAAAAAATAAAAAGTAGGACAATCTTTTCCCTGAATTTAATGATTTGTCCCTGACCAGGATTGGTCTTATCACCCTGGGTTTGGACCCCATTATCTTATTGAGACTCCCATCATATTTGGGGGGGCTTTTACGTGGTGGAGGGAAAATATTCTTGAGCCTGCCAATATGATTAAGGGCAGTCCCGTGGATAAAATAGTTGGTGCTCCATCCTAAAAATGGTGCATCATTATAATGGAATTGTTGCCTGTTTGGGAAGTATTACATAGATATGGAGTAAGGAAGGAGTCTCAAACTCAATGCCTATTGGGAGCTGAGCCCGTATGAGGAAGTAAGTAGAGTCACGCCAAGAAGTTATGCTTTATATCCAAAGGGGGCATGCAGCCTTTACTCAACTCCACTTTTTTTAGATTAAAAAAAAAATTATAATTTGTAGAAGTTGGCAACTAATTCAAAACATTTTAAAACACTGTGTGGGATGAACATATGTTTTGAGGGTGTGTTTGGCCCAAGGGCTGCCGGTTTGGGATCTCTGGTGTAAAGTAGTCGTTCCCAAGCCTGGCTGCAGATCAGAATCATCTGTGGAGCTTAAAAAACACAGATGCCCAGTATCCTCCCAAACTTGCTGAATCTCATCTCTGGGGGTGATGCTGATGCACAGCCAAGTTTAAGAATCACGAGAGCAAAGAATTGGCTGATAGAATAGCATTTACCATCCTTGAAACTACAAAATCCAAAAATGATCACAATAAAGGAAGTCAGAGAAAAATGAACAAACTGTCCCCAGGGGAAGACAGCCATGGCGAAGGCTTATATAGGAACACCTTTAAACGTGTTCTCCCATGTTTCAAATACTGTTTTTTCTCATCTTTTTACAAAGCTGTGCCTTCTAAGATATTAGCCACTAGCCTCATGTAGCTACTGAAATTTAAGTTAATTAAAATTAAATAAGCTGTAAAATTCAGTTCCTTCATTGCACTAGCCACATTTCAAGTGCTAAGTAGCCACATGTGGCTTGTGGCTCCTGTGTTGGACAGTGCAGATATAGAACATTTCCAATACTGTAGGAAGTTCTATTGGACAACCCAATTTGTGTGAAAATCAGGAGAACTTTGTAGACCTTTTAAGCCTTTTCATGTAGGATTCTGATACTTGAAGGGAGCGGTAATTAGTACAGAAAAAAAAAATATTTTTGAATTGGCCACATGAACCTATGCCCTTACGAAGAGTGATGTTCATCCTAATGCAAATTAATTAGTAGGTATGATGATTTTTTAAATGCAAAATATTCATGCAGTCATTGGACGACTATTTATTCAGTGTTTTCTATGTGCCAGTCACTTTGTGTTTTTAAATTATTCATGGAATTGAGTAGGGTTAAAAAACTGACTCAAGCATTTTCAAGAGTTATCCTCCCAGGTATATATATTACCTTTAATTTTCAGTCTACTTTTCCATTCCCCTTAATGCAAAAGTTACCATTAGGTTTAAACATTATTTAGCATATGTAATGTAGTTTAATGGTTAAAAGGAAGAAGAGAAAGGAGACAATGGCTAACAGCAGAGAAGTTTTCTCTTTGCCTAAAAGTGTGGATGCCTGGTAATGAGACTTGATTTGACCATGACAACGTGTAGTCAAAACACTCTGCCCAACAGTGTGACACCGTCTAACCAGAACAGCAGTCTGCACAACCATTCAACCCAGTCAATGTAGACTTCTTACTTCTATTCAAATGACACACAGTGGGATGAAAATCCAGAGAGGCAAACAAGACAGGAAGAACCCTAAGGTAAAAGGCTTTAGGCTTTGGGGTTAAGTGCAAATTTTAAAATTTGAACAAAAATCTGAACTCTTGGGAATCAGAACATCCTAAATAAATGGACTTTTAGGTACAAAAATTATAAAATAACTTAGGAGAAAGCATTGTTGGATAATGTTAAGAATCGTTTAATATAAGGCAGGCTTATGGAGATCTTGATTAAGGTAAGGCCAAGCTTACTTATCGTAAGTAATTTCTGGGTACGAGATGGAAGTCAAGGTAATGCTGCTCTAGTCTTAAACAGTTAATGAATTCCTCAGGAACACATGGATTAGATTTTTAGACGGTTTAACAAGTTAACTTATTTTTTTGTCTGTAGTACAAATCTGATGGGTATTTTGTAGTCTCCATGTGGCTCTTAGGATAAAATAAAGTCTGGGGATGCTTCTGGAATGCAGTAAATACTTGAGTCCTTATCTTTGTAGTGGTTGCATGTCTCAGATAGTGTTAAGGAGTCATTACTAAGGGACTTAATTCTGGGAGTTTTGCTGTTAGTCTCCTTTCAGGATTAGAAACCCTGGTTACCTAATCTTATCTCATAGTACGAGCTACCTCCTTTATGAAAATGTCAGCCAGGCCTAGTCCATCAATGAAGGATTTACACAAAATAAGGACTGCAGTGACTTAAGCTCTCTCTCTCAATCTCTCCCCCCCACACACACACTCACACACACACACAACACACACACACACACACACCTATATTTCTAATCCGTATGACACGCTAGGTTCTGTGCTAGGTAATGGGAGCAAAAGATGAGCAAAACACAGATCTTACCCGGAGGATCTCGTATTCTAGAAGATGAGTAAATAATATGATGTGATAAATGCAATAACGGAGATGCAAAACTGAGGAAATGATGCCGCGTCCAGCGCAGCTCTGGAAAATAATCCTGAGTGGGAACAGTGGGAGATTAAGAAAAGAAAGAAGACGGAAAGTTGGGATCGGCAGGACTACCATCCACTGACGGGGCAGCAATGGCGCAGTTTCATTCTTGCAAGCTGCTTTTAAACAAGAGCATACAATTGCTAAGTACAATAAGATTATCCCCATCCAGCCTACACACCCTGCTGTAATCGTTTGCATTTCCATAGATTATCTCCACCCTACACACCCCTGCCATAGACTTTTGCATTTCCGTCAACACCGCATTGTTCTCCGACAGTTCCTACTTCCCCATTCATAGGAGGGTTCCTAGAGGTGAGGCAACCCTTGGTTGACCTCCCAGATTGCAGGGACTTTGTCAGCTTGCAATCCTCTCTCCACAAAATGACATAAATACATGTAAGAGAAGACTGTTTAGGGATCGCGTATAAGTCCTTTTTTATGTGCTGTTGACTTTACAACAAAGATAAAGAGCAACAGAGACAAAGAGCATTTTGGTGTGTTGTCAGATCCAAGACTGCAATATCATTGTTTTCATCTTGGTCATTATCCTGTGTTGAAATAGTCTCTAAACTTCTTCTTCCAGACTAAAACCAGCTGAAGGAAAAACCTGAAATGAGGTCAAGAAAGAACAAAGGAGAGTGTGGGAAATAGATTCTTAAAACTCCGAAATATCTGGGATATGAAACACCAAATAGGTGAGTCTGTTATTTTGGCCAGGCAAAAGAGGGTGCTGTTGGGCCATCTGGAATGTCACATGGCAAAGGAGAGCTCCGCTTAACGTCAGGAACAGAGCGGTTAGACTTGTCTTTCAAAATAGCAAGAGTGGAGCTAACTGGCTAATTGTGAGGAGCAGCGAGTGATCTGGAACAGCACAAAATGCAACTAGAGCCGTTCAATGAAATTTACACAAATGTAATTACTTAGAGAAATAGAAGTGAAACCTTGGGTTCTGGCTGAACTGCTTGGTAACTTTCTGTTAGGCAGAGCTGGCAGTAAGTGAGCAGGCTCCTTTGTACCGACATTATGAAAAGCAGGGCCATCGGCTATAATTGCAAAATATCATTATGAATGGGGCAATACACTTAAATAAATCTGTACTATCTGAAAAGATCCTAAGCCCTTAAATTGCTTTTTCTCTGGGTGGAAGGTTAGAACTCTTGCTGGAACTGTTTGTTCCTGGAGTGATCTTGTCCCTGCCCGAGTTCATCTGAGTTTACCATGTAGTCTAAGATCAAGAGTTCTCGAAGGTAAAATTCATCCTCCATCTGTAGTGCTAGGGTTTCAATATCCCAAACTACTCCATGCATGTGGATTCTTTCCTCTATTTCACTGTCCAGTAGTCAGCCGGCATGCCTTGACACCACATTCAGCTAGGTCTGTCCTGCTTGTCGGGTGCACTAACTCTACCAATTGTTGAATATTTTGAATATTAACCTATCTGTATTAACAAAAGGTATATAAGTCCCTGATGTGGCAAAATAAAATGAAGCAACTGATTTTAACAGACACATTCAAATTTATACTTTCAAAGTGACAAACTTAAAAATAGTCTTCTTGGATGAGTCCTCTTCAGAACATTTTAAAAACAACATTAAAATTTTCCCTTCAGATATTTCTGGAAGGAAAATACTCATTTGGATGTATAAATTATGGCCTGATTGTTAAGAAATTATTCATGGTATTTAAGGTTGTGTTTGTGTGTTAGATCTCATGTGATATCATGGTCAGAGCACATTATTAAACAATGAAAATACCTTTCTTTTGACCTATGTCCCCCTACGCCCTAGAGATAGAAAATGGATCGCACAATGTGACAATGTTAAGTTGCATCTAAATACAAGCAGTAAAACAAAATAAAATAAAACACCAGAATAGCTGAAAGCATGTAATTTTATATCTTTATGCCAGAGGCAGACATAGTTGTGGCTGATTTAAAAAAATTTAAGAAGCTGCACTAATTCACTCCATAAGGTCAAGTCTCTGCTATGTCAGACAAAAATGTGCTATGAGTGTGTCCACTCATCTTTCCATCTGGGGAGGCAAGCCTAGGCCCTACTTAGGTTAAGAAAGAGACGAGAAGAGGGATATTCAAAACCCTGGTAATGAGGCTCCCTAGCCCTCCGCCCTTGGTATTTATCTTTGTGGTCATGTTATGAAAAGTACTTGTGCAAGGACCAGACACGTATTAAATGACAGGATCTATTCAAGTCATGATTCTAGATCTGTGTAAAACTGTATAGTCAGTCATACAATGCTGACAGTTTTAAAAATACTTTTTTACATACTATCCCAGTGTGGGACCCAGGATATTTTTTACCCTCTTTTTATAGATAAAGAACCTATGACTCAGGCAGCTTGACAGATTTTGCTCATGGCCACACATTCAGTGTGGAGCTGAGGACACACCCAGGCCCCTCAGCTCTCACTGGTTCTACCTTGTTCTACAGTAGTGAGCAAAGACGTTGAGGATAGAGAAGTCCAACCTCAGGGCCCGTCAGGTAACAGAGCTAGTTCTATACTTGGTCTGTGGTCACCTTGGCAACCAACCAGGTCACCCTTCGGTAAGGAAGAGTCCTACTTGTGCATATGAGCCTATTACCTACTTAATTCTGTTGCAAAATCAAGACTTAGGGCCCTTTTTGATATGTACCCTCGTTCCTAGCCCAGTGCCTGACACACACAAGGCACCCCCACCAATGTTTGAATGAAGACCCTGAAGCATTGCCAGGGCATAACAGAGAGTTGGCCCAGCTACTTGGCTCACCCACTAGTGTGGGCAGCAATTACAGTCTTTAGCTGGTAAAACACTCCACTGGTAGACCTACTTTTTGTCAACACAGGAGGTCTCATTTCTTGCACGTAGGGGCAGGAAGGAGACTGCTTTTCCTATCAAACCAGATGAGAGTAATTGTGAGTTGTCTAATCACTGCCCAAGTACTGCCAGCCACATCGAAAACGAAGGACATCCACTGAGCAAGTTTTCATTCATTCAGAAAACTTGGCTTTGTTTAGTCAGTCCCAAGGGTCTTACTATAAATAGGAGATGAGAACTTGAGGCCTTGCCAGGAAGTTGCTTGATTTTATGGGAGAGCCTGCATGGTGTGTGTGTGTTGGGGGGTGCTGTGGGAGTATCCACAGCATCCACTTCTGCCAACCTAACTCAGAGAGAAATGTCTTCTTCAGGGAAAGAACACGCAACATCAGGAAGAACTCTCCATCCTGCATCACATCAGACTTCCCTTTTTACCTTGCTGCTGTGCATAGCTACCTACTTAGTCCTAGACCACTAACTGCCAAGCCAATTTAATAAACTATGCCTGGACCATTCACCCAGCTTCACCCTGTGTAGGTAGAAAATTACACAGGCCATATTCCAAGTTGCCCACAGTACTTCAATGGTCTTTCTCCAGCTCTAAGGTGACACACCCTCCCCACCTTTTATGTAGCACAGATGACTTGCTTTAAAATTATTTTAGTTATTGAGGCATTGCCACTTGTATCTTCAAATTGCAGCATTCTTAGCAATTAGTACCGACATATGATTATTGGTTTCAGCTTTTCCTCATAAGTTAACTCTTTTCCTCTTTTTTTTTTTTTTTTTTCATCAACCAATGGAACTTCTCTGTGGCTATGATGGGCATGGAAAGCACTTTGAAGAACTGTTAGAAAATAGACAAGTAAAGAGAAAATTTGTACCTAAAAAAATTCTTTTTCCACTATGCTTGTCTTAGTTTCTGGGCCAGTAGTTTTCCTTTAGGGAGCCTTGGTTTTTAATTAATAAAGAACACATGATCCTCAGCCGAGGCCCTTGGTGCATTTATGGACCCATCGTGGGAATACCTCCTGAACACCAGTGTCATTTGTACGTTTTAAAGCACATGACCACAAAAACGAAACAGGACCCCCAGTGCATCACGAGGGCCAGGCAGCCCTGCCTTTTCACTTGGGCGGAGTGAGATGTGGCTTCAGTGCGTGCCCCTGGCTTGTGCAGCCCACTGCAACTTCAGCTCCAGCAGCTGTTCCTTTTCTATATTTATAGTTGCACTTTAGAAGGCTGTTAGGCTAGGAGACTTCCAACAATTCTCTCTTTCTCTAGGAAGCTTTCCTAAAGCTCAGGAGCAAGGAAAGCCAAAGGTTATTCCTTGACAGAACCAAGAACAAACTGTGGCAAAGTGGCAGCACACGCCTTGGTCTTGGAGTTGTGTGGGGAGAGAACCACAGTGCACCGTAGCTTGGGGCTGCCAAGGGGGCCGAGCTCGGCTTCGTGTATCTCACAGGGAAAATGCGCAGGGCCCCCTAATCCCCATGAGGAGAGTGAGATGTCCCTGTTTCCAGTAGTGAGAATCGAGAGTGTCAGGGCTGAGCACCCTCTGAGCAAGACTACTGATACCTCCTGCAATCGGGTGCCATGAGGAATTGGCACCTCGGCTAAGGCTGTTTATAACAAGTGCTTTGTTTTGAGTTTGGAAGGTCTGTGAAGCTCTTTGTTTTTAGAGTACCTCGGAGGAGTTGCCCACACTTAGCGGAATTCCTCAGAGGCTCTGAAAAAAAAGAAAGTCTGTTTTGTGCTCAGTGTTTGTGGCTTTGGTTTATTGAACCACCTGACCTGGCCCCTGTCTTATCTTACTCCCCGCTTCTAACCCATCCCCGCCATCCACCTAGAGCATGTCTTCCTTATCTCTCTGCTCAATGGCTGTCCTCACCTCCCCTCTCTGCTCAATAGCTGTCCTCACCTCCCCTCTTGGTTAAGAGGCTGCCCTCACCTTCTCTCTCTGCTCAGAGGCTGCCCTCATCTCTCCTTTCTGTTCAATGACAATCTAGCTTCTCCTGGTTTTTTGGAGCTCAGCTCTCCTCCTGTCCATGTTGTCTTTCTGACTCCCAGAGGTTTCAAGCCCTGAGAAGACTCTGAAAACACATCCCTCTCTGGCCCTCCTTGCCCTTTTCTAATCCTGTTAGAGTTGATCCTCACGAAGGCACGGTTATCCCTCAGTTCCACTCTGATGCCTCTCCAGGTACTAGCAACTGTTACATGTAGGCAAGAACAGAGGACTTGTGGCTCTGGGCTTGCCATGCTCACCTGACACTGCTGCCCACGTGGATAGTAAAGCATCTCAGCCAAAGATCTACACTGGAAGCTGCCTAAGACTTTGGCCCACGAATTACTAAAGTCAGGATATCCCACCTTCTAGTAAGCTGGGAGTTCTGGAAGGCTGAGCCACTAGGGAGACAGAGGCTCACATTGACATTATTCCTCTGCAGACCTTACCCAACTCTGACAGTCCCCTGGGAAGCTGAAGGTGGAGGTGGATGGATATGTATGGTGACGATAGGCTGAATCTTTCTTCCCTTTGGCAGAATGAGGTGGATAATTATCCACAGAGGGATGGGGACTTTTAATTGGGAATTGCAGACCAAAGTGACCCAAGATCCAGGATCAGAGAGCGAGCTGGGAAGTCAGTGTAGAGAAGAAACGCCAGGAGGGCCTGAGAATTGGTTGACAGGAGGGCATTGTGGCGAGCAGTGGGGGATAGTCAACTGGGGAAGAGAGAGTGTTGGGACTCGGGCGCCCCAGTGAGCAGACTCTGAGATGAAGATTTGCTTGTGGTGAGTTGATCGAGGAGCGCTGCTGGGCTCCACACTTGGGGAAGGAAGCAGAACTGGGCAGAGGAAGGAGTTGGTCTGTGATGCAGTCTCAGCAGAGGCTTCAGCCAACCTGATGGGGAGCTCAGAAGCTGGAATAACTCTGAAGAGTTGTCCTGAGCTGGGGCAAGGGGGCTGGACCTTTATTCTGCCTCAAGAAGGGGGTTTGTTTTTGGTAGAGGCAGTTTTTTTTTAGCTAAGGCAGTTCCCAAAGAGGGCTGACATCTGTGAACTCTCCTTGAAGGGAGATCATAGCAAGTGGTGCATGGGAGTGTCCGCTAAACTGTGCAGTTTGAGGAATCACGGCCAGGACACTCAGGAAAAGGAAGTCTCCAGAAGGTCTGTGAAGAACTAACAAAGAGCTACAAGGATGGGGACTATGATAGGAATGACCAAGAGAGAGTCCACTGTCGCCCCTCCCCCACCTCATCTCATCCCTGCCCCTCCCTTCTTTTCCTTGGTAATTGGGGCAGTAGCGCTGTGGTTGAGATGAGAATGGCCCTACCAGGATTTTAGGCCATCTGGGGCCAACAGGAAGGGACATAACTCCTCTTGCAACTTTCAAGGAAAAGAACAAACTGGACCACAAAGAAGTCTTTAACTTTATAGTCTGTTGATACAGGAAGCCGCTCCCTACTACTCAGGTTTCTGACATTGGCTTGGCCCCTGTATGCCATCTTTCCAACTGTCAGCACAAAAGTCACAAAGAGATAGACCACTTTTCAATTGTTTCGTGGGTCATTTCAGAATAAAGATGTGTCTGAATGAACCCATGTGCCAGCATGTGCATGTAGAGAAAATAGTCATGCCTTGTTTTATTCCTGTGACTGAGATCTCTTCAAAGCAAACCTCCCAACCTCGGGAAGAGACTGATAACTTATCATGTTGCCCTTTAATAATGACCCCACTGATATCATCTAAGTTGCAATTGTGTGTGTGTGTGTGTGTGTGTGTGTGTGTGTGTGTGTATCACTCTAAAGCAATGCTTGCTTTTGGATATTAGGGGCCAATTTGAGAATGCTCCCTCACCTGGCTTCTCCAAGGTTCTACTACCCATTCTTCTCTTGCACCCTCTCCCCCCGCACTGTAACTTATAAGTCTTGCCTTCATATCATTTGCTACTGAGTTTCAAAGGTGGGAAGGTCCTTTCTGATGATATATTCATCTTTCTTCAGCCTCCTAGCCTCTTCAAGTCTCATCTTTAAATAGCACAAGTTGCCATTTTGACGCTTATGCATTCTGAACGATTTCGTTGGCTATAGGTTTGGTTTCTAAATTAGGATCCAATGAGTTTATTTAAAAATAAATGTCCTTTGCAGGTTCGGTGGGTCTTAAAGGCAAAGGGTAGATATTTCACAAATGCCACATAAACATGGCTGATGAAATGCGTGTGCTCATTCATGCCCATTCTCTTCCTCGTCTTCCATTGCTTTATAGAGTTGCCCATCCTTAACAGATTTATAGAATGTGATAGAAAAGAAAACATTCGAGGGCGACGTTTCCTCACAAAGCACATGGAACTTGTTTGGGATGACTTTGATCAGGTAATGGGAACAAAGAGGAGCCCCCCTTTTGGGGACATGAGCATAGTGCCGAGTGCATGTGTTCACTGCGTGAGATGGGGTCATGGAGCATGGATCATGAGCTGAAGGGTCAGGTTACTTGGGTTTGAGTCCTGGCTCCCCTACTAACTGATGGGAAGTGCACATAATCCAAGGATACTTGAGGCTGGAATGAATCAAAGCCAATCCATTTAAGGTGGATTAAAATTTTAGGTGAGGGTTTTTTAAATATAGAAAATGAAGCTACAAATTATGAAAATAAAATTTTATCATCTCTAATAGAACACAGATTATAATTGCAACTACCTGTTCATTTTTAGAATGAACATAAATAAATCTCATGTGGAGATTTTGGCGTAATTTCTTAAACTAAAATGATATGTGGTGTGATTGATACAACAGCCTTCACTCAGTGCATGATTTTATAGCCAAAACTTTTTAGCACATATTAGAAAGCTTCATTTATTTTTCCAATGATCTCTCAAAATTCCTTGACATTTAAATCTTGTTGTTTGAAACCCACATCCTGTTATCATCTTTGTTGATTTTTCTTCTCCGAATGTTAACTGTTTTACCTAGTTTACGGATAGTTTTTCATGAATTTTCAGCAACACTTCAACACGTTCATCAAATTCATAGATTTTTGCATCTTTTGAAATCGTTGCAAAGGTAATTTGTAATCAATTTGCATTTTTATTTTCTTTTCACTGTTATTTTATTTTTTATTTTGAAATAGTTTAAGACTTGCAGAAAAATTGCAAAACCAGTACACAGTTCCTGTATACCCTTTACCCAGATTCCCCCTAACGTTAACAACTTACATAACTGGGGTAAATGATCAAAACCAATGTTAGCACATGATTTTTTAACTAAACTATAGACCTTATTCAAATTGCACTAGTTTTTCCATTAATGTCCTTTTTCTGCTTCAAGACCCAATCCAGGATCCAACATTGCATTTACTTGTAATATCTCCTTAATCTCCCCCAGTCTGTGAGGGTGCCTTAGTTTTTCCTTGTCTTTCATGACCTTGACACTTTGAAAGAGTACTGGCCAGTTATTTATATACTGTTGCTCAATTTGGGGTGTTTCTGATGTTTTCTCTTTATTAGATTGAGGTTATAAATTTTGGGTAAGATCTCAGAAGTGATGTATCTATGTGCATCCTACCTGGGCACATATGATGTTGATATGTCCTATTACTGATGATGTTAGTTCTTCTCTTTTTGTCAAGATGGTGTCTACCAGCTTTTTCTACTGTAAACATATTGTTTCTCCCTTTCTTTGTTTCTCCCTTTGATATTAATAAATATCTTGAGAGTGATATTTTCAGAATATGCAAATAGTTTTCCTCAAATTCTCATTCTCTAATTTTAGCATCCATAGAAGGATCTTGCATTCAACAATTATTACTGTGGTGTTTGACAAATGGTGATTTTCTGTTTCCTTCACTCTTTCTACATTTATTAATTGTAATTTGGAGTTGGAAGACCTAGTAGCAAAAAAAAAAAAAAAAAAAAGAATGTGAAAAATCTCATTAATAACTTTTGATTACATGTTGAAATGTCCATGTTAAAATATATTGGGTTAAGCAAAATATATTATTAAAATTAGCTTCCCTTGTTTCTTTTTCACTTTTATAATGTGGCTACTAGAAAACTCAAAATGACATGTGGCCACATTGGTGGCTCATATTACTTTTCTATAGGGCAGTGCTTCTCTAGGGACTCAGATATTGAACTGTATCTCATAGGATGATTGTGAAAATTAAATGAAAATATTATATAAAGTCTTTGGCATGGTGCCTAGTAAGTATTCAATAAAAATTGGCTATTATTACTGAGTTATGAAAGGACATTCACTCTTATGAACCCTTGACTTCTCGTGGGAACTGATGTGCTTCCTTTAAGAACATCAGTCAATCAGGACTTACCTAAGAGGAAGACAGCCTGCTGGAGACTGAGCTGCTTCTTGGAGCTGGAGGACTTGAGAGCCAGTAGAGAAAACCAAAGCTTGCTCATGAAAAACTGGGCTGTTCACTGATTTTCAACAAGAAATCAAAGAATATGAGAGGAGAGAGAAGAACGCACACTAATTCAGCCTCTGAGAAGTGCGAAGATGTATTTGCCTTGTGAGACAGATGCCTAAATAAAAAGACTTTTGTGAATGATGGATGGGGACTCGTACTAGGCTTCAGTTATCAGTGATGGATGCTCTACTCACAAGGCATCTCATCATTCTGGATCAGTCCTGCAGGTAAGGCATCTGATGCACCCCTTATTCTTGGGACATAACTGATGAGTTTGCCAGGCTGAATCTGTGTGCCAGAATGTGATTTCCAAATATTAGCATTCCAGGGATATTCTCCTCCTGATGACAGTTAAGACACAGCCAAATCTCCTTGATCTAATGATTGCCTGTGCTAGCAAATCTCCTCTAGTATCTGTTATCTCACCCTAGAAGTTATTTGTGCTACAGGCAAAGAAAGAAAGAAAAGAAAAGAAAAAGAAAAATCATGGAATGATAAACATTCCAGGTATATCTCGCTAAAGATACAGGGATAAATGCTGAAATAATTTTACTCATCTTCCTTATATAGGTAGTCTTTACCACATACTAGGCATTGTTCAAAATGTTTTCCTTATAGTAACTCATGTAATTTCATGTCAACCCCTATGAAGTAGATACTATCATTATCCCTATTTCTAGATAGGGAAACAGAAGCACAAACAGGTTAAGTCACTTTCCCGAAATCACACGGCTAGTTAATGGCAGAACTGGGATTCAAACCCAAGTAGTCTGGCTTCAGTTTCTACACTCTAAACTATGACTCATACTGCCTCTTTATGGGAACTCCTACCCAAACAAAAGGAGATAAATCAGTAATAGTTTTCTATTTTGAAATTCTAAAATTAAGGCCTATGGATATTTTTGTTCACCTTAATGAGTAATCCCTCCCCTTTTTATCAATGGGCAGAACTCCACTTCCCAGAGGAGGAAATTTAAAGAATAGACTGAAGGATTGTCTGTGATTTGCTCAAAGCCCTGTGTACTTGTTTCTAAGGACAATTGATTTGTAAAGAGGATAGAGAATCATCTACACTGGCTGTCCCTTGGCTCTAAAGAGTGAATTATTTTAGCTGGGTAGATATTTCTCTCTCCAGTCTTTTGGCTTTCTGTTTGTGTGCTATCATTTGCTAAAGATATGACAATGTGCTCTTTGCTTGGGTTTGCAACTAAGAGACCTAGGCGCATTTTCCTACTTTCCCCAGGAATGCAGCCAGAAAAAGTCATGGCATCCAGAAGCCATCTGGGAATGCTTCCCAGACCTGCTCCAAATGGGGGCACAGAGCCAGCTACACATCCACCAGCTTTAGAATTCACCTGGATCAGACTCACTGCAGCGAGGTTTGTCACCAAGAATGATTTATCTGGGATCCTAGCTGTCCAGCTTCTGGCAGGTGGTCCTCTGGGAGGGAAGTAGCCAAGATATAGCTCTGAATTCAGTGTGAGAGTTTCAGAGCTGAGGTGCAGCTTCGACTCTGCCACCCCCAAGCTCTGTAAGTGTGGATATATCATATCCTTTACTTTGATTGCTTCCAGACTCCTGTTGTCTGCCTGAGAAATGGGGATAATAGCACCTAAGCTATTATCAGCTGAGCTTGCAGACTTACTTAGAGGGAGCAAAGAAAACTAGAGAATCACACAAGAACTTCTTGACATGTTTTCATTATATTTATTTAGGCAATGAAATTGTACGAGTCAGGCTCCTATCAGAAAACAGTCCTCTCAGGCACACTTAAACAGGAATAAGAGAGGCGATTTTAATCGATAAAGGTGTGGACAAGTTAAAGGAAACCAACAGAGATAATGAAGCATGCCAAGACTAGCGGCAGCAGGAACTGTAACTACCCTAAGCCAGAAGAAGCAAGAAGAAGGAATACCCACAGAAAGGGCTAGGGGTGAGTGACAGGTTAGAGAAGTCCCCTAATAGGAGCTACACGTGACCTTCAGTAGAGGAACAGAGTCACTGTCAACCTGCAGCCCAAAGGAGGAGCCAGCGGGGAATACCTTTTTCTTGCCATTCCTGCCTCCAATCTCTGGCTGATGGTACCTATTGTTCAGACCCAACCAGGAGGCAGAAGGCATGGAGCATCCAGGAGATCAGCCTCCTGAGGCACAGAGCAGGATGGAGAATAACGGAAAGTAGATCTGGAGGGCAACAGGGGCTACCCAGCCTAGGAAACACGGTATGATTTTTGGCTTCTAGGATTTGATATAGTGGTGTTTTAGAGGTCTCAAACTACGAAAAGTCAGATATGTTTGTTATAGACAACTGAGCAGAAGAAATCAGTAAAGAACAATCCATGCTACGTGTTACAAGAGTAAAAAGCTTTTTAGGTACCTTCTTTTTTGATGAAACAAGTCCAGAAGCATTTCAAAGTAAGAGCATAATACTAAAATACAAATCTTATCCAACTTTTGCCAGTACCAGGCAATTAACTAAATGGAATGTGTAAATCAACTCCTGGCATCCTCAGCACAACCTTATTATGTTATTGCTATTCATCCATTTATTAAAAAATATTTTCTGAGTACTTATCTTGTGCCAAGCACTGTGTCAGGTCTTGAGGATTACATTTCTGAACCAGATCAACAAAGATTTTCTATCATGATGCTTGCAGTCTGTCTAAAAAAGCAAATATTAAACAAATAATTTCACGAAGAACTAACAGCAGTTGAGATAAACACTTTAAAAGAAAACAGTGCCATGAGACACGGCACTTAACTGAATCTGGGAGAAAGAAAAGGCTTCCTGGAGGAAGTAAGGTCTAAGCAGAGTCCTGAAGAATAAGTAGAAATTGGGTGAGGGAACAGCCGAGGGAGAAAGGAGCCTCCAGGGCAGAGAAAACAAAATGTTCCACGTTTCGTGGCGTAAAAGAGCATGATGCATTGGGAGAATTGAGAGGTAGAAACCATGGCTGGGTTTGACGAGCAGAGGATAGAGTGGTACAAGGTAAGGGTGAGAGGTAGACAGGGGATGATCATAGGACCCAAGTAGCTAGGCTAGGGACACTACATTTTATCTCAAGCATGATGTTCATGCTTTAAAGGCTTCCAAGCATGGGGATGTGAGCTTTTAAAAAGATGACCAGCTATACTATGGGACATGAGCCTGAGAACAGACTACCAGGCTTGGTGCAGGGTGCATTGAGGAGGTTCTTGCAGTAGTGTAGATCAAGGATGGGACTGATGGACTTTCTCTGTAAAGGAACAGAAAGTAAATATTTTCTGTTTTGTGAGCCATATGGTCTCTGTGGCAACTACTCGTCTCTGTGGCAACTACTCAACTCTGCCTTTGTAGAGCGAGCAGCCATAGACAATCTATAAATGAAAGAGTATGGCTGTGTTCCAATAAAACTCGTTTGCCAATGCCTAGAGTAGACCAGAGATAAAAATAGCTTGGACCAGACTAGTAGAAATTACAGGTACTTGAGAAAGAATAGATAAAATGTATGGACAGGAGGAGTGAGGGACAGTGAAGGTTTTGGTTTAGACAACTGGGAGTATTAGAATTCTATTCACTGGGATGGTTAACAGTAGTGAAGTATGGGAGGAAAAGAGCATAAATTCAGTTCATACTTACATAGTATGAGGTGCCTGTGGGATTATCCTAGTGGAGAGATACCACCTCCAAGAGGGAAGTGGGAAGTGGGTGTTGATTAAGGAAAGATCTGTTTATCCGGAGGCTGGAAGTTAAAGGAGCTTCTATCTCATAACTTTTTAATTTTATCTGAGAATCAGAAAGCAAGGTCATCTTCAAATAAAAAGAAGTTAAGGCAAGGATAAGACAAGAAGAGTCAGAAATTTGAACATATTGGAGACAGTTTGAAATACTTATTGTGTAAGTAGGAGAGTGAGTTGATTAGAGAAATAGTTACTGGACACCATTTAAATGCAGTTGAGATGGGCAACCAGGAATTCACCACGTACCCAGGTGTGTGTGTGTGTGTGTGTGTGTGTGTGTGTGTGTGTTTTCCTTCTGTGCTTCAACTGACAGGTGTTGGCTCAGGGAAGGGCCGGTTTCACTCTGCATTGGAGTTTTCCGGATAGGTACAACCAAGGCAGCAAGTTTAGATAAGAAATTGATGGAAATGATAGGCCATAAAATAAAAGCATGGGGGCCCTCACACCATTCCTGACTTTCAGTTGTAAGTTAATGTTTATTGTGACCAAATAGACTCCACTAGAGAGAGCTGCAGGAGAAGCTGTATCTTGAGCGGAGGATGACGGTCTGGAGAAAGGAATGTTTAGAGACAAGGTACTGGCTGATGAAGGATTGGGGTGCTGGTTGGTGGTGTTGCAGACGGTCTGGAGAAAGGAATGTTTAGAGACAAGGTTGAGGAAATGGGGGTACTGGCTGATGAAGGATTGGAGTGCTGGTTGGTGATGTTGGAGGTGGTGTGGAAGAGGAAACTGCATTGGAGTGGAGGCAGAACATTATGGGTCTGAGAGCATAGCAAATGGCAAATAACCAAAAAGGGCTTACGGTGGGACGGACTAATGAAAAAGTGAAGAAGGCACTATTGTTTATGTCTCCAATGTCAGTTAGAGGCCGCTGAGGACACAAGCCTAGCAGAATTCAGTTGAGGTGTAGAAAATGGAAAGTGGATAAAGTAGTGCTAGGCTTGCTCTGCTAATTGTCCGTGAAGTGTTGACAGTTGTGCATAGCAGCATGTGTGCGGTCATCCATGAGGTGGGGGTTAGGGCAGGGAGTGCAGCATTGCATCATAGGGCATGGTGTCTGGGCCCAGCTTGCCCCAGGTCACCCCTATGGTCATTGGCAAAGCCTATACTGGTCTTCAACATTATTAAGCTGTTAAGGACTATTGCTACTCTTCTCCCCGTTGAAGCAGCATCCAAACCTTTCAAGCGTCGCCTGAATTCTATATGTTCTTTCAGAGAACCAGGGCCAGATCCAGGATGAGACAAGAGAGGCACCTAGGGCACAATTTTAGAAAGATCCTCACTCTCAGGGTCAGGCACAAGCCTGAGGTGAGTGAGCACACAGCCCTGGGAGTGAGTGATGACCTTTACATTTTGTATTTTAGGCACCTCTCTTACCTCACCCTGGTTCTGGCTGAGCAGCAATGGTATCTATGAGACCAGTCGCTATGATTTTAGAGAAAGGTTTACAATTAAAAATTCCAGGGAAAAAATTCACTTTTATAGTAGGTTGTTAGTCTTTGTTAGAAAAAAATATGCATGCACAAAGAAGCAAACTTTGAGAAACCCTGCTATATGAAGCTCTGCATCACTGCGTTTTCTGTGAACTGTTTTGATATCTAAAAGCACTTTCTTGCAGATTCATGCTGGAGATACAATATTGATAAGCCCCATGACATTCTGACTGATGATATACATCTCAAAAGACTTTAATAAGAAAAACATCATTCTCTTAGAAGTGTTTGGGATTTATCATACGGAATTAATTTATAAATCTGCTGCCTTTGCTGGAGAATATTTTTCTGGCATGAGATAGAAGGATGTGTGCATCCTTCAATGACAAGGGAACATGGATGCCCTCGGTCTGTGAAGTCAGTCTTTCTAACCTAGAGCGCATAGACCTGAGACACGGCATCTTGATTATGGAAACGAGGCATTATATATTATGCAACAGAATTAGCATTTCCAAAATAATGGGTAGAGAGACCACCTGATCCTACAAGATCCTTCTCCACTGCTCTGCCTCCTCTCCAGAAGCACTTGTAGGCAAGTCACAGAACCAGATGGGCAAGTTGATTTCTAAGGGGTCTCCTTTGGGCTCTAGAATTCTGAGATCTTGTCATCTGGTGTGCACCTTCATTCTTTTGTTTCTTCTCTCTTTATTTCCAAGTGGTCTGAATGTCTAAGTTACAAAAGCAAATTATTTAAAAACAATTTGGGTTATTTGTTTTGTTGATAAGTACAGAGTAAAGTGGAAAAGATGATTCGCTTCTCCCTGGATTCATGAACAATTTAAGAAATAGAAACAATGGATGTTTAAATATTTTTAATGGTGTTCTATTAACCAGAACTGGGAAGGACCTCATGCTATAAATAAAGGCCAACCAAGAGCATGATCCCGGTTTGTTTGTTTGTTTGTTTGTTTTCCCAAGAAGCAGCCCTAGGAGGAACCCACTCAGGACAATTAGGGGAAGAAGGTTGCTATCAGCATTTGCTAAAACCAAACAAAAATAAGATATTTTTACATATTTTTCAATAGATCATCATTGTGTTTTTACCAAATCTGGCTTTTTCAAGTCTACTTCTTCAAAGGTTCTAATTTCTGTGGACTTCATTGACCTGTTCCTTGCTCTTGAACACAGAAGAGATGCAAAATACATTTATGACGTTTGGCCTACAAATTCATACATCATGTAATGAAGTCGTTAGTGATTTATGGACTACCTTATCAACCACCGTTGGTGATTCTTGCTCTACACTGAGATGAATGTAAATAAATCATCTTATTCTTGTACATTGCATGACAAACTAAAATCATCATTTAAAGAATTATTGCTCTTGCCTCCTCTCATTTGAAGAGACCTTTAAATTTTTTCAAAGTACTTTTGCATCTATGATCTCACTGGGGACTCAAGGTCCTAATGAGACCTTCAGAGACCTAGGTGTTATTATCCCTATTTTAGAGAAGCTTGCCTGAGGTTACTTTGCCTTTTATTGTGTTACTGAACACAGTGCTGGCTCTTTGTTGCTTTTTTAGGCTGGGTGTCATTATCTGACTTCTATCTTCATGTCAGTTTTAGCTGTACCAGTAAAGACAGGTGCTAAGATTAGCAAGAGACAATGAGGAGTGAAGATGTAAAATTAGAAAAACAAAAAAATAAAATAAAGAAAACATTATAATTGCTTTTTCTGAGATTATTAAATGAAGATATCTGAAAGTAGAAGTAGCTGATGAAGGAGTAAAAATAGCATATGATTGACTTAAGAATGATGCCTTTTCATAAGTAAGTAGAGCATAACAAGGAAAATAATCAGCAGGGGAGACAGAAGTTAGGAATGAGAATGTGTTTACACAAAATGAGGAGTTAGGAAGTATCTTACCTAAATAGTCTACAAATTTAGAAACACGATGACTTGACTGAATTACAACAAGGTGGGGATAGGGAATTGGGGAAGACACAAGCTTCCCAACTTCTAGGGGGGAAAAATCTTTTACAACTGTGCCAAGGTGATGGAAGATGTAAGCGGGGGGAGAAGAAGACCCCATGTCCTGTCTCTTGTATAAATTCAAAATAAAGACACTGGCCAATTCTAAAACAAAACCGATGTGTATGCGGAACTAAAACAGCTTCTCTTTAGATATGCTGATTGCAAAGTACTGGTTATGTTAATCAAAGCTGAACCTCTCTTTCTTTTAGTAGCCTTGTTTTGCTGGTGCCCTAAGCATGTGAAGAAATTCAGTACTGGACAGAATTATTGCATCATCTATGTAAATTGTGAAAGCAAGCAATATCTGGTCTGTACTTGCTAGTGTATAATTCACTTTTTACTGCCAAAAATTGAAAAAAAAAAAATTACCCTGGAAACCAATGCTTACATAGTATAAATGGAAGGCTGAGTCAAAGATACAAAATAATGGCTGTTTTAGCCGCATAGACAAACAGGTGAGATAGTATATTCTGTATGGGTGATCCCCCCGGGAGAAAACTGTAAGTTCTGCCTGTGTGGTAATATTATACAACATTGAAAACAACAAAACACAATTGTATAGGTTCCAATGTCATGTTCATGGATA
This sequence comes from Pteropus alecto, assembly GCF_000325575.1. Classification (NCBI taxonomy): domain Eukaryota; kingdom Metazoa; phylum Chordata; class Mammalia; order Chiroptera; family Pteropodidae; genus Pteropus; species Pteropus alecto. The sequence goes on along the minus strand of NW_006432227.1, from coordinate 1,532,715 downwards.
CCCTGAAAACCATCATTTTCAATATACATAAGATGAAAAGTACTTAAACCTTTCCCCTACACAAATATTTTAAAACAGGATACATCAAGGGTAGTTCCGTTTCGTGTATTGGCTAATAAAAGATTTGGTCTGAGACAGAATAAATATTACAAAATTTTCTTCAAGGTTTAAAATAAAAGCTATCACCACTATTACCAAATACTAGAATATGATGTAACCTGGGGTCCTTCTCTCATTTTTTTTTTCCTTTTTATATCTACTTTTTCTTTTAAAGTTTAATTTATTATTCATTTCAAGTATACAGTACATTGGTTAGACATTTATATAGTTTATAAAACAGTGCCCCTGATTACTCTTTCTTTCCTCTGGCTCTCTACCTAGCCATTACATTAATGCTAATTTCATTCCCTATGCTGTGCTCTCCATTGCTGTGACCATCTATCAACTACTAATTTGTACTTCTTTAACCCTTTACCCTATTTTCCCAGCCCCCCAACCGCCCTCCTCTCTGGCCATGACCAGATTGTCCTCTATATTTGTGAGTCTGTTTTCTATTACTTTGTTCTTTTTGTTCCTTAGATTCTGAATATAAGTGAAATCATATGGCATTTATCTTTTTCTGTCTGACTTATTTCCTTCAGCATAATAACCTCTAGGTCTATCCGTGTCACTGTGAATGGTAGGATTTCATTTTCTTTATGGCTGAGTAATATTCCATTGTATATATGAACCAAAACTCCTTTATCCAATTGTCTTTTGATGGGCATTTCAGTTGCTTCCATATCTTGGCTATTGTAAATTGTGCTGCCATGAACATATAGGTGCAAAGATCTTTATAAATTACTGTTTTGGTTTTCTTTGAATAAATACCCAGAAGTGCAATTACTGGGTCAAAGGTAGATCTATTTTTAATTTTTTGAGGAAGCTCCAGACTATTTTCCATAGTAGCGGTAGCAATCCCACCAACCATGTTTGAGGGTTCCCTTTTCTCCACATCCTCCCCAATATTTGTTCTTTGATTTATTGATAGCCATTCTGACAGGTGTGAAGTGATATCTTATTGTGGTTTTAATTTGCATTTCTCTGATGATTAGTGACCTTGAACATCTTTTTATATGTTTATCGGCCATATGAATTTCCTCTTTGGAGAAATATCTATTCAGGTCTTCTGCCCATTTTTAAATTGGATTTTTTTTTGTTGTTGAGTTGTGTGAGTTCTTTATATATTTTGGATATTAAGAGTCCCTCTCAGTTTTAAAGTCACTCTATTTCAATGTTTCTGCAGATATGCTCTGTGGGCCACTGAAGTCACAATCACTGGGGTGCTGCTGGGAAATGTAGTATCAGAGCCTGGATACAGACTTAGCAACATAATGACCTCTGGTGGGATGCTAGGGAATCCGAATTTTCAAATATCCTGGGGGTCCTTAAACACATTCAGGATTAGGATCCACCAAATTAATGTTTTATTGTCATGTTCCTTACTTGTTCTTTTTCAGCCCTTCATTGGCCAGGGGATGGCTCATTCCGATACCAGTTCGTGAATGGAAGTTTTAGTGGCCAGGAATTTGCGGAAGAGAGGAAGGTAATTAGCTGGGTAAACAGGAAGCCAGCATCTGTTTTGGAGATAAAATGAAGTCACCGAGGCTGAGAAGAGAAAGGAATTTGAGCCAGTTTTTGACTAAGCCTCCCCACCTCCCCAATATACTTGGGGGAGCAGTTGAGCAGAAAAGATGGAAGGCAATCTTCAAGATTTCATTTGAGTTGGTGATGAAACTTCCAATTTAGTTCCAGCTGCCTGGTGGGTAGATTCTTCTTCATAGAGGGGAAAAGCTCACAGGTAAACCAAATGACACTGCAGTCCATGAGACTCACGAAAATAGGCTGCATTCATTTACCTATGACTAACATAGTGTCACTCAGGACAATACATTTTTTTCTTGGTTCATTATTTTAATCTTCTATAATCCCTAACTAAGCCTTAGATTTTTCTATATTCAACATCTTCCATATCATGTATTTATGAGCAATAAATTAAAATGGCAACTTGGACAGAAGTACTAATCTGTGACTAAATATTTAACAAGGGGGCAGAAAGAATTTACATTTTGATCTTCAAACACTGGGAAATGAATGCCCTAGTTGTGAGCTTTCCAAATTGGCAAGACTACAAGGGCAAAACAAAATTTCCATGCATTTGATTGACCCCTTGAGAGGTGAGCTATTATTAGCAGGCCAGAACTTACTAAAAACTACCTGGAAAATATTGGATGAAAAAAATGATTGAAACTAGAAGTACTTTAAGCTGGTCAGCAGAGCCATGTCCACAGGTGACCAAAGATAAAATATTACATATGCATATATAAAATTTATACATATGTAACATATATATGTATGTATTTAACATTTCATTTTAACTCAGCAGATATTATTGAATGGCTATCAAGTTGAACACTATGTCATGCTAGGTTTTGGGAACACAAATAATAATATCTAGGTTCTCTTACCTCTAGGAACTCACAGGCTGGAAATGTGTGAGAAGGAACACTATGATTCCTACAACCTACTACAACCTGATAAGGAATATATTAGCAACTTCTAGAAAGTGCTACCATTGCTACAGTTAATGGGAAAGAAGAAATCTGATGTTGACGCCAGTGATCAGAGAAGCCTTCCCAGAAAAGGTGACATTTAGCTCTAGAATTTCAGCAGACACAGGAGGTGAGATTGTCCTTCTGGCAGAGGGAACAGAATTTACAGGTTAGGAAGTACATGGCTGGAATACAGGGTTGGAGGTGAGTTGGGTAAGACGTGGCAGTATTTTATGATTTGTGTGATCAATTCATTTACATATCCATTTAATTAGCAAACTTTCAACGGGTGCTGAAGGAGAAGGAGATCGGTGCTGGGTACAGAGGCTGAGGAGACATGCACTGCCTCTTGTGATTGAGACAGAATGGTGGAAGATGGGACTGGGACTGTGAAAAAACAGAAACCACTAGTCCTGTTTGATTCTAAAAGGATTTTTTTGTGTGTGATGTCCCAATGATACCTTTCTAGGCAATTAGTGCCGTTTCATTGAGTACCTCCTAAGTACTGTGCTGAGTAGCTTTACTGCTCATCCTTACAACAATCCTGCATAGTAGGTTTTTTCTCTATTTACAGATAGGAAGAGAAGCTCTGGGTGCCTGAGACTGCACAGCTTGTAATACATGAAGCTTGGCTTGGTGCAGACACTGATCTCAGTGGCCTGGTAATTATGAAAGCTGAAGAACCGCTGAATTCAAGTATTTTCCTACCCCAATCTCTGCCGAAAATACCATCTCGAAATGCCTTGGGACCACCCTGGCCTCTGATGCTGTGGGCTGGCTCTGCAGAGTCTGTGCAGGTGATTTATGCCTCTCTGCTCTTCCAAGACACCAAAGCTTATTGCCTTGCTGGGCAAAGCTGCAGCAGATCCCTGCCCCACCCCATCCCCCCACAGCAAAGATTTCCAATTACTGCTCTGCAGAAAATGTCAAAAGCATTATTCAACTATTCATTATCCAAGGTTTTGTAATTTTTCATATGTTTTTACTCTTATCTGCTTGCACTTGAAAAAGACCAGCTCTTTCCTCTTAAGAGAGCTTAATTTGCAGAGCTGTGCAGTCTCCCTATTATGTTCTTATCATCCTCTCCCTGTGGTAGGCAGAATGACAAGGATGACAAAAAAAGAACCGAAAATATTTGAAGGCCTTCCTGAAAATCCTTGGAAATGAAAGATCCTAAAAGCCTGAGGTTTCTTTTCCTCGAGTGACCTGGAACAAGGCCAAGGGCAACTGGCGTTAGCTATCACCGTCCACTCGGCAGGGGCTCCTGGCTAGTTCTCACTAGAACCACACTACCGGCCCAGGGCCATGAAATTTGGCCTCTGAGGATTTCCCTCAGGGGCTTAATTGGGGGTAGGTGGGAGGGGGTTAAGCAGCTCTGAGGTGTCTGTAGGTTCCCTCGAAATTCTCATACCAGTGTTAAATATACTTTGGCATCTCAAGGATCAGAGGCCAAGGGTGGATTGGGGTGGGTGGTTAGTCCTACCTCGTCTCCTTTGGCCTCCGCCCCATTCTTTTGTAAAGCAAAGGACATTTTTCTCGATGCTCTCTATGTAAAGTGCTATGCAAAGGCAACTTCAAGTCCCCTAGCTCGCTCTCCTCTACATAGATGGCGCCCCAAACCCCACCATCTGGAAATTCTGAACTGCCATATCTCCCTGGATCCTCTCCTCTCAAGAGACTCGGGTTTAGGAAGCCAGCCACTAGGACTCGGGGTTTACCCTGAGGGACGCTCCGCCAGCGGTGTGCCTCGCTCGGGGGAATTCCCGCCCACCTTGTCATTTCGGCAGGGGAATCCCCGCCCCCCGTCCCTGTCACTCCAGGAAGGGAGTTCCCGCCCCTCGAATCTACCAGTGGGAGGGAATCCCCGCCCATCCTGGAGGTTTGCTGGATCCTCCTCGCCGCGCAGCTGGGAGAGCCTGGAGCCAGGAGCGGACCCCGGCGCCGGGGCGTGCGGG
>NW_006432227.1:1508274-1527389 GCF_000325575.1 Pteropus alecto | reverse complement strand
GAGGACGCGGCCGCGGGAGGAGGGCCGGACGGAGCGGGCCAGCGACAGCGGGACAATCCGAGACGCACTGTTGGGCACACAGGACAGGGCCGGGAGCCCCCGCGCCCCGGCTCCCCATCCCCGGGCGGTCGCCTGGTCCTATCCTCCAGGGCGGAGGCTCTCAGGTGCGGCGGCACTAGGTGCTGCCTTGGGGTTCGTCTCCCGCGCTTCCTCGTCCTTCGCCCTCCCTTGCCTGGGGAAGAGACGCACGGGGCGAGGGAGTGGAGGGAGCACACAGACATCAAGGGCATCTTTGGGGCGGTTACTGGCATCTGCCAAGGAGATGGGGAACGTACAGACAGGGAAATCCTGTTCTCCGTCTTCCCTTCTCTCTCGGCTTTGCATTGACATTTTAGGTCTTTGGTCTGCTTGTCTTCCCGCAGTGCTGAATTCAGTAGGGGTTGGGTCTAGGGCCCCTAGCTGGAGTTTCCCAGAAGCCTGTCCTCAGCAGCCCTGATCTGTGCGGGGACCTTGATAAGGGACACTGGAGTGTGGAGGGCAAGCTCTGGCAGGGACTGGTCGCAGAGACCGGAATAGCGCAGGCAGGAGGGCATTCCAGAGCTGCAGACCTGCACTGGGACTGGAGGTGGAGTGTTGGGGGCAGGAAGGAGCTGCGTCTGTCCCTTGCAGCTGGCCGGCCTCTTCCCTCCCACAGAGGTAATATTCCTCCGGTGGATGTGTTTCCTTGAGGAATCCAAATGAAGCTGCTGGAGGTGGTCGCTGAATGGCTGCAGAAAGTGATACTCCGGATCTGCTTTTATAAAGAGCTCCCTGGACCTTCAGTGCTGCTGGTCCTTCCCCAGTGGAGTCTCCACACTCATCCTGCCTTGTACTTGGGCTCTAGGGCCCTGGTATTTCTATAAGGTCAGATTTTCTGATCTGCTACTTTCCAGATAGGGGTCAAGTTGGCACAGGTCTGGTATGGTAGGGCTGCATATGAGAGCAGAATAGAATGTCTCAGAACATGCTCCTGGCTTTAGGTGGTGGTTCTAGCTTCATCGATTCCTTCTTCCACTAGAATGAGCCAAGAACTGCTCCACTAATAACCACATAATGGTGTGAATCTGTGTAAGGTGAGGGAGATGGGGAGATATAGGAGTAAGGGAATGGCAGGTGCTGGGAAAGGAAGGATCAGAACCTTGTGAAGTATATAAATGCACCTCCCTTGACATAGTTAATATGCTTCTGGAAAAATATTGAATTATACTTCAAATGTCTATCATTGAAATTGATTTTGCATGCACTTAAGGCAGTTTACTGCGTAAGGAAAACTTGTGATAATTTCTCTATTCATTTCAACCAATTTATTTTTGGAGCACCTGTGGTTTACTGTGTACAGGAGCTTTGAGGTTCCTGGGGACACACATAGATGAAAAAGGCTCCCTCTGTGCTGTGAGAGTTTCAATCTATCAGGAGAAGTTAGATAAGTATACCAAGAACTCCCATCCAAACCAGTGCACTGCACGTGTGGCATAATAAGCACCCTATAATTGTTGGATGAATAAATGATCAAATTAATAAAGCATCCGAAGAGTGGTCCAAATAAAACATTTGAGGAGTAGGGAGGAGAAAGAATCACTTTTGACTGAGGAGATCTGAAAGGCTTTGGGGAGGAGAACCTAGGTAGAACAGGTGTGTGCTGAGAGGTTGATCCTAAGGTAGGATGTGGTCCTTAGGATAATGATGGAAGAAGAGGCTGAGCTAAGGACTTGAAGGAACTGAGTTCTGAAGCTGGGAGAGAATTATTTGAGATTTCTGAGCAAGGGACTTTCGTGATCAGCTATGTACTTTAGGGAAATTAATCTGATCTCTTGCAGAAAGAAATGAGATTGTGGAGAGATGAGAGGTGAGGAGCATCACGAGAAGGTTATCGTTATAAATTGGAGAATGGAGGTCTGAGCCAATGGGTGGCAGCAGGCTAGGTTAGGAAGGAAGGAAATGTTCACCAGACATGGACTTGAAGTACGGGTGCTATTTGGATTTGGAATGAAGAAGAAACAAAGGTCACATGCAGGTTAGGAACATGAATACAGTTGACTAAAATAGGGAGTTTGGAGTTTTAACATTCAATAAACCAGAAACCCAGAGAAATCCTTTCAGACTTCTCATTCTTTCCACATCTAATCAGTCACCAATGTCTGTTGCCTGCTTTTGCTCGTAAAACCTATTAGTAGTCCCCAAGACCTCCTGTGGGATAAATTCTAAATCCTATGTGCTTCCTCAAACTTCTTTCCTGCTGTGTCCCCCAAAACACACACACTCCCAATCAAACTCTAGACCTCCTGACCTGTCTTACACTCTGCCTCTACAATGCTGCTTTTCTGGGGTGGTAGTGGGGTGAGGGTGAGGTCCTTAGAGTACCCTTTCTCCCCTCCTGAGGAACCACTTCTTATTCCTCAAGATCCAGCTCAAGGGCCTCTTCCCCTCTGATTCTCTGCCTCTCTCTCCCCAGAGACTTGAGCAGTTCTACCTTTGGACCTCACTCTACAGAATCCATTTGCACACTCATCATACTGCCCTCATCCTGTTTCTTTAAGGCCTTATCTTATTCATGATAAGGCTTCAACCAGTCACCCACCAACTTTCTCAGGTTAGACAGGGAGAGAAACATAAGCTTGAGACCCTGCCCCCACTGACACAGACACACACACCCTGTCCCCTTCCTGGCTGATTGTACTCTAGGGTGTAGTCCCAACCCTGACTTAGAAGTTCCAGGCCTGCTGAGCTGGACAAGATAACACAGAGCTGTGGGTGCTCCCTTGGCATAGATCATGTGGGCCTAAGTGACTCAGGTGAGGGTGAGAGGAGGGTGTCTCTGTTGGAAAGTAGCCTCAGGTCCCTCTTACTGCACCAACCATACAGGGGAACATCCCAAAGAAGACGAACCCACAAAATGTCAGGACCAAACCCAAAGAAGCTGGATCTCTTTAACAGGGTAGACTTGGAGATTTGAGAGTTTTTAACTCTTCCTTCTGCCCTCAGGTGTTTCCACAGTACCAAGTAGAATGTTAGGCGAGCCCCTGAGGGAGGCAGGTAGACAGGTGCAGGCAGGAATGTCTGGGAAGGGCCAGCATCCCAGGGGGATAATGGGAAAAGGCCATTGACAGAGACTGAGAACAAGACGGTCAGGTTACAAGAGACAAAGGAGAGAGTGATGCCAAGGCAGTGGAAATGGCGGGTACAGGCACTGGATCCAGAAGTGTGCCAGTTAAAAATAATTGGAGAGTAGTTGGAGGAGGTGGTAGTGTGGGAAGGTTTATTCAGGAGAGCCCCAATGTTCCCTCCCAGGCAAGTGTGGTAAACAAAAGAGAAGTAGGAGAGAGCGTTTGGGAGGGGAGAGGTCAGGGCAGATGCAAGGGGAGAAAAGCTGGCATCTGCCTTCCCTGGAAACAGGGGAGAAGCAGAGGATGGAAGCAGAGGTTGGGTGAGGCGCTGGAGGAAGCCTGCAATGCAGCAGAGGGAAGCATCGGTCTTGGTAAAACAGGAGGGGTGCTTGCTGAGATTGGGAGGGCACTCACGAGGCTGGGGGCTTAGGGAGCCCGCGGAAGTGCTGCTGCCAGCCAGGGGAGGTGGCGTTTGGCACCAGCTGAGGCAGCCAAGAGGGAAGGGAAGGATTCTGGAATTGGAGTCAGAGACTTGGGCTGGAATCCTAGCAGTACAGAGAACTTCTGATTGGCCAGATGGTTCAAAATTTTGGAGCCTCAGTTTCTTCATGTGCAAAATTGGTACAACAGCTATTTCACAGGCTTGTCTTTAGGAGGAATAAGAGGAAGTACTTACTGAGGTGTATGTGCAAACCCCTCCGTGACAGCGTCTGGTATGTAGTGGGTCCTTCTGATACTGTGTTGAGAAATGAATTAGCCTCTTGCTCCGGTCAGTGAGAGCCCAGTTGAATGTAGAAGGGAGGACTTTTTAGTGGCCGTAACTGCAGCTTTCTTTCACCTTTAGGTGAAGAGCTCTGGACTGCTCAGAGCAGCCTCAGCTCCCCGTTCCCCTTTAACGAATCTTTTAGGCTGTCTGCATTTTTAACCTTGGATGATTTCAGTGGACACATCTGCCTTTCACTTCTCTCTTAAGCAAAGGTCAAGTTGCCAGGGCTAAATGCTGAGATCCTGCCTACTCTCCCTTCTCCTCAGTGGTTTGGAAGAGGGTGATGGCATTCGCACTTGCTAATTCCTGCACTCGAGGTATCTGAGGCCCAGAAAAATGGAGAACTTGCCTCATTCCAGTACAACTGGAACTAAAGCCAATATCTACATTTGCTTGATCTGGGGAACTGTTGTCTTTTAATGGCGATTATGCAAAATGCAGGTGAGTGAGGAAGAATCAAAAATCTGTGTACCCCATTGGTTTTATTAATGAATCTGTGATTAAATTTAGAAAGATTAAATAAAAATTCTCACTTATTACTGAACAGGGGAGGAAAAAGAGCACTTATCTTGATTTAGTGTACAATAGATGTATTCCACATGAAATGATATTGGGGGAAAATGTGCAGAATGTTTTTTTAAGGAAAGGGAGGTATACAAGTATGTTCTCAAATTATTCTTGATTTATTTTCCACCTGGATGTCCTATGTCTAGGTTATATAGTCCTTCGGGTTTAGGCCTAGGCTGCATATGAAATGATATAGGCTGTAAAAATTTTTAATTCTTGATTTTATAATAGCTGTATCCTAGAAGTGAAAAAAGGGCAGAATCGGGAAAGCATATATTTCCCGTGGGTTCTGCAGTTCTGGGGAGGAGCAGGATTTGAAGCCAGGTAGGTCGGCTGATTCAGACTTGAATTGCCTGTGATCTAAAGAGCTCTGCATTCTATTTACGAATGTGTTCAAGAAAGCACGAGGAGCATTTTCAATCGTTGAGGAGGCGCTTTGTGGTTTGATAAGGTGACTGAGCTGAGAGATGGCTTGTTAAGGCACTAAGTATGCGAAGAAGATACATTTGTCTTTTAAGTCACCCCAGCTCCGGGAAGAGGCCTGCCCCTGGCTGTGGCCTCTTGCTGATGCCAATAGCATGTTCTCCACCCTACATTCTCAATGGGGCTGGGAAACAATCCCCGGTCTGAGAACTCCTGGCTACTTGATGCATGCATTACTTACGTGAACACATTGAGCGAACAGAAAATCGGAAACTTAAGAACTAACTCTCTTTATGAAGCTATCTGTCTCATGAAACCAGGTAGCATTGAACATCTGGCTGATTAAGTCATTCTTAGATTATTTATATTTAAGTTTTAAAGTGTTTCTTTGTCTCGTAAAGCACTCTAGGACACATGAAGAGGTTTTTGAGAAGTGGGACTTGGGGAACTGACTTTACAGCAGAGGACTAATTTTGCACACACTACTGTCACAAGCTTTAGATGAAATCATGGCAAGAAGATAGGGGAAATTTTGTTGCCTGAAGCAGCCTGAAATGCCTAGCTATCCACATGCGGATAAGAAAATTGCAAACTCTTAAGGATTTGCAGGGAGCATGACCCAATCCGTTGTCTTCAGGTTGAAGTAAGTTTAATTCATTCCAGATAGGACCTTTGGAGTCTGAACAGCCTCCTGAGGAGGGGCTTCCACGGGATATGTGGCCCTTAACACAATGATGCCCCAGACTGGGGCTTTTGAGGTTTTTAGCAGACGTGAAAATGGATTTGACCTGAGCCACTCATGGATGGTCTCCTTTTTATCAACACCTGGACACCTCTAGTATTTGACTTTGCATGCACTAGGCTTTAATTAATTCTGCTAACTTAACCCAGTCTTCTGAGTTAAAATACACACACACACCCTGTTGTCCTGGCCTCCAAAGAGTGATCACTGAGGTTTGCTAAAAATAAAGGCACACGAATACAATGCGGAATAGGATTCCTGCCTGAGCAGGGGCCATACGTACTGCTGTGGGAATCCAGGGTCAGCTCCCTGGCTGAGACCTACCTGCAGTTGTGCTGGGAGGAGAGTGAGAGAGGTAATTTTGAATCATGGTGGACTCAGTAGAGGGTGGAGGGACTAGGCAGCCTCTCAGCATCCAGCGGAAGGCGGTGGGGAGGAGAGATGGTGCCTGGGAGCTTTGCTGTCCTGGGGCCCTGCCCAGCTACTGTCACTCCTAACAAGATCTTACCGTACCTAGGGGAAACGGAATAAACACCGGTTCTCTTGTCCCCTTCACCAAAGGCCAGCACCTTGCAGATGCCGGTCTAACGGCAACCTGCTTGTCCTGCTTACACTGGTAGTACCGTAATTCCGATATTCCACAAGAGTCTGTTTCTGGAGAGTAGGGAGGCATGGATATCTCAGGTTAGCCTTACTCTCTTGGGTTGGTGTATACAGGTTTGAACACCCAGTAATGACATTCACTCCTGAAGAATATTAACTGGTTCCTGACACTACTTATATTTGCATGCAGGTGATCAAATACAGTAATTACAAGGTCTCTTCAAGTGTTTGAATGTTTCTTTTTTTACACCGACGAAGATGTGATGGAGCCAAGTTTAGTAAAGCAAGATGTCAATAAACTCTTTACATTTTTGTGTGTTGGCCAATGGACACTTATAAAATGTCTGATTTCAGCTGTGTTTCAGTTAGGTTCTACCCACAACCCCTCCCCCCACCTTTGGCAAAGGGTATTTTATAGAGATTTGGGTAAGACTAGATTGTGCTATATGGGTCTCTTGGTGAAGAAAATTAACTTCCAAGGCTAAAGCAGCCATGCAAATATTATTACAGAATCATTCGGCGTACAAAATTGGCATCGCTTTCCTCTAGTTTTCCACTGCTCACTCTCCGCTCCTACCCCGCCCTGGTCATCGTTATTCCCAACATCATTAGGCTAAAAGTAGAGACAGCTGTCCCCAGAAAATGTGCTCCGAGTGTCCTCATCAGCATGGACCCTCATGAGAGAGCAGGCAGTGAGATGGTGCAAGGAGAGGAAGGTACCGTAAAGGATGGAGTTAACCCCTCACTGGACCTGCTGCTCGTCTTTAAAAACCTGAGCAGATGTAAGGCCCATTGATTTCTTTATGGGTGACTGCTGGGGAGCAGTGTGCAGCGACTTTTGGCACCTGAGCACTCTTCCCACCTTCTGGTCCCTCACCTGCTCAGCTGCCTGGGCACCATCTTTATCTAGAAGGCCTTCGAAGATGATCTGCGTTTCCCCCCTACTCTTCAGGATCCAGCACAGCACAATGTCCAGTACGTGGGCAAAAATTAAGATTCTTTTAATGTTTCCTATTTGGCAGGCACCGTTCTAGACACTTGACATATATTAACTCATTTAATTCTCATAATCACCCAATGAGGCACATACTGTTACTAACCCCTGTATTCGTTTCCTATAACAAATTACCACACACTGGATGGTTTAAAGCAGCAGAAATTTATTCTCATAATTCTGGAGGTCGGAAGTGTGAAATCAAGGCGTTGGCGGGGCCACGGTCCCGGTGGAGTCTCTCTGGCAGAATACTGCTTTGCCTCTTCTAGCTTCTGGTCACTGTGGACATTCCCCTCTGATCTCTGTCTCTTTCTTCATCTTGCCTTCTCTTCTGTGTTTCATGTCTTCTTTTATGTCTGTGTGTCTCCATTTTCTGTGTCTTTTATAAGGACGCTTGTCATTGAATTTAAAGCCACCCAGATAATATAGGATGATGTCATCTCAAGATTCTTAACTTTCCTCTACAAAGACCCTTTTACCAAATGAGGTCACATTTACAGGTACCAGGACATGAACATATTTTTGGGGAGGCGGGGGGCACTATTCGACCTACTACATCGCCTTTTTGCAGATGGAGAAATGGTGGTGCGATGGGGTTAAGCAAATTCTCCAAGGTTACGGGAGCTGGTGGAGCTGGGATTGAAATAGAGCAGTCTGGCTCCGGAACTTATATTCTTGATCACTAGTCTCTACTGCCTCTCAATAAATGTTTATGGTATTAATGGTCAGTAGGATGGGTGGATAAATAGATAGATAAAGAGATGCTGATAACAATAATTGGATAAATTCTCCTTCCTTGTATACTGAAAATAGTAACAACAACTAATATTCATCATTTTATGATGTTGCCTCAGGACTTGACCTTGGATCTGTTCTCCTTCCTAGTGAAATCTCATTTGCCTCAAGGCTTTATCTACCAACTATGTGCTGTTCTTTCCCAAATTTACATCTCTAGCCTTGATCTCTTGGCCAAGTTACAGACTCATATGCACCACTGCCAGCTTGGCATCTCCACATGGGTGTGCAATAGGCATCTCAGACCTAGCAGGATCAAAATGGAATCCTTGACATTTCTCCCTCAAGCTAGTTCTTTCCTTCTTTTCCTCCTGCTCAGTAAATGGCACCACCATCCACCCAACAGCTCATTTCAAAAACCTGGCAACTGCCCTTTATTCCTCTCTGTTCCCTGCTCCCAGCAACTAAATCAGTAAGTCCTTTTGGCCCTTCCTCCATTATCCGCCCCCTTCTCCGTACTTGCCTAGAAGGCTCCCTAGTTGAAGTCACCACTAACTTGTCCCTGGACCCCTGCCGCAATGCCTTCTAACTGAGACTCCAGAGACCACTCTTGACCCCTAATCCTTTCTCCCCAGAGAACCTGGGGGTGTCTTTTAAAAAGACAAGTGATATCATTCTCAAGTGTAAAACTGGGGATTTTTTGTTGTCATTTGAATGTGATCCAGGCCCCCTGCCCTAACCCACTTCTTCAGCGACTTCCTCCCTCACCACTCATTGCACTCACTTCCTGTGCCCAGACATGCTGTCCTTTCTGTTCCGGAACATACCAAGCTCTATCCCACAATAGGGCCTTCCCTCTGCCTCTGGGAGCTTCTTCACCAGAACCCCTACAGGCCTTCTTCTTCACCACCATATAATCTAAAGTGGCCACCTCCAGGCACTCTATCACATTACTTCTGTTTAAGATAGAGTTTTGATTTATTTGTTTTTGTTTATTGTTTGTCTCACCTGTTGGAATGCAAGCTCCATTAAAGCATGGACCTTGTCTTGTTCACTGTTTCTCTAGTGCCTAGTATACAGTAGGTACTCAATAAATAACTGTTGAACAAATTGAGTACTTAATACATTCCAGGCACTGATCCTAGTTATCCTTATTTTTCAGATGATAAAAAGTAGGTTCAAAAAGTTTAAATCCCCTGCCCGAGGTTATACATTTATTAAGAGTTAGAGCAAGAATTTGAACCCGGTCTCTCTGACTCGTAAGCCTGTGCTCTTAACCATTATTCCATACAGAATCTCTGAGAAGCAAAAACTGCCCAAGATCCCTAAAGTCCCTACAGAGCTCTTTTTCTAATTCATTTTCCTGCTCATAAACCCAGGACACAGATTGTTAAAACGCAGTGAAAAAATATACTTAGATTCTAAATGTACTATTTCTTTGAAAAGTTGGCCCTGAGGCTTAAGCTGGAGAAGCTCAGAAGTTCCTTTCTTTCTTTTTTTTTTTTTTTTCTCTCTCTCTCTCTAATTGGGCATTTAGGCTCAAAGCTTTTTCTGATTCGGCTGGAGACTTAATGGTTTAAACTCTCTTCCTTGAACCCTTAAAGGAAAGGCAGAGATGACCAGGTTGCCTCCTTATATGCAAAGGTGGACTATATCTGCATTCATAAAAATGCCCTGAGGTCTTCATCCTTCTGGTTTTCCTAACCAACATTTTTCTGTAGTTTGGTCTTTCTGCCTCCACATCTCTACCCTAGAGTGAAAACATGGACCCCATTTTTAGATCATTTACTAGCAAGACCCTTTCCATTGGGTCTTTCTTAAAGACTAGTCCATTTCTCTGTCCATTTCTCAGTTTTGGGCCAGTCATCAAGACACCAAAAGACAAATTCTTGCCAGGTGTGGGGTTCAGAGGCACTTTGGCTAAGGTTGCAGGCTAAGGAGAATGAGAAAGCAGCCATTTGTTTCCTTCCCTTTTGTTGGACCTCTTTTTAAAAATAAGTCCCATCTTGAGAGTTACATCAGCATCCTGAGAAGTAAACATCAGACAAAAGGCTGCTATTTCAGGCAAATAGTAATTGCGAGAATGGCCAAGACTCACAAATATAGGTTGGGCTTTTATTCATAGAAAGGGCTATCATGGCCGATTAGTGTAGCTGGCAAATATAGCTGCTTTCCTGCAGGAAGGCAGAACTCTGGCCATTTGATACGTCATATGCTTTGCCTCTGCTGTCATGAGTGGGGTTTGCTATGGTAACTAGAACTTTACCTGGAGGGTTGTTCATATAAAATGTCACTCATTGGCAGTCTCCTTTATTTTTAGCGTAAACCAAAGAGGAACTGCTCATTGTTCCTGCCAACAGGCAAGTGGATAGTCACAGTGGAACCCAGGTGGGATTGTATGTGCTGTTCTCATGTGGAATATCGCCACCTCCCACAGTTCTCATTTGTTGCATCGAGAAGTGCTTCTGGATTTCCATTGGTTAAAATTCATGCTGCAATCTACCTGTGCACTAGGATAGATGGACTGATTATTTTTTATAACTCTTTCTCAGGTGCTATTCCCCATCTTCATTTTGCCATGGCAGGTCAACTTTGCTAACAATGGTTGTCCTGCAGAGAGGAAGTAGGTAGCTTTCCCATAAAACCACTGAAAACTATGAAAGCTCAGCAAACATTCAAAAGGCGTAGTCTTATCAGTTATGATCGGTTCTCTCTTAGAGCTTTTACTTTGTCCTCATTGCCTGCAAACCAACTTTGTTTTTCTTTTTTCTTCAACTAATATTTATTTAGCATATGCCACATAGGGAGAAGATGCACATACACATACATGTATACAAATATGTATGTGTGTGTGTGTGTGTGTGTGTGTGTGTGTGTGTGTGTATAAAATATTCTGTGAATGAGGAATAAAAATAAACAAAATCCCGATTGCTTTGAATTATTGATCATCTTAAATTGTTTACCTATCTTTTGGGGCAGGGGAGAAGCAATGGAAAAAGCATTGCTTCAAGAACATGGTGAGCCTTCTGAACTCCTCTTTCGCTAGAGACTTGGAACTGGCTAAGAATCCCCTTGGAGTATTGGCTGATAGATATATATCTAGGCCTGAGTGAATCTAGATGATGCAACGTTGTGCTGTAGGTTTGGTTGAGGATGTCAACTGCAATCCAGAGTGAAGCCAGAGCCACTCCTTGAGTTGATATCAGCTGTAGGTATGAAACACTGGACTGGAAGAGACCATGTTCTGTTTGGTGCTATGACTTGAGTCCCTAGTCTATCATAGTAGATCCTTCATGAAGGTTTTTATATGAATGAAACTAGTGTCAGACCAGCATGTCTGGGCGGGAGAGAAGAGGCTGAACTATATTTCAGGTCACATCCCACCAAATGTCCAATGGTCATCTTGTACTTTAACAAGTTCCCAGTTCCCACCACTGCCCCTTCCAGATGTTTTATCTCTGGCTAGTTCTTCAAAATATACCAGAATCTGACCGTTACTCATGACCTCTCCCTTCATTCAACTTATCCTTATCTCTCAATTGGACTATTTTAGGAATCGCTCAATTGCTATTGCACCATGCGCCCTCCCCCCCCTCCCCCCCGTCTATTCTCAGCAAGGCAGCCAGAATGATTCTAGTAAAATGGAAATCACTTCTCTGTTCACACCTTCCCAGTAGCTTCCCATCTCACTCAGAGTTAAGTTGTTCTCATTACATAGCCTGTCAGGCCCTGGCGTTCCCGCCCCTTGCCCTTTCCTCTCTGACTTCATCTCTGTTCTCTTCCTCTCTCTGCTCAGGCCACACGGGCGTGCTTCTGCCTCAGGGCCATTGCACTCACTGTTCCTTCTGCCTGGCGTGTTCTTTCATGTAGCTGAGTTGCTCGCTCACTTCATTCAGGTCTTGATTAAATGTCACTTTTGGTGAAGTCTTCTGTGCCACCCCTACTCCAGCCTGAGACTTCATATTTCCCTTCTCAGCTTTATTTTCTCCCTAGCACATTGTCAATTTTCGTAACATATCTTATATTTTACCGACATAATTTGCTTTTCTGCCTCCTGTTCTCCACTATCATGTAAAAGCTAAGGGTATTTTTTTTTGGAAGGGGGCTTCTATTTGATTCTCTCTTGTATCCTCAACCCTTAGAATAATGCTTGGCATACAGTAGGCACTCAGAAAATATTTGATGAGAGAATGAATTAGAATCACTGGTATTTTTAATTTAAAAGCTAATGCCTCAGGGAGCGCGATGTAATTGGTAGGAGGTACAGCCCAAACACTGGTATATTTTGAACACTCCCCAGGTGGTTCTCATATGGAGCCAGGGCTGCAAACTACTACTTGTTTTTTTTTTTTTTCCTTGGTATTTTACTTTTATGGCATATGTTGTTGCATTCTTAGAAAATCCATTAGTCTCTAAACTTAAATGGTGGTGGATAATTTTAATGAAATTTGTGCTGTGTTTAAAGGCATGTTAGGCTTTTCCTCAGAGCATCTCAGTAGAGTGATTGTAGTGGACATTCTTAACTGCGTGACCTCGGCTGAACTTTGATGAGGAGGCACAGACCCCATATTGCAGAGTCAGGTGTCTTCTTTGTTAATTTCCCAGTTGAGCATAAGGCTTTTCTTTTTATATTTGAACAGTCAGAAGGGATTTAGATCCTGCTTTACTTCTTTCATCTACGTAGGTAATACAATGTATTCTACATCCCTCCCCAGAATAGCCCCCTTCCCATTGCCTCAATCCTGTCTGTCCCTTAAGACCCAGGTGAAGTCTTATTCCCTTTGAAAAGTGTTTTCCCCCACCCTCTGGCTGGCAGCCTCTTGGAACATCTGGCACACACACTGCCTGGCACATTCACTTGGTATCCAGTACATGATACTTCGGGCTGGTGAACCTTTTGCTGAAAGTGTCTTTTTTTTTTTATCCCCACCCAGACTAGACTGTACACTCTCCGAGGGCTCTTAGCCATACTTTTACCTTTTCGTGTCCCCAGCAGCAGGCAGTAAACAGATGTTGATGCATTGCTTGAATTATTCTTGTCGAATGTATTGGCAGTTTCTAAGGAGCGTTGTCTATCAGAAAGGGTGTCACTCTTTACTTGGTGTAATTTGGGATTATACCCTTCATAAACACCCTGGAATTTTTCACTCTAGCTTATTGTTGATCTCTATCTTTCTCATTTAATGATTTTTTGAAGAAGTAACTGAATACATAGCTTGTAGATTTAAAACCCAAGATTTCAGTACCCTGTTTGACAATGACATACTCAAGAAAACTCAGATATAATCATGTTTTGCTTTTTTTTTTTTTCAAAATCAGATTCAAAGAAATAAAATTTAAATTGTCTTTTAGGGCTTTGGGGAAGAAGCTCTGAGGCAGGGCCAAATGGGTCCATTTTATGGGTCCCCTTCCTCTCTATCTGAAGTAGTGACTTTTCTATTCTAGTGTCATTATCAAGTGGCATTTTTCGTTTCAACAGCCTGGGAACTCAGGGTAACCTGATACAGTGGAGTAGGAGGAAGGTTCAGAAACTAAGTTCTTAACACCTATATGGCCTTTTGAAGCCCTAGGCTTGGGGAAAAGTGATGTCATGGTGAGACAGGAAATGTTATAAAGCTGCAAAATGTCATAAACCGGTTTCCATCTGGTCGTAGGTGTATAAGACACAAGCAAAGAAAAGCTCATTGTGTTTTTATCCAATGGGGATAAGGTTATAGACTAGTACATCATGGGCAAGCTGTTGGCACAGCATATCTGGACTTTTCAGCAAGGTGTTTGGATTGTCTCTTGGGATATCTTGTGGGCAAGATGGAGAAATGTGGACTGGACAGTAGCAGCATGTGATGATTTGTGGCTGACTGGCTAAACACGTGTACAAAAGGGTTGATGGATTGGTGTCCATCCAGAGAGAAGGTTCTAGTAGTGAGAGTCAGACACAGTTCTGCCATTGGATTTACCCTGCTCTCGTTCAGTGTTTTTAGTGACTTGAATAGAAATATGGATGACATATATATCCATTCTCTTATGACCCAGATCTGGGAAGCACAGTGACCTCCTTTCACACCAGAATCAGAATCAAAATAGACTTATAGGATAGGCCGAGTCCTGCAAGAGTCAGCCGAGGGCTCAAATGAAGGTTCTACACTTAACGTCTGAATAAACCAATCGCCGTTATCACAGGGTCGGCTGGAACCTGCTGTTAACGGGGATCTCTGTGTAAAAAATGTAGGCAGTTCATTTGACTCTGTGATCAGTGCGTATCAACGCTGCAATGCGATCTAAATGAAGGTAAATCCCAGATCCCAGGGGCCCTGAGACAGAGCATCGTGCCTTTGCACTAGCCCCACACATCCAGGTATTGTGTGCTGCTCTGGGCAACACATGGTATAAAGTATCATACCCAGGGGCAGGGGTCCAGGGTGGGGACTAGTGAGAGAGATCTGCAGGAAAGATAATAGCTGCCTTCCAAGTCTGTCCCCTTCCAGCCCAAACCCCTGTGGGCCATTCCTTTATCTGCTCCTTTGCCATCGTTCCAAACTCTCTAATCTTCTTTCCTTTTGCTGTCCCCACTGTCCCAAATCCCTGCACCAAATAAGTTCAGCCACCTGCATTTTATGCCCCTTTGTCCTGATTGCTGAGCATTTCTGTGAAAGAATAAAAATCCCATTTGGGTTGGTGCACTTGTAGAACAATGGCCTTTAAACTCATCAGCCCCACAGCCTGGCAGACAGGTAGACAGTGTCTTTGCAGGATCCCCATCACCTTCCCCTGGCATTCCCCTCAGTGTTGATTCTAACTCTACCCTTCCCTCCCAAACTCCTACCTTACGGCCTTCTCCCTCCCTTCCCTTCGAGCTGGAGACCTTCATGTTTTCTTCACAGAGAATCAATGAACACTCCTCCATCCTGCTTTCTCGCTTCCAATGCCCACATCCAGCCTGAACTCTTTTCTTCCTGCCTCTGAGAAAACGTCCTTCTTTTTATTAAATGTTTTCTTCCTGGGTTCAGTTTAACAACCCTACTCGATCCGTATATTTTTTTTCCCCTCTGCCTTTAACCTCACCCCACTTTAATTAAGACCCCTTTGCCTTTATATCCTTAACAACTCAATTACCTGAAAACTCGATCTATATTGGCTGTTCTCACTAAGCTCCCATTAATTCCTCAATAGACTATGCAGTCTGACTTCCATTCCCAACGCTTTATTGAAATCCCCTTGCCATGATCACTGATGGGCCTCTAGATTTAAATCCGTTGGAAACTTTTCAGTACTTGATTCAGTTGACACTGCTGTGCAGATTCTCCTTTATGAAACACCATCCTCCGACTCGTCTGACACCTCTGCTCTCCTGGTTTTCTTCCTACCTCTTTAATACTTAGTCTTAATTTTCTCTCTGAGCTCCTCTCCATGGAGCCTTTCAATTTATTTTTGCGACAACATTTGTTTCCCTCTACTCTTTTTGATTGGGTTTTAGACTTTGCCTCTTAAACGTTAATGTTCTCATTTCCTCCCTGGGCAATTTCAGTACATTCCAACTTCAGCCCCCACCTATGTATGTACTGATCACTCCCAAATCTGTACCTGTAGCTCCAACCCTCCCTCTGAGCTATGGACTCTCACGTCCAGTGTCTGCCTACCATCTCCATCTGGGCGACTCTGTGCTCCAAAACAGCACATCCCAAACCAAGCTCATCGCCTTCCTCATGTAAACCTGCTCCTTCTCCTCTGTTCCCTGTCTTGGCCAGTGGCACCCTCTCTGAACCAGCTCCCCAGACAAGAAATCTGGATTCATCCCTCACCTCTCTGTGGTTCTGTATACCTGCACATGGCAGGTTTGCCACTACAATCCATTGGATGACCAAATAAAGTGTTTCACTGGCTTCCTTGTGCAGGACTGCTAAGACTCAGTTGCATTTCTGGTCCAGAAGGCAGAACAAGAGCCAGAGCATTGAAATTAAGGAAAAAAGATATGGCTCCAGGCTGGGAAATTGCTTTCTAACCATTATAGCCACAAAGTAGCGTGGACTGCCTTGAGAAGTAGTAAGTTGTCCCTTCACTGCAGGCATCGAGCAGAGGCTGGAGGACTGATGTGGCAAGATTGGGCCTGTGCCAACTCTGAGATTTAATTCAATAGCTAATAAGTCCCTCCTGTATACTTCGTCCACATCATCGCATTTATGCTTCCTAATAGATTATTAGTCCAATGTTATGGATGAGAGACCAGAAGCTTAGAGGGTCAAGTAATTTTTCTAAGACGATCTGGCTGGGTAGTCAGTGTTAGGGCCAGGCCTCCGAAGCACACCCAGTGTCCCCAAAGCCCACAGTTTTTGTGAAGCGACTGCCTTCTCGTTGGCATTGGAAACAGACTCCAGTTCAGTGGAGCGTAGTCAGCTGTATATTCTCATTGGCGCAGTAGAACTCTGAGGGTAATAGAAAGGAGCAATTCTTTGCTTCAGAGCTTACCTAAGTTGGGAGCTTAAGTTTTTCTTAACGAAGTCCCTATATTTATTGGCCTATTACCCTTCCCCTTTATTATTACAACAAACAATCCTAATAACCACATGTAATTATCTTCATAGGCCATCAGGTCCATTTCCATTCCTTAGAAAGGAAGAAATGAGAAAGGGTTAATTCTTTCATTTACTTAGAACTGCTTTTAATGAAATGCAGGTCCCAGCTTCAGAGGTTCTGGGTTGCTGCTAATTTAGGAGCCTGCTGTGTGACAGATGCCGAAGGGGGCAATCCTGGGTTTTGTTTTACAAAATTAAAGAAAAGTAGAAGATTGACTAAGATATAGCAAGAATATATATGCAAATATTTACCTCATTTTTATTTTTGCCTTTAATACATAGTCCTGGAAGGAACCAGAGTTCTGATTAAAACTAGAGATAAGCATCAAAATGGGAAGCAGTCAGTCTAGGACAGTCTTGGGTGGGAGAAAAGGGTCCAAGCGGGTAGTTGAGTCAAGGACCTGAAATTCAAGCTATAGAGACTTGACTGGCAGATAACCCGTGAGAGGTTATTTTTACAGCCCTTGTTAGCTGCCGTTCCCAGAACTCTAAGGAGCACTTATCCTCTTACTGTAAGGTATATGCTTATTTCTCCATCTTTTACCTGATCCTAACCTTATTGTTCCGAATCTTCAGAAAGTATTCTTAGGCTGTGGGCTTGAGAGATAGGCCAGGCTTGAGGAATTAAAATTCAGCAATCATTCTTAAGTCTCAAGTTAGATAGCATAACCAGCTCCTCTATCAGTTCTTTATTCAAAGAGATTTTTCAGAGCTGTGAAAATGTAAATGTCCTCATTGCAAAAGGTACAAATCAGGATTGGGAGGGAGGATGGTGGTAGAGTGAGGAGAGGAACAAACCAGCAGCCAACATCCAGTTCAAGTCCAGATACCACCACCGTGTAGCTTTGCTAGCTGGCATCTTGAATTTCTCCACACTGAGAATGAAACAACTGTGCCTAATGATTCTTAAAGTCTTTTTTATCTTTAAAAGAAGAAAATGTCCTGATACACAGTCATAGCTCAGAAATCCACATATTGCCTGTTACTTAAGAATGGATCATCTCATTTCTGCCTCTCACTACTAAAGACCTACTTATGTCCACAAAGCCTTTAGACATCACATTCTGTCCTAAATGAATAAATTCCTCTAAATTAAGCTACCCATAAAAAATACCCTGTTTCTGTTGGGAATAAGTTCCATGAATATTAAAAGACTTGCAAGGCATGAAAAATTCAGTTTCCCTTCCACTGACAGTTATTTCTTCTGTGAACTGTTAGAGATCATTGATTTTAATCTCATATTTTATAAATGAACAAATCTAGGCCCAGAGATGTGAGGCAGCTTTCTAAGTGTCACACAGCAAAGATTCTTCTGTAGGACTTTTTCTCCCTTCCCCAAATGGTTAAGATGCAGTGCACTTGGCAATCCGTGTGTGTGTGTGTGTTTTAATTATAGTTTAATTTCCAAGAGAGTTATTTTTAAACAGGAGACTGCTTCACCTTGAGATTTTTTTTAAAGAAAAAATAAATAAATAAGTGTACTAGGTTTGTCCTTTTAAGTCAATTTAAAAAGTGTGCCCTCTCTGCGCTGTTGCAATTGGCAGGCCGACATCTTGCAGACAGACTGTTCTAGTCTACTTGGTTACTTGTTATCCCAAACGCAAATCTGACTCACGGGTGAGATCATGAGAAATCTGGACTATTTTTCTTGATGACTTTTTCTTTCCTATTCCAATTTTCTTTTGCGGCATTTGGCTCTGTGTGATACCCATGCTGGGGAGCAGAATCTTGCAAGGGTTGTTCCTAGGATGGTCTCAGCTGTCATATGAATCACAAGACAGCCGGAGTGGGTTTGGCCATGAACTTTATGTGGCTATGGTGTGGAAACTTAGGGGTATGTGTGCATGCAGGTGTGTGTGCACGTACTGGCCTTATGGCAAAATAAGAAGATTTCCGTTTCCTGGGATTTCAGGGATTCTGGAAAGGCCTTCTTTCTCATCAAATGGACTATTTTCACTCAACAAATGTTTAATATCTACCTTTTGCTAGGTGCTGGGGTTATAATGGGGACGCCTACCATCTAGAGGAGGTTACCTATAATTAAACAAGTAAAGAGCACCTAGTCTGTGTATTAGGGTAATGTTAGCCACTATAACAATTAAACCTCTAGGTTTTAGTGGCTTAATATCCCACAGAATTATTTCGCTCTCACCTGGAAGCCTAGTGCAGGAATTCTTGGTCCGCAGGTAGCTCTCCTCCACATGATGATTTAGGGCTCTGGGCTCCTTCCATCTTGTGTTGTCACAATTTCCTCAGGCTACAGTATACTGTGCCTCCAACTGGTGGAAAAGGAAAGAAGGTACAGTTACTTCTGAAATGCTTCGGTT
This sequence comes from Pteropus alecto, assembly GCF_000325575.1. Classification (NCBI taxonomy): domain Eukaryota; kingdom Metazoa; phylum Chordata; class Mammalia; order Chiroptera; family Pteropodidae; genus Pteropus; species Pteropus alecto. The sequence continues at coordinate 1,508,519 of NW_006432227.1, read as the reverse complement.
CGAAAGTGGCATCCATCACTTTTCGCATTTCCTTGGTGAGAGCTAACCACGTAGCCCCGCTTGGAGGCTAAGGGGGCTGAGAAATTTCGCCATGATGAGTCTACACTAGAGAAAGGGAATCTGTAAAATGTTTGTGTTTGGCTGGCCCCCTCTGCTATTGTCTGATAAGTACTTTTTTGGGGGACGGCACTCAGGAAACTGCACAGGCACAGAAGAGAGGCACCTAATCTGGATTTGGGGGCCGG
>NW_006432227.1:1442998-1508210 GCF_000325575.1 Pteropus alecto | reverse complement strand
TTCCTCCTGAGCTTGATCTCGGCTTTGCAGTGTGCCGCTCTCTGTCTCTCGCCCTCCTTCCCATGCGCTTTCCTCTCCCTGGAACTTTTCTACCACCTCACCTTGTCCTTCCCCCGGCTAAGTCAATATTCCATTGCTTACAGACTTGCAAGGCGTTTCCCCCAAGAAGCCTTCCCTGGACCCACAAATTCAGTTTGCATGTGTACATTCTGACTTTATATGAAGGCAAAGCAAGAAAATTTTTATTTGTTGGGATTTGGTTGCCCACAGGAAGGTCCTGCTGCCAATGAAATAGAAGTTTTACAGGGCATAAACTTCAGGGGATCAAGGCACATTTAGGGAGAAGAGAGAGGTAGGGAAGGCATAAGATGGTGGTGGAGTGAGGCAGGGACCTCTGCAATCTTCCAGTGGTGTGGAGGTGGGAGCTACAGCCTTTTGGAAGTAGAGCGGTGGCATGTGGCTTTTAGGCCACTTCGGTTCCGGAAATATATTTCCAACAGTGGATTTCAGGAATCGTTTCTCAGGGTTCATGTCTCCAGAATAAATGAGAACATTTTCCAAGTGCTGGTTAAGGAGTGGGACACCCAAACAGGGCAGAGGCTGCCTCTGGGGACTATCCTCTGAGCAGGAAAAGGAGATAGTCATGCAGCCAGCCTCGGTCTCCAAGCGGAGGCTGGAGGGAGTGTAGAACTTTCCAGGGTCGAAGCAATCATGGAATGCATCTTCCTGTTCCAACGGGCCCAGGACCTTATAAAGGAGCAAGGGGTTTTAATATTTTGGATAGAAGAAACGAGCATGTTTCTCCTGCAGCTGAACTTATCTCCTTGTTCAAAAAGTATTTTCTTACTAATTATTTTTAATGATTTCAAGGAAAAGTGCCTCTCGCGATTATCTTGACAAGTTCGTACATGCGCAGGGCCTGCTGATCCCGCATTTATGAGGCGATGGCTGCTTTTACTGTTTAGGTTACCATTAGAGTGACCTAAAAATAGACCGGTGAGCTAGGCGCTCAGAAAAAAATCTTGGCAGGATAGTTTAGGAGGGATTAACCCCACTGGCTCTCCACAGAATGCTGTCCGTTTATCTGTCTTTGTTCACACTGGCCGAAGGCTTGGTTTTCTGATGCCAGGGCCTGGGCTGATCTCCTGTGGGAGAATAATCATGGATCCAGAAACGGAAGGCAGAGAATCGAGGGATGGGCGAAGTCTTTGAGGTGGATCGAGCAGTACTTGACGAGCAGCCCTTCAGGAACCCGCAGGCTCAGCGTCTCAGGTGCTCCTGTTTCTTGTGATTTGTCGGCCCCAGTACAGATATTCATTCACTATTTATAGGACACCTGCCACGCGCCCTTCCAGGCACGAGGGCTGCAGGGGTGAGCTAGGCATTCAGATCCCGGCCCCACATAGCACTCACATTTTAGGAGGGAAGAGAACAAACCAAACAAGTCATGAATATAGTGTAACTTCAGGAACCAAAAGCTTCTAGAAGAAAAATAAAGCAGGTTCAGGAGCTACAGAGAAATGAGGAGTCAGCTCGGCACTGATCTGAGAGAAAGGGGATCGGGGGAGAAGGGACAGCACGTGCAAGGGCCTTGAGGGCCAGCACGTGGAGTGGAGCCTGCATGTGACGGGACTTCAGCAGTCCTGCCCCATGGCCAGCTCACCCCAGGAAGTGCCACAACAGATCGCCAGAAGGCAGGAGGCGGCGAGGCTACTTTACGGGAGTTGGACGCCTGCTCAGGTAGGTAAAGGAAGTCTGTAGAGAGAGCCGAGTTCTCGAACACATTCACTTTTTTGTTGTCGCTATAGTCTAATACACGCAGGTATGTAGGTCTGGTTGCCAGTCTTTATGGGAATTTGCTTTTTAGTGAACGCAGACAGCTTTGTTGTTTGGAGAAAGCCACTTGGTGGAATATTAAACAACTCCTTCCTGTTCCTCAGAGCCCTGGCGCTGCTCCCCGCGGGCAAGCACTCTGCCTGGTGAGAGAGTTCTGACTCTGAGCAGAGAACTTTGCGTCTAATTCTGGCCTTTTGTGAAAGAACTTTGACCACTGCCTGGAAAACTCCCCGGCTCTGTCTAGTTAATGGCAACTCTGTTGCTAATAAATCCTTTGAAATCTTCTGTCCTGGTTGGGTTCTTAGAACACATTTGCATGTCAGGATCGGTTGGGTTTTGGAGTTTAGGTCTCCTGCTGTTCCTAACGTCATAAATGGACAGGAATAACCTAGGAAGGGGTTATGTTCCAGGTTTGCAAGTAGATGAGCTTTAAAAACATCAATCTCATTTGCAGGCAAATATGGCTAATGACAGACTAGGGAGAACAGAATAATTCAAAACCTGCAGTGGGCGCTTGGTCATTTCCAAAGGACCCGCTTTTTAATGAAGTGCAGTAGAGTGAAGGCTAAGAAGCAAACAGAAATAGCTTCCTCGTGGTTTTTTTGTTTGTCTCTCTGTTTTAAATAAAAATGAAAACAGGCCAACTGAGGCAAGAGAGAAATGTTGGGAACCTCCGCCCCTTTGCGGGCCTGGGCAGGCCTGGGGTCGTGGGGGGAAGCAAACTTCTACCACAGGGGTCTCCGTCTAGACGTTCGGCAATGTCTAGAGATGATTTTGGTTTTCGCTGGTGGTGTTGGGGGCATCCAGTGAGGAGAGGCCAGAGATGCAGCTAAACATGTGACCATGCACAGGACAGCCCCACAACAAAGGGTCACCTACACCAAGTGTCAGCAGTGCCCAGGCTGAGCACTCCTGCCTCTCTGTGGCTCCCTGCCCTGTTCTGTCTGACCTTTAGTTGTGTAATGGCTCCTGTCGCCCTTCCCTAGGCATATCATCTTCAAGTGAGGGCCTGGAAGGGGCGTCAGACGTGATCTAATGCTGATCTGAGTTTCACAGGTAGTGCCCGTAGCACTTCAGATAGAGTGAGTGACTTTGCTAAGCTCGCACGGTTTTTAGTAAGAGAGGTAGGATTAACGAACAGGAGAAAATCTGAGGGGCTTTTGTAGATGGAGTTGTTGCAGGCTTTTTATATTCTGCTCTTGGCTTATCACTTCATTTATTCGCACAATAACTGTTTGTCGAGCGTCTTATATTCCTAGCACTCTGCTACCATCTATCACCTGGGTAACCGTGAAGACTGCCTCAAATGGGCAACACAATTATAATGATAGTCATAGTAATGTTGAGAACATTTATAGAGGGTTTTAGCCGGGCCAGGACTATACTAAATTCTTTAATAAATCTTTAATCTCATTAAATCCTCCCCACAGCCCTGTAAGCAGGCACTATTATTATTCCCCTTTCACAGGGGACAAAATCGAGGCTCGGGTCACTTAGCAGGTATCGGGGCTAGGAATTTGAGCTTAGTTTACTGAATTCCAAGCTAGATCTCCTAGCCATTGAGCTCTGCTCTTTTTCTACATGATGATGAGAAATTAAATTGTTACTGTAGTTAGGAGACTAGAGTTTTGACCAAAACTCAAGGAGAAGAAATGTAGATATATTCTTCTGGACTATATTACCCAGGCCACAGTAGGGTTTTTGCTAATTTTTTGGTTGCTATCGGTTTTCGATTTTCCAGGCATATCAGGACTTTTCTTTAACTTACATGAATACTTATATTTGTGAGCATTTACTTTGTTAAGGAGGTGACTAAATACCTGGGATTTAGCAGTGAACAAAATACTTGTCTTAGATTGAGTTTCTGCTGAAGCAGATCCTGAGGCAAGGAACTGGGTGCAGATGTTCGGGTGTAGAAATCCTGGTGACGAATAGGGAGGTGGGAGAGGGAGGGAGGAAAGCTGGTGAAGGGTCTGCTGATGAGGTTACTGCTATGACAGCTGCCGCTCGGGCCCTCTGCGGATCTCTAAGAGAACACACCTCAGGATTGCCCCGCCAAGACGAGTAGATGCCAGATTCTTCATCTACGAACTCCCACGCTTACTCCTCCACGGGTGCAGGTTGCTTCTGGGGGCTGGATCCCACTGGCACAGAAAGAAGAAGCCGAGAGCAAGTTTGGGAACTGTGGGACTGTGTAGTGATCTCCAGGGAGAGGGGACCAGGGGCTGTGACCATATCATCTGCTACAGTATAATTCTTGTCCTTGAGGAACTCACCCAGCTATGGGCAGGGGAATGAGCAGAGGAATGAGCAGATGACAGTAAAGGGAATAATGGGAGGATGAGCACAATGAATGGAGAACCACAAAACAAGATGACTCAGGGGAAATCAGGGGAAATCAGGGAAGGCTTTCCAGAGGGGGTGACACTGAAGGGCTGAAAATATATTGAATATTGTTCCCCCTCATCAGCATCTTCCTTATTCTCATTGCTAGGACATAGTGCAGTAGCGCCATGTCGAGCATTGTCTGGTCTTTGTTTTCTGAGAGCTTTGGATCCTCTCCTTTTCCTGTGTGTGGTCATGCCAGGATATTCTTGTGGTCAGCATCAGGATCATGAGCCTGGCATGCCGTGCTCACAGCAGCAGCCAGAACCTCTAATCCATTGTCCTTGAAGCCGTAGCAAAGAGGCCCACCCACTAGAGCTAGCCCTTCTTCAAATCCAGACAGCAGTTGTTATTGGTGTGAGATCTTAGAAGAATAGCCTGCCTGGCCGAGCCTACGTCTCCTGACAGCCACACAGAGGGCAGGGACCCATGGCCTACACAATGCTTCTCAATGCAGAATTCAAGAAGCAAAAAGCATGCATGCAGTTCACGTGGAGAGCTTGTTGAAACCGAGACTGCTGGGCCCCGCCGCCAGAGTTTCTGATTCGGAAGTGGTGGGGTCAGGTCAGAGACCTCCTCCTTTGTTGATGAGCTGGTCTGCAGTCCACACTTAGAGTAGCAAGGTTCAAGGTTCATCCAACTGTCTCCTGGACGTTTTCACCTAAATCAGAGTTTTTCAGCCTTGGTACTATCGACAATTGGGGCTGGATAATTCTTTGTTGTAGACACTGCCCTGTGCATTGTAGGATGTTTAGCAGCATTCTTGGGTCTCTACTCACCAGATGCCAGTAGCACGTCTGAATAGTGACAACCAAAAATGTCTTTAGACATTGCCAAGTGACCTCTAGGAGGCAAATCACCCCAGCTTGAAATCCACTGACCTAGATGTTTTAGAACACTGCTTCTCAGACTTTAATGCACATACGAATCACCAGGGGATCCTGCTAAAATGCAGATTATAATTCAGTGGGTCTGCGGAGGGGCCTGGGGATCTGTATTTCTGTTGAGCTCCCGGCTAGGGCTGATGCTACTGGCTGGGTGAACACCCTTTGAATAGCAGTGGTCCATACCCCAGTGAGTGGAGAGCTTTGGCTGAACCCACGGGCTCAAAGGTATCCCCTGCAATTGCTGGCAATTTTGAATGGTCCCTCTAGTTCCCTAGCATTCCCCAGGTTGATTAAAGCTGTGGCTGCTGCCTTCCCCTCCCCCACCAACCCTACTCCCAGGCCTGGGACCTCTGACCTGCTTGTCTAGGCAGGAGTTAGCCTTCCTCTATGAATGACAGCAGATCCGAGTGTGCCTTTGATACATACATGAATCCAACTAGGGCCTTCTCAGTTCTCACAGATCTCACTTTGCACTTTTGAGTCTTTAATTTTTTTAATTTGAGTTTTAAAAAGGAGGAAGGAGAAAGGAGGAGGAGGGAGCCTTCTCTATAGAAGGTAGGAAACCCATGCATGCCAACCTGAAATTCTAGGAGGTTTACAGGAGGTGGTCTCTGGAGGTTAGAGTTTAGGGGGTGGTTCTAAGAGCTAAAGAAGCAGCTGCAATTATGGAGCAGGAAAGCCTAAGGCAGATGTGGTTGGAAGGTGGTGGGAGCTGTTCCCTTGGCACACCACTGAACCCAGGCATTATTCTGGTAATGAACTCTTTGTAGACTTTTAGAAATGCCATCACCTTGCCAGTTCTTATTTTAGCCATTGTCTGTTTCCTGTTGTACCAACAGTAAAAATTTTTAGGAGACCTTTTCTCCATGCTTTTAGTGAGAAAGTTTGAGATAGTGTGGGGAAAGGAGAGTGGATGCTGTACTGGCGAAGTCACCCAGAGAGGCATCCCAGTGTGGGGAATGGGGAGGGCTGCAGGGAACCTGGTCTCTAAATTGGGATGGCCAGGATCCCCGCTGGGACATCTCGGGTGGGAACGCCTGCTCTTTCCACGGCACTTCTCTTACCTGTGGCCGCTAGTTCTGTAAAGCTGTGAGGACAGGACTGTGCTCCTTTCAATACAGACTGTCTTGGGGTGAAGGTGGGGGTCTCCCCACTGCACGTGTCCTTCTTTCTATGGGAGAATGCATTCTGAGTGCTGGAATGCGAACTGCCACGTGGGTGTCTGTCTCTGGCTTGGGTTTGGGATGTTATGTTCGATGCGTCCTACACAGAACAACAGGATGTGACCCCTGGTTTCCAGCAGGAAGGTCATGTGCATAAGATGAGTTGTAGAAAGATTTGCGTGGAACAGTGAGAGGAGGGAGATTACTCAGCGCTCTATGACTGAACGTTGGTGCCACCGCTAAAATCATATGTCGAAGGCCTAATCCTTAATGTGATAGTCTTCGGAGATGGGGCCTTTGGAAGGTAATTAGGTGGGGATGGCACCCTCAGGATGGGATCAGTGCCCTTATAAGAAGAGACGTGAGGTAAAGCACCCTCTCTCCCTCTCCCTCACCCCCTCCCTCTCTCTCTGCTATGTGAGGACACTACCTGGAAGAGAGTCGTCACCAAGAATCAAAACTGTGGGCACCTTGATTTTGGACTTCAGAACTATGGGAAACAAATCGGGTTGTTTAAGTCACCCAGTCTGTGGTATTTTTGTCTTTGCAGCCTGGGCTAAGACAGTCAAGAAGATGACTTAGACCAGTAGGATTCCAAACGCTGTCTTTGAAACGTTAGGTGCAGGTCAGTGCTAGAGTTTTTATCAGTCTGGTGAGAAACGAGGAAAATAAGGTCAACTCAGTGAGTTTTTCTTAAAGCTAAATGTGTTTATTTTAGAAACAGGTTTATGCTGCACTTATGGCCTTCTTACTTTGGAAGAGGTTAAACTGTCCTGTCATTAAATCATGGCGTTTCTCAGTAATATTTATTTAGTATCTGTATTGGCAAAAAAAAAAAAAAAAAAAAAAAAGAAAGAAATACTTTAGTTCCAAAAATAATTTGTAAAATTTTTATTGGCCTATGAAATCCAGATGTCTAGAAACCACTGAATTGGGCAATTATAAAGTGAAGGCAAGAAATTGCAGCAGTCTGGACCGGGGTAGTAGCCATAGGATGGAGAGGGAACGGAAGAAGGAGGATGAGACAGAACCCTGAGGCCGACTGGATGCCTCTGAATCAGAGCGACTGCGAAGTGGTGGGACCTTTCAGAGGAACGCAGAGGTTGGAGAGGGAAGGATTCTGGGGACAGATAAAACGTCTGGGAGTCATAATCATGAAACATTAATGGCTACAGTTTGTCGAGGGCACAGTACTGTGAGCTTTATTTCCATTATTTCATTTAATCAATGCAACAGCCCTTCAAGGTTGGTGCTGTTGTTGCCTCAGTGGGAGAAATGAGGGCAGAGAGAGGTCAAGTAACGCTGTCTTCTGTTAGAGCTTAAAGGCACGGAGGATTTATACTTGGGACTGGGGGAGCCTAAAGCCCGGGAAAGCACCAAGTCACTGCTCTGTGTCGCACCACCATCTGTGTAAGACCTGCCATCTCTGTGAGATCCGCCATCTATGTGAGAATCATCTTAATTGTAATGATGGCTTCATAAATATATACACATGTTAAAAGTTATCAAGTTGCATGCTTTAATTATGTGCGTTTTATTGTATGTCAGTTATACCTCAATGACGCTGTTCATAAAAACCCAAACACATGGGAAAGATGGTGACCAAGCATCCCCTGGGGCCCATGTGTGTCGCATGTTGGATTTCCTGGGAAGCCAACTCTGAATGGTAATACCACTGCAGGAAGCTCTTGGAGCATATCCCATGATCAGACCCCAGTGGGGAAAGGGTGGGAAGTGGGGCTGGACTGCAAGGCAGTCTCACCTGGGGACTCAGGCAGTCTCCAGGAGCTCTGGACTAGGACGGCCCTTAAGAGCTGCCCTGAGTCAAGGTCAGGAAGCTGGGCCCCTATGCCTCATTTTGGAAGCAGCTGCAGAGGTGATTCTCTGAGAGACTGGGCAGCAGCAGAGGGCTGCGTGTCCAGCTGGGGACTTCCGTCCTGTATTACAGCACCCCTTATAGTCTGGGCATTTTAAATTGTATTTCTTATTTTTGCTTTTCAATTATATCAAAGGGAGAATTAACTAGGGTCCTGCCTCATTAGCTGACTCTTTGTTTTTTTTAGACACTTGGTGATGTCAAAAAAGTTTTGCCCTGCCAGACTATTTGAAGGGAAGAGAGGTGGGCCAGATGGTGTTCTCTGGACCACCTTTCAGTAAACTAACCAAGGAGAAGGGCTCTCTTGTCTTGTGTGAGAGACATACTTATCAGAGCATTCATTATCTTCCTATTAAAATGACTTTGCAGGTGCTTCTTATTTTCCTTGCACTTGACTGAAAGATCCATGTTGGGTTGGCACAGATTCCAAGTTTTCTTGTGGAAAGCAAAATATTTTTTCACTTTTGCAAAGCAGCTTATGCTTAAAGACATTTCCAGTACTTTATGCTTTCAAAAGTTTTCCTCTTGAAAATAGGATTTTTTAAAAGCGGGTTAAGGCAGCTGCTCTTTCATCTCGAGAGATGTATCTGAGAAGGACACTGAGATTCATCACAGGTATCTTGTGGAGTGTTGTGACCTGATAACGACCTTGTCATTGTATTGTGTAGTAGTGTATTGTGTTACATTCAGTTGTATTTTTTTGTAACAAGCACTTAGGCAGTGCTTACTATGTATCAGGCATTGTCCCCATGCTTTATAAATATTAGCTCATTTCATTTACTGTCTCTAGCATCCCTATGAAATAGCACCTTTTTACAGATGAGGCAACAGGTATTTTTGACCTCCAGCTAATGGTATGTAAATTTGGAAAGTCTTGTACTTATGTCTATTTATTCTTAATCTATGTTCTCTCAGAAATGCATATCAGATTTTTGAAGGTTCCTCTTTTTATTAAGTCTCTTAGATCCTGTAGTTCTGAGACACTGTCAACCAAGGATTGTTAAACTCGCCTTCAAGGACTCTGAGAATGCCTAATCTTGTATAAACACACAGAGTCGGTAGAATTTTATCACATACCATCACCCCCAAATGCTCAGCTCCACGGGTTTTAAATGCATCTTTCACAGCATCTTGCTTAGATTACTGACATGGAATTATTTTATGTTTACAATGTATGTTGCATTCATGGAACGATTGAGAAGACTTGTCAGGTCTTCATTTCATTCATTCATTCATTCATAGCTGGAGTGGATGTCGGAAAAGTTGAGTGGAGGGTGGCCTGGAGGGGAAGAGACCCTCCGCTGGTTGCCTGTTACCAGAATTTGCCTGGACTCTAGGGGACACGTCTGATAGTGACTCCGGCTTCCCTTTGCAGCCAAGGCCCTTGTCAGATGGACGGAGTAGAACAGATCTGTGGAGTCTGCTGTATTATTATATAGTATTTATGATATTATTGCATATTGCAAACCTTTGCTTTGCAGGCAATGCTACCGAAAGGCTTCCACCCATCCATGTAATCAGAGAGGAAAGCAGAATATTGCAGTGTCCAAATAAAATCTCACAGGCCAACTGCTAACAGGAGGTAGTGTGAGCTGGCTGTGGATTCACTCCCCTGAGGATAGGAGGGACTTTGCACTCTGAAAACCTATTTTTAAAAATATTCCTCATACATGCCCACCTCAGGAAGATTAGTGTTCCCGTGCCGCCTGGAATCGATCAGCACATTGTCCTGTTTCCGTGGCCAGACCCTGGTGGTGAACACATGCAGGCAGCCAGGAGCAAGCCTGTGGCACTGCAGCCTGGGCCTGCCAGGCTTCTCGTCCGGACGTGAGAGCTTAATTACTTCGCTGCTCTCTGGAAGCACACGCTGCCGGCTTGTCCTTGAAATCCCTGACCGTGCGCCAGGCCCCGCTGGGTCTGTAAACACCTCCTGTTGTGGGCACGGGGAGCTCGCGCCCAGTCTGGCAGCTCGTCTCCTACAGTTCAGTCTAGCTCGTGCTCCTCCAGCAGGTCTTGGCTTCCTAGACAATAGTCGACGACTATGTGGAGGGTTGGCCGACCCTGAACTCCTTCCTAATATTCCCTCGGTCTTCGTGCCCTCAAGGTCAAAAACTGCAAAATAATGACCACCATCCATGTAAGCGGTTTTCGCTTTCTCCATGAGTGGACACCACTGCCAGATGTCACTAAGTGCTTCCGAATATGGAGCCACCACGTGGATGGAAAATTACTTGTTTCCTTCCTTTAACATGTGATAAACTTTAAAGGTGTAAGACCATTGGTTCATCAATACTTATAACATCTATTTATCTTTAATGAACTTTTAATTCTGGAATGGTTTTAGATGAACAGAAAAAGTGCCGAGACAGTGAGAGTTCGCAAACACCCTTCGCCCTTTCCCCGCTACGGTTAGCATCTTACATAGCCACGGTGCATTTCTCAGAACCCAGAAACCAGTACGGCACATTTCTATTAACTAAACTCCATGCTTTATTCAGATTTCCCTAATGTTCTTTGTCTGTGCCAGGATCCGATCCAGGATGCCACAGTGCATTAAGCACTATCTCTGTTTAATAACAGAGTATCTTTGCTCAGCATATTAAAAAAGCAAGACAGTGAATCGCATTGCTTTTGTAAGCTTCTCGTACACGGAGTACATTTTCCTCTCTAATAACAACTAAAACTTTGACTGTCATCTGTCAACTTGGGTTGTGAGCAGCAGATGGTATTGACTCATTTGATAACATAGATATCACAGATTTTTCACGGACTTATTGTCCAGCTTGGGCGTGAATCTAGGAACTGCTATTTATAGGCATACCTCGGAGGTATTTCAGGTTTGGCTCCAGACCACCGCAATAAAGTGAGTCATTATCTTTTTTGCTGGTGGAGAGTCTTTCCTTCAATTTGCCAAAACACAACATCTGTGAAGTGCAGTAAAACGAGGTATGCCTGTATTTGTTATATGGCCTCGAGAAACTAAAACTCTGTGGGCTTCATGTTCCTCATATGGTATAGATTATATAAAATAATTTAATATGTAATGTATATATATTGTATATATTATATATGCGTATCTATCTGCCTGTCAACACTTGCCCGTCCTACCTTATTGGATCACAAAACGTTATGTGGAAAATTTTCAAAACTGTAAAACTCTTTTCCAAAGCTAGTTCTTATAATAAGAAAAATTTTACCTTAAACTATATTTAATTAGACTTTTTAAAAAGATGCTTGTAAGCTGATTAGCAACTGTTTGAATCAAGAGTATATGTTTTCTTCAGTTTCCCTTTCCTGGTCACGTTGACTTTGTTAAACCCGAATCCTTGTTTTCTAGCCCTGGGACAGCGTGGATAAGCTGGAGTTATTTGGCATTTGGACAACCCTGTCTTCCTGTAACCTCAGCCTAGGGCACTTTACCTCATGCTTACTGGGTAGCTAGTCACATCACATCCCAGTCCCTTCTTGCTCTTGGGGCATGTGATGCTTTGGGTGAATACAGAAACTCCATTTTAAAAACCCAGCTCCCTTAAGCTACAGCTTCCCCCAAGGAGACGATAGTAAATCTAAAAGGAAAGATGCTGGAGAGGTGCTCGCTCCAACTAAATATCTTGGAGTGGCATACTTTAGATTCCTTTAGCGGGGCAGAAAATGCAGAGTATAGAACCAAAGGAAGGGTATAATTTTGGGGGGGAACACCCCATTCTTTCTTCTCCTTGAAACCCACAGAGATAATTACACGATTGAAGATTAGACCCCAGAGGAAAGTGTAAAGGAACTGGGACTGGTTAAACTAGAGGAGGTGAGACTGGGGGTAGACATGGAGGACCGAAGCAGCGGTCAGCACTCCCTGTGGGACAGAGGAGGGGAGCGCTGCTCAGGCTCAGTCAGAGGAGCCGGGTTGGGCCTGGCAGTGAGAGGGGGCCAGCATTCGAACGGGGCGGTCTTCTGTCTATGGTCACTTTTAAATCGGCCGTGCAAGGCTAATGCTAATACGTTTCTTTCTGCCAAGGGACTGTGTCCGCATTCAGGGCAGACTGCCCCTGGGGGCGGTCTCAGTGCCTTAATGATAGTTTTGGATTTCCCCCGAAGCCCTGCAATCCCATAAAGGTGCTTAATTGGGAGAGGTGGGATTCCTGTTAAAAACAAGGCTTTATTAGAGCAAATAAGCCTTAGCACTCACTGATACGCTTAACTTTGTATTTAAATAAGGTGTATAATTTTAAAGGTCGAGAAATGTAAAAATAATGGCTAATTGGGTGCCTTCCTTCCCCATTTAAAATTCTTAATTATAGTTTAATCGAATTCTGTTTTTTCTCCACGGTTAAATAGAACTTGTACATTTTCAATCTTTAGGCTGTGTGTGTGTACATATGCATATACATGGTTTGGATATTTGGGGATTTCAGAGCAGCTAAGCCTCAAAAGCCCCACGGGTGAATTTCACACAGGCCAAGACATGTCATTTCCACCCCAAGCTGCCTTATTCCTTTGCATCCTTCACTACCGCCTTTCCCCTGGCTTCCATCCTGAACCAAAGCAGAAAGACCCCTTTTGCTCTTGCTTGAGCGTGCACCGCCCCCCGCGGGAATCCTGAGATGCTCTCCCTCCTTCCAAGTCAGATGGGAGCCCTTTCTCTTTCTCTAGACATGTCCAGTGCTCAGACTTCACCTCTTTGAGGTGACGTCCTGCCTGACCCCTACCATCTGGTGTTTGCAAGCAATTTGCATCGACTCTTAAGTTTGCCCATTAAACACCTTCTTTGGCAGCTCTGTAGCTCTTGCAACTTTTACAGTTTTGCTTTGGGTACAGGCTGCTTCCAACAGAGCTTGAAGGTACAGGATCTCAGATCAGAAGGTAAGAAAAAAAATTAGAAAATAAGGTCATAAGATTTTCCAGCTGAGTTTTAAAGTGATTAGTCTGTAGTCTTAGAAGGTTGGATGTGGGACCATATTCTTTGAAGATTTTTTTTTTTTCCTAATTAACACTCGTTAGGTTGCTTTTTAAAACAATATACACAGAAGTATAAAAAAACCAAAAAGATAACTGGTAACTTCACTGTTCAGATCATTTCTTTTGGTGTTCCCTTAATGGAAAATATGTGCATTCTTACAGAATTCAAACAGTGCGGAATGATGAAAAAATAAACTTGAAAGCCTGTATACATAGATGTACACATATTTACCCAGAAGAATAATAAAACACAAGAAATTCTGTACTTTGCTGTTTTTCGCTCCATGTGTCTTGGAAATAGTTTGATATCAGTGTATAAATTTTTCCTTTACCTTTTGTATCATCTGTAAAGTAGTCCGTCGTATGGGCATATGATCCTTTATTTAACCAGTCTTCTGTGGAGGCATATTGCTTATTTTTAACTTTCTACTGCAGTGAGTCTGCAGTGGGCATCCTTGTACATATAATTTCTCCATGTATATCTGTTGGATAAATTAATACAGATAGTAGAATTACTGGAACAGAATAAACATGCATTGTAAATTTGATAAACACTGTCATATTGTTCCTAAGAAAGGTTATAGAAATTTACACTCCCAACGAGGGCGCAGAAGGGCCATTTTCTATGTACATGCACCAATATGTTTTTTCAGTTTGACCCGTTTGTAAATTATTTTGCTCTGATCTTGAATGTGGAGTTCAGTTTTTTTTTCTCACCCTCAAATGCAAAGTCAATGGTCCCAACACCAGTTATTTAAACATGATCTGAAATGCTATTCTTGTGTCTTTGTGCTAACGATGCTCCGATATACATTTCCCTGGTTGAACTCCATCCTCATGTGTCAGCCATCTGCCTACTGCCAGCTCTTCTTGGATGTCTGATAAGTAGCTCAAGTCAGAGGTAGATATGATAATAGAGTCCCTGATTTCCTACTATCACTGCCAAACCTGCTCCTCCTCTTCTCTTAGTTAACGGAACAATCATATACCCAGTGACCCAGACTAAAAACTAGGCATAATCTTTGATTTAAAATTTTTTCTCCTCCACATCTAACCCATCTAACGCACACTAGCACTGCGTACTTGGAAACATTTCCACAATGCCCCGCTACTTTGTGCCAACATTGCCTCTTGGGTAGACCGTTGCTGGGGAAAGCTGGAATTGCATTTCCACTCTTGTCTTTATAGAGTCCTCTCTCTACATAGTAGCCACAGTAATTTTTTTTAAAGTGCTAATCAGATCATATCTGCAGACTACAACCTTCTAATGGCTTCCTACCTCAATTAGATTAAAATCCAAATTTCTCACCAGCCCTTGCAAGGTTTATATAATCTGGACCCTGCTTATCTTTCTCTTTTCCTGTCATCCACGATCTTTCTGTCTCTTGAATCCTTGAAGCTCATTTTGTCCTCAGAGTTGCCCTTCTCTTTGCCTGGAATGGGCTTCTCCTAGATCCTCCTTGTCGTGGCTAGTTCCTTAGGTCTCAACTCGAATGTCACCCTCATCATTCTATCTCATTGTCTTGTTTAATTTTCTCTGCAACACGTATCACTATATGAATTTTCTTACTTATAGTTTAGAATTTTTGTCTGTTCTGTTGGGTGCCGAGTTTTCAACGTCTTGAATAGTGCCCGACATGAGGTGGGCACTTGAGCCTATTTCTGCCATTTTATTTTGGACCATTGCCCTGTCTTTTGTTCTCCATTGCTAAGTTGTTTTAATGATCGTAGCTTCATAATAAGTTTTGGTGCTTATAAGACCAGGCTTTCTCTGCCCTAACTCCCCTCTCTTTCATAATTTTCCTAGCTATTATATGTTTATTTTTCCGGAGGAACTTTCTAAAACACTCCTTGTTGGTATTTTAATTGGGTTCGCATTGAATTTATAGATTAATTTGGAGGGGAAAAAAACCATTGAACCTTTTTGTCTGAAAATAAGCTAGGCCTTTCTTTTAACTTAAAATTTTCTTTCAGTTCCTCAATAGATTTTTTATTGTTATTTTTCCAGCTTTATTAAGATATAATCGACATATAACATTACGTTAAGTTTAAGTTGTGCAGTTTGTTGATTTGATACACTTGTATATTACAAAATGATTACCACTATAGAGTTAGCTAAGCTTCCTTTTTTAAAAATTTTTATTGTTCAGTTAGGGTCAACATTCAATATTTCGCACTAGTTTCAAGTGTACAGCATTGTGGCCAGATATCTACACAATCCACAAAGCGATTCCCCCAGTCAGTCAAGGACTACTAACACAGGAGCACAACTTTAATATGCAGAATTTAGAACATACATAAAAGTACTGAGAACAGTAAAATTAGCCTCCCTGTACCCATCTAACATCCTCTAACACCCTCAGCTCATGGCCATGCCTGCCTATCTACATCCTCTCCTCTCCCCATGTTATTTTCAAACAAATTCTTGACATCATTATTCCACCTATAAATGTTTCAGCATGTATTTCTAAACGATAAAGACTCTTTTTTAAACATATAGCCATAATACCATTATTATGCCAAAAAAACCCTAATATTTCTTTATCAGTAATTTTAAAGTTATCCTCTAATAGGTCAGACATGTTTCTTATCGAATGTCAATATATCAAAAATTTTAAAATCTTTTTTAGTTTCTATTGAAAATGGGGACATTGGTCCCATTGTAGTTTTCAAATTGTTAGTTTTATATATATTAAAACTAACAATCTTCATATATTAATTTTGCAGTTAATTTTGTAATCTGTCACCTTATCGACTCCTCATTGTTGCTAGACTTTCCTAGCCTTCTCATGCCTGCAGTTACAGAGTTCTGGAAGGGCCTAAACAAGGCTGTGCGGGCTTACACACTCAGAGTGCTTACACGCTTGCCGCACACAGGGTTGTGGAGTTGGTGCACTGAGGCTAAATGGTCCCAGAGGACCATTTGGGAATTCATTTGAGACATAAAAATAGACAAAGTCATATACTCATACTCACAAATGTTTAAAGAATTCATCAGCAAGTCTAAACTAAATCACTATGTTTCAAGAAAGGCTCCCGAATACAAGAGATCATACCAAGATTAGACTAATCCATAAAGGCTTCCAGTAGGTGAGGGATTGAGTTTGGCACAGAAACACAGGAGCACACTCAGCCTTGGGACTGCATGTCCCCAATTCCTTACTGGAATCCTCATTGACAGATGTGTTTTAGAACTCAACTTTTTTGGGATGTTTAAAAAAGGTCACACAATGCATATAATCTGTTATATACCATTTTCAGCGGGATCTAGAAGACCACTTCGTAATCAAATGAATTGATATTTCATTTTTTAGGAATATTATATAAGTAGAATGAAAAAAGATTCCAAATGGCCTCAAGACAGTTCAGATTAGGCAGTTGTGCCTTATACAAGGAACTCAGTTGTCAAAGCTCTTTAGGTTTAGGAATTGCAAGTAGATCCTTATAGGGAGCTGTGGATCCCTATAAGCAAAGGCCCTAGTAAGATTAAACAAGCCCCTTCGGGAGACAGGATCGAGATAAGCAGGGCTGGCCCCTTCTCATGGGATTGGCTGTCATTGAATTAGTTGACCTCTAATGTTCCATGTTCTGAGTTTCCAATTACACATAGAACATGCCAGAACCTTTGCCTTACTAATTCATCCTTCTTAATGCCACCCATGCCTGCCCCAACCTTGTGGCAAAACCCAAATGACTGAGTGCTGAGCTTCTGACCCACTTTACCCACCCAGGTGACTCAGGTGGGTGGTAGGTGCACTGTGCAGGCCACACATGCTGAGTGCTGGAACCCCAAGAGATTGACTAGCAGCTGTCTTCCTCCTGGAAGCTGAGGGCAGCCGATCCGAGGTGGTAATTATCTCCCAGGGCCTCTCCCTTTCTTTTCTCCTCAATGAAAATTGAATGAATAGACTTCAAAGTTGGCTTAATATTTGCTCTACTTGAGGGAATGAGGTTTCCTCTGAGCAGAGCAGGGGGTCATTAACCGGGTCACAGAAAGGCAAAGCTACTCTCTCAGCAGTTTCTGCTGAGTTTTACAGGCCTCTCTGGGGTAATCAGCATTTCCGGTTACCCAGGCAGCAGCCCTGAAAGCATCAGAGCTGCTGTTATGTACATGGAGACCGGCCAGGGCCTGGGAGCTGAATGGCCCAGCGTCTGTGGGATTCAGGATGGACTTGTCCAGACCCATGTCTAGATGCAACCACATCCTGCCATAAGGCGTATTGCCGTACAAGTGAAACTGTGGGTCAAGCCAGCCAGCCCTTCCCATATATGTGGTGTGTCTAATAAAACGAGTTAAAGATAATGGCGTGAAATTTAGTCCCACAACCCCCGTCTCTTCTGACTGGATTCTACTGAGCTCTGTTGCGGTCGATTATATTCCTGAGTGGAGCTTCTCTGAGATTCTCCTCCCTGTACCTAGAGACAGTTTAGGAATCTTCTCTGGCGCATTGTTCTCTGGGCCAGGGAGACTTCTGGAAGGTTATGATGTCCCCTTTGTGTGTCCAGTTTATCTTCTTCTCGTTGAAAAGAAGGCAAAAGCACCATGCTGTTTTTCTGCTCCGACAGTCAGTGCTGAGTGAGATCTTGGTTTCAAAGTCTGTCCTTCAAAAGGAGGATATGAAATTCCTTCAGGCCCATCTGAGCTATTTAGGTGCTGGCAAACTCATCAGGACGCCACTCAGGCCATTTGAACCTTTGTCTTGCAGCCCCACACTTAGTCATCCCCTGACTTTTGGGAGGAGCCAGGTCTCGGAGATAACTCTGGTAAAAATATCATTTAGGATCAGAAATGAGTTCAACTCCTTCCTATGTGCAGATTCCTGAGGTGGTTGTAGCAAAGTAAGATGCTGTCAAAGCATTTATGATCTTCTAGCTGGAAAGAGCAGTCCAGATAGGGTTGTGTTTCGGCTGGGTCCCAAACAACCCTGTCAAATTCCTTAATATCATGACGCTTCGGTTTGCTCATCTGTTAAATGGAAATAACTCATGGAGTTGTTGACCACCTTGCAAAACGCCTAACACACTGCCTGCTGCCTGGAATGCACCAGTAGATGCTCAGTAGCATGGTAGTTTACAAATCACTGTAAGCCGGGTGACTTAAAACAACAGATATTTATTTTCTCCCAGTTCTGGAAGCCAGATGTCCAAAATCAAAGTGTTGGCAGAGCCGTGCTGTCTCGGAAGGCCTTGGGAGAGAATCTTCCTTGGCTTCTGGCAGCTCTGGCGGCTGCATACGTTCTGAGCCGGGGCGGAGTCACTCCAGTCTCTGCCTCCGTGGTCACTCTGTTTCCTCCTTTCCTCTGTGTGTTTTAGTCTAACCTCCCTCTGCCTCTCAATTGTAAGGATATGTGTGATTGCATTGTAGGGCCCACCTGAATAATCAGGCTATGTGCCTCTTCTCGAGATCCTTAATCACATCTGCAAAAGGCTCAATGTTTTACCACATAAGGTGACATTCATAGGTTTCTGGGATTAAGGTGTGGACGTATCTTTTAGGGGGCCACCATGCAGCCCACTATACTCAGTGCTGCCTGTGATGGTGATGATATTGACAACATTTCCGTGACAACACGAATCAGGAAAGAAGTGCAGGCAAGTCTGGGGGATTATGGGAAGTGGTCAGGGTGGCGCTAAAGAGGGGACTGGGCTCTGGCCTGACTACCCTCTGGTTTCCGACCCTTCACTGCATTCTGGACAGCCATCCGTGTCCATCGCTCTGACACCCTCATGGCCTTCCGCCCCAGGATTGTTAGGCTCTGGGGCTGGCTCATGTCAGCCAGGACACCGAGGCCTTGTGCCATTCCTCAGCCCAGTTGTCCACCTCTCTCATGAGGAGTGTGGGCCGTCTGTGAGGGCCCAGCGTGATGACATTTCCAGCAGACCCATCTTCTACGTCCAGGCCCGGTCAGCACCCGTCACCTGCCGTGGGAGGAGCCGTGGTGCTGCGCAGGGTCCCGTGATCGCATTCAACTGGCTGCTGGCTGCGGCCCAGGCCTGGGGAGGATTTGCTATCCAGGCTGGGGGTGGGGCAGCGTCTCCCCAAGGCCATCTCGTGGTCTGGTACCCCTTCCAGCTGGGTACGCTGCTGTCCTTTAGGCCCCGCTTGGCTTAGTTTTGACAGCTCGTTTGTTTTTAATTCCAGGATGGGCAGAGGCAGCTTTTGGATGTGGCCGGGGCCTTGGTGTGCAAGCGAAATCCCTGAGTGAGAGGGTGAGCGTGCCCAGCACGGGGTTTCCAGGCCTTCCGAGTGCTCTGGTGGGGGGTGGAATCTGGAGGTGGGGGGCGGGGGTAGTGGTAAAAGCTTTTTTTTTCCCTTTCTGTCTCCTTCACCGATGAAGGTTTGGGGCTGGTCATTCTCTTACCACCCCCAGCAGGGAGCTTAGAATGAACCCAAATGGTCTGAGTGCATTCAAGGCTCCCCGGATCGGCTTGAAGCCAGGAAACTCTTAGCAAAGGTCCTATGGAGAGAAATTGCCCTCCAGTTTGCCCTCTCATTCCTCCTCCACACATCGGTGAAGGGACAGGAGTGAGGAGACCTGGAGGCTAGTCCCGTTCTTGCCTGTGTGGTCAGAAAGCTTGGAGGAAGTTGTTTGATGCTGAGTTTCAGATTCCCCTTGGAAAATGAGAGATGAGAAAGCTACCTCCCGCCTCCTGCCCAGGTCCGCTGAGCAAACACCTTCTCTCCCGTGAAGGCCCTTTTTGAAATAGATCATGACTGCATAACTGTGTCGGACTTAATATTGTTTTTAAAGAAAATGGTATCATGTGGGCAACACCTAAATAATACTTTTGTAATGATGGTAACATTTAAAATGTCCAAAACAAACACAATGCTTGTAGAATGTTAAGAGCCAGAAATGACACAGGTATCTTGGCTTGACACGAGCTCTTAAGAGCCAGGAGTCATAGCTTCTGCATTTTCTGGTATTTTTGAATCTATGCTACCTGGCACGTAGGAGTTGCTCCGTGAATGCTGAATGACTCAGTGGTCACCTGGTTTGACCTGCTGTTTTACCTTTGAGGAACAAAGCCTCAGAGATGGAATGAGACCGAGTCCTGCAGTCACATGCAGCCGGTGGCCCTTTCCTCAGGCACAGCATGTTCTTCTTCACTCCTGCACAGGCCGTGCCCTCAAGCTAGATTGCTGTTTGTTTGGGGTTTTTTTATAAATTTTTTTTGCATATGTTAGGTTCCATTTATTCTTCAGAATCCACCTTGAAAGCTGGGTCCTCAGAGAAGCATCTTCTGGGTTCTCAGGCCAAGTTGGTCCTTCCTCCCTAAGTACTCTCTCGGGGCCAGGGTAGGGTGAAAAGTGTGGGGCACTCACCTTGGGCATCAAGATAAACGACATTTTAGTGCAATATTTTAAAAGTTGAATTCGATGCAAAAAAAAAAAAAAGTCTACCTTGAACTAAATTTCAACATTTGGAAATAAAGACAAAATCCGGCCCTGCTTTACATGACTCAGTCTCGCTCACCTCACCTGCCCCCAGCCCTGTCCGTAGATCTCTGTCTTTATTTGAAAGTTCAACATTTTGTTCATCATGCATTTTTGCACTAATTTTGATTTTATAAAATAACTGCATCAGTTGTATTCATCTTGATCATTGAGTTTTTGGAAGCCCCTTAAATGCTGTATTGGAGACCCTTAGCATTTACCAGCTTGGGTGCTCATCTCTTTGCGGTGTCCCTCCCACCCCATGAACTGTTCGGGGTCAGGGAGAGTGTCTTTTTATCTTGGTGTAATAGAGACGTTATTGGATCTCTCTTGTCACCCTTTGCTTTCAGCTGCCTCTCATCTCAAGATCCTGTGCAGTCCAACTTCAAAAGCATTTGGTGAAGGGTGTGTATTTTACTGAAGATTTCAGGGGGAAGATAGAGGAACATGAAGTCATTAAAAGCCTATCTTAGGCGTTTTTTCATTCTCTTCTCCAGAGTTATTCTCTCTTGCCAGATATCTTATCTCTCCTTGTCCTTCTCTTCGTTTCTACATTCCTGAGCAAAACCAATGCCCAACCACTATTATTACTCCTTAAGACTTCCTCTTGTGTGGTGGTGGTGATGGAAAAAATGGGAAGATGGTCCTAGTTAATCATGCTGCCCCACAGGCACAATGCCTGGACCTAGAGGGGCTCAACGAGTGACGAGGGAATGAATGAATGAATGAGTGACAAAGCCCAGATGTAGGAAAGGGGATTTTACTAGGAGAGGCGTGCTTCCCTGCCACTTCTTACTTGAGCCCAAAGACCCTTTACAAGAAGCCTGAGGGGCTTTGGCGAGTTGTCTCACTGCCTTCTTTCAGCAAGACGTAAAATTCCCTTGGAAACCTGTCCTACGAAGTGTCTTAGCCTCAGCCTCTCTCTTCCATATTATCTGTCCCCAGCTCTGGGCTCTTCTTATCCACAAGCACTGACCACAGGGACAGTTATGGTACCTGAGTCAGCCTGCATCCTACGTTGGGGGAGGTCTTTATTCAGCTCACCTCTCAGGGACCATCGTGACTCTGCTCGATGGTCTGAAGTGTCCAGGGTCACCATAGCACCCTTGGACCTAAGCCACAGAGCTCCGAGCCTCGTCTTTCAGAGATTCCAGAACAGGCCTGGATGTTACAATTTACTTGTACTCACAGAGGCATAAGTCACCTGGGCTGGGAAACAGGTCCTAAACCAGGCATTGTAAATGTTTTCAGACAATAGGAGCAATTTGCTCCTATTGTTTAGAAAATAGAAAAGAGTATTAAGAAGATATAAAAAAAATCACCCGGAATCTTGCCCCCAGATACCCACAGTTACTATTTGCTCGTGTTCTCTTTCAGACTTCAGTTTCTCTTTGCAGGAAACGGTGATCTCCCACTGTCCGTTCTATTTCCTGATCTGTTCCTCTGGCACTGACGCCGTGCGGCAGGGGGAGGGAGACGCTAGCACGAGGCCCCTGCTGGCTGTGTCTCTCGGGTGCCGGGAGGCCTCTGAGATTTCTGCGTTCCACGTCATGGAGCCTGAAGACCTCAGAGCCCAGTCAGGATCCAGGAAGCAGATCTTTGCTTCCTTCCCTGTTTCTTTAGATTGTGTCTCACCAGCAGGAGCTACCTGTGTGCGTCAGAACATAGATTTTATTAGGCTCTCGCTTTGCTTTGGTAACATTGAAAGGAAGGGGGCTGGGTGGGACCAGCACTCTGTCTGCCAAGTGCTAACCATTTTACGTGCTTCATTTTATTAACCCCTCACAGCGATACCGCAATGTGAGTTGTTATTATCTTTGTATGATAAAGGAGGAACCCAAGGCCCAGGAGGTGAAGCAGGTGGCCCGGGGCCACACAAGGACCATCTGCAGAGACCGGTGGCAGTCCTGGGTCAGCTGCCCCCAAAGCCCAAGCTGCTTGCCATCCCGTTCTTCCCCCCACCGTGGTTTGTGCCAGGGGTAGGGTGGCAGGAAGATCTATCTTTGCTTGGAGTCTTTTCTTTTCTCTCGGTAGAGAGGACTTGATCCTGAATATCGACCTGCTTTGGTATTCTGCTGTTTGCACATTTTCATTTATTTGTACAACGGATTTTTGTTAGTGCTTCATGTGCTTCAAGTGCTGAGCTGCCCTTCGGGATGGGAAGTAGAGTGATGCGAAGCCCTGCCTTTGGTGGGTTTGTATTCTGGCAGGGAGACAGACGAGTCAATGCCCTGCACTGTGTTAGGAGCAGGGGCAGAGAGGGCCGGGGAAGGAGAGAGAAGCATTTAAGTCCAAAGCAGCCTTAGCAGGCGGGGTGGTGGTTAGGGCTGGCTTTCCGAGAGGAAGCCATTTCTGAGCTGAATTTTGAAGACGTTGAGGTGTAACACAGCACGAAGTGCCCGGGAAACCACATGGGGTTCATTATGGCTGAAGAGTGAGTGGTGAAGGACACAATCTGGAGGGCTCAGAAGTGCCAGATTAGAAAGGAGGTGGGGGGAGCGATACACCAACAAGTCTAACTGCGCATCTGTGGAAGGATTTTGAGGATCAGCTTCATGCTTTAGAAAGACCACACTTCGGCTTCCAAGTAGAGACCAGTAGGACGGGGACAGACCGGAGACATGAGTCTGTCTCAGTGGGGAAGTGATTTGGCCCAAATGACAGCTGGGCAGAGGCAGCGGGTTGAATTGGAGGGGACGAGACGAGAGACAGACTGGGAGGAAGAGTCTACACTGAGAGGAGCTGAGTGAGCTCCAGGGTGAGAAGGAGACGAAGAGGCAAAGATAATGCCTGATTTTAGATTCGGGCCAGGGCGGACGATGGGGCCTTTCAGGAGACAGGAGGAAACAGAAAAAGAGGCGGAGGCCGAGTGTGGAAAGGAAGGGGCCGGTAGACAGAGGAGGATGAGCCGATGAGGCCCATGAGTTAAACAGATGGTTTCCAGTGGTTAGAAAAGTAGGATTTGAGGACTTTGCTTTGATCTCCTCCTCTTTGTTCCTGCTCCTTTTTATCCCCACCCCCAGCTGTCAGGTGGCCCCTGGCTTCATTCCTCTGTGCACTTTACTCGAGCCAGAGTGGCTGCATTCCCTACAAAGCCTTGACAATATCCCTCACATCCCTGGGAAGGTGAGTTTTATATTCTTTCCATTTTACGAATAAAGAAACTGAGCCCCCCTCCCCTTCCCATTTTTTTAAGCTGTTTTGTGTCAGTCTCCTGGTGAGGGAAGGGTGAGGCCATGTCTGGCCAAGGGGAGGAGAAGGGTAAGAGGAGGGAGACATGAGCACGATGGTCAACTCATCCTAGTTTGCCAGGATATTCCCACATCCCAGCATTGGAAGTCTCACATGTCAGGAAAACCTGTAGACCTGGGAGGTTGGTCACCCTAGGTTGAGTGGGAAAGAGGGAGAGAATCTTCCTGCAGTGTGAGGAGGTAGGCATGCTCTCAGATTGGGTTCCCATCTCCCAGGGGGCTGCAGGGCTATGGGCTCCCAGTCCCTCTGGACCTGGGACGCAGTAGCCAGGTCACACACAGGCTGCCTCTGCGACTGGTATGCTTCTTGTGTCAGAGCCACCTGCCATCCGAGCCCTGAGTCCCCAGTCCCCGGTGTGAGTTGTCCAGACCTACTGCTGAGCACACAGTAGATCCTCTATAAATAATTGTCCAATGACTGAAGCCTGGGTTATATATGGAAAGGGGGCAGCGTTGAGGATAAGTGCTTTCCTTGACCAATTAGCCGGCAGCTCTCTAGTACACACACGTCTTTCCTACTCACAGTCCTTTCTGAAGCCTCAAAGATGAAAGCCTTCTTCCTGTTTTGTTTAGAAAAACCAATACCTGTCCTAATCTCCTGAAGCCCTAACTTTGCCCAGACCCCCGGTGTCGGAGGCAGCTTTGATGTCACACATTTGCATCGGAGAACGCAACTCTCACCCTCTCTCACATTTGGAAACCACGGGGATAATGAGCAGATGTTTTTCTAATAACGAGAAGATGTGCAGGCTCTGACACACGAGAATAGTTTCCAGTCCGTAAGTTCATTAGCAAGCTGGGGAGCCCAGATAAATAAAGCTTTCTGTTTCCTTTCCTGAAGTCTAAAATATCTGATCTGGAGGTTTCCTCCCTTCTTTTTCCCCTCCTCTCTGAGCTTCAGGATTTGAGGAGAAGCAATTAAGTGCCTGGTAATTCGTGTGTCTGGAACATGGCCTCTGTTCCTGCAGAATTGCCAGCTTATATACGTACAGTCAATTCCCAATTACTTGCTAGCTGATTATCTGTCTCCACCCTAACCTTGGCTTATATAGTCTTCATGTTGACTTTCTCATGAGCCTAATCGCAGCATTCCTGGGAGTAGCAAGAAAGGAGGAGTTATGGAGTACCACGCGCCATGCCCTCTGTTAGTGGCCTTTTTCTGTCTCAGTCTTCAAGCAGTCCCGTGCAGGAGCCATCCTTGTTACCCCTGTTGTACAGGTGGGAAAAGCAGGTCTTAGACAAGTTCGGCTGTCAAGTCAGGAAACGGATTTAAAGCCAAGTTTGTCTAATGGCAGAGCCCAGGGCGTTCACCAAGGAACGAACCCTTAAGAGTTCAGCAGATTCACATCTTTCCTTATTTTAAAGGTATCTTAGTCAGTTCAAACTGCCATAACAAAGCACCATCGACTGGGTGGCTTACGCAGCAGTTATTTCTCAGTTCTGGAGGCTGGGAATTCGGCAGATTCTGTGCCTGGTGAGGGCCGTTTCCTGGTTTGCAGACAGCCGTCTTCTCCTATGTCCTCCTGGAGCCTTTCTTTGGTTAATTCTGTCATGACAGCCCCATCCTCATGGCCCAATCTACCCCTAATTACCTTCCAAAGGCCTTATCTCCAAATACCATCACATTGGGGGTTGGGGCTTCAGCATATGAATTTTGAGGGTTTACAAACATTCAGTCCATGCCATGTCTAAACAAAGCTCTTACTCGAACAGGGACTTCCGGTGGACACACGTTGCCTGATGATCAATCTAGGAGCTGACTAGCCTCCCAGCTCTCAGATGCCCACACCAGTTCATTAGCTGTCTCTTTTCCCGCTATTCTCCCACTCTTCCAAGTTCTGCCCTACTGATCTCTCTTCTCTTTGGGAAATGTTGTTTTCGAGCAGATTGAACAGTCTTCTGGAGAAGGCCCAAGAGATTATCTCAAAATTTATTCCAGCCAGAAAATCCTGTGTTTCTTTGTAAAAATATAATACTCAGAATTTGAGGGTTGGAGTTCAATGAGCATGTTCCCCTGGTTGATGGGTGTTTACTGAGTATCAGTGGCTGTCGCTAACCATGCTTTGAAACAAGAGACATGTGTTTTTAATAGAATTGCAAGTTTTATTCCTTGTTAAAAATACCGACATGGATGCTGGCTGGAAGAATGAGGCAGGATGTCAATGAGCGGCTATGAATTCCCAGCCTGCTGGGGCAGGCGGGGGGCTGAGGAAGCATGGCCCATGCCCTCCCATTTGCTTTATTTCAGCTGGTGGCCTTCCCTGTTCTCTTTGGGAAATGACCACTGGCCACCAGCTGCTCTTCTCAGCCCCACCCATACGTGGGATAGCGACAGGCTTCATCCTCTCTGAATGGAAGGACAAAGTAGTCGTGTTTATTTCCAGAGAAGCTTTTGCCTTAATTGTGAAGAGCATCCATTGGAAAGCCTAAATTGCAGGGTGCTTTAAAAGAAATGCAGACCTTATTACTTAAAAAAATACTTTCTGAAAGCTAGGACCGGGTGGCAAGGGCCTGACCCCACACACGCAGGATGGCTGGCAATCATCCCATCCTCCCAAGCAGAGCCCATCCCTAAAGGATGCCTTGAAGTCCTTTAGTTTTCAACACAGTGTGTGTTCTTTCTTTCTGATTGTAAAAGAAATGTCTGTATAAAAACGAAGTAAATTTTCATCAATAATTTCACCACCCATAGATACTGTTCATTTTTCAGGCTTTTTTTCTGTGTTTGTAGATACTTAAATAGGATATTTACAAAATTGATTGCATACTCTACAGTTTTGAATAAATACTGCTTTTCCCTCACCTAATGGTGTGCTTCTTCCCATTTCATTAAAGGGCCTTCAAATGTGTTTTTTTAATGAATGCATAATACTCTATCCGAAGGATGCACCGCAGTTGATTTTAGCCAGTGCTCTTTTTCTCCAATGTTTTGACAGTTTTTCACTATTATAGAAAACACTACAATATTCTTATCCTTTACTCTTAATTACATGAAATGTTTCTTTTGTTTGAAGTATTATTGTCTTTTATGTTAAATGATGGATGTGTTCTAGCAGTGTAAATCAAATTACCTTTTAAATGCAGAAGAACTCGTCTCACCCCAATTAAGGAACCATGTATTTTTTTGTAAAGAGGGCCAGGTTTTACTAATAAAACAGAGAGTGGGAACGTTTGAGAGAATGTTCATACATTACTTCAACTCTTACATACAAACTCTTAGATTGTATTGTGTGGGTGAGGAATACACATTAATGGGTTTACAGTCTACTCCCAAGGAAGCCTGATTTACACGCAGGAAAGAACTAGAAAATAATATATGAAAGAATATAACAAATCGTCAAACTATATAGTAGATGAATATGTACTAAGGGGAAATAATAAAAGAAGAGAAAATCCTTGCATTTTTGGTATCATTAAAGACTTCTGGAGAGAGGGGGGATTTGAGGTTTGGTCTTAAAAGAGTATCTGGGATTTAAAAAGATGGAAAGCTGCCTTGTACCGAGCCCTTACAATGTGCTTGGGACTTTATCAGATTATCTATTTTTTTTCTTACAATGGCCCTACCAATTTATTGTTAAAAGCAGCTGGACCCTTGCAAAAAATATACAGTACGATAAGATTATAGGTTTATACAGTACAAGATTAGAAATATTTGCAAGTACAATATGATTGAGAGAGACACAGGACAATGTTTTAAAAACAGATGAAATCAGGGCAAAGAGAGAATATGGACAGGAACAGTGTCAGCTCTATGAAAGAGATTCTTTGCTGTTTTCTCCACTGATGGATCCTGCACAGTTAGATTAATGACTGCATATAGTAGGCGTTTAATAAGAATTTGTTAAATTAATGAATAGATGAAAGGGATGAGCAAAATGTTTGCTGTAGGGTCCTGTATATATTACTAGTGGTCAGATGCAGTTTTGACTCTGGACTCCCGTGTAGACAAAGCATGTAGAGAAATTACCTCGATTTATAAATAAAGAACAGGTTTAGCAGACAGTGGGACAAAATTTGACCAGGCTATGTCTAGGAAACATGGGGGATCTATTCCAAGGACCAGGACTGCCATGGGCAGCAGTTTGAAGGTTTGGCCGGTGAGTGCAAGTCTCAGAGAAGCATATTTAGCAGGTAGACATGGAGGGAATGGTCTCCTGGCTTGGGCACAGGGCATAGTAGGGAGCTGTAAGAGAGTCTGGATGGAAGGCAGATTTATTTAAAAGAAAAGTAATCCTCTCGTTTTCTTCCTAGACCTAAAAAACCCTCTGTTATGGACTGAATCGTTCCCCCCAAGTCATATGTTGAAGCCCTCGCCCACAATGCGACTGTTTGGAAATAGGGTCTTTATAGAGGTTATTAAGATTAAATGAGGTAATAAGGGTGAAACCCTAATCTGATAGGATTGATGTCCTTATAAGCAGAGGAAGAGATACCAGAGATCTCACTTTCTGAGAATGCACAGAGTAAAGGCCCTGTGAGCTCACAGTGAGAAGGCAGCTGTCTACGAGCCAGGTGTGTTTCTTCATCTTGATCTTCCAGCCTCCAGGACTGTGAGAAAATACATTTCTGTTGCTTAAGCCACCCAGTCTGCTATTTTGTCATGGCAGTCCAAACTGACTAATATATCCTCTAACCTGGAAAAGGTGGACATTTCGCAAAATGAACTTTAGTTTCAGAAGCCTACAACATCACAGGATTTTTCGTTTTTAGAAGAGAAGTGAAACATCATCAGTTTGTTCTCACATGCCTAAAAGCTTTCTCACCCCCAACCATGGTAGTAACGGCAGCTCACAGTGGCCCTTGTTCTCAGAGGGATGTAATGATACCAGGCTGGTATCATGACAGCGAAGAGCATGTCATACAGTTCGAACCGACCGAGTTCAATCTCTTCAATTTTGGTCTGGCATTTTTCGCTGTATCTTTCGCAACCTATTTATCTAAGTCTCTGGCCCCCCCATGGCCCCTCCCAGTCCCACTCTGAGCACAGATGTAACTCATCCGCAATTATAAATTAAAATTGCATATCATGGGGTAGATGGTAAGGGGACAGCGGTTGTCACTGCATACCCCTCATTTACAGCATCTGTTCCCAGCCATAAATGGCCCATGGGAAACTGGTGTCCTAGGGGAGGGGCCACGTGGCAGGAGCCTGGGCTTGTTTTCCTTTGGCTGTTCTGGGCTTGGATTATGTTTATTGTTTCTCAACTAACTTCTTCAGCCCCCAAATCTATTTTTAAGGCAAAATTGATGCTTCTGTTTTGTCATAGGAGGAAATGCTATCTTTGAAAATCATCATTTGTAAAGTTGAGCTGCCATGTACAGGGTATGCACTGATCAAGTCAGGGGAGCAAGAATCGCTCCCCTAGGATTGTGCAGCGTGGTGAGCCTGAGTCTTGGCTTCACCCTGGCATCAGGTCAGAGTCATTGAGGGGTCACCTACAGCTCAAGCCTAACCTCATGCTTCTTTGATGAGACATTAGGGAAAGCCCTCAAGTTGGATCTTCTCCTTCTAACCTTTATCTTCTAAATTCGGGTCCTGATGATCTTGGTAATTTTCACCAATTATTTGTAAATGATTATGATAGTAAGATAATCGGGATTCCATGATGTTTTCCAAGAAGCTATAGGAATAACTGCTATTTTGATTCTGTCTTCTAAAATCATGAGCTTTTAGATAGTAATGAGACCTACAAAATTTTAACTAACTCTTTTGTTCTTTCCCTCCTTTTTATTGAGATGTAAATGACATAAAGCACTGTATAAGTTTAGAGTATACAGCATAATGATTAGACTTACATATATTGTGAAATGATTACCACAATAAGTTTGGTTAATACCCATTATCTCATATAGATACAGAAAAAAGAAAAGAAAAAAACTTTTTCCTTATGAGAACGCTTAAGATTTAGTCTCTTAACAACTTTCATATATATCAACTCTTTTGCTTTTAAGGAAAGCATTTAGCTATTTTAAAGAAAGTGTTTAGTAATCAGAAAAATAAGTCTTTTGATAGGTAACCGTTTCTCAGCTTGCACTGCTATTAAATGGATGACAATTCTTTGTTCCCCTAGACATTTTTGTCTTTGCTTTTAAGGAAACCAGTGTACAAACCTATGCCAAGCTGCTATGGGTTTTTGTATACTCTTGAACTTTTCACAGGATTCTCACTGTAGACTCTATGTTTGGAAAAAAAAAAAATCAGTCAATCAATCAATCAATCGGCTAAACAAACCTAGGATGTAAATACGAAAGAACAGAAATATGAAAGAACAGCAGGGTCTCTCTTTAAGAGCTCAAGAAAAAAAATGTACCTCGAGCAAAAGCAAAATGACCTCTCCTCGATTTTTTACTCTCTCCCATCCCCCGACACACACACACACACACACACACACACACACACACACACGATCTGTGAGTACAGTACATTTTCTGGTTTAGTAGTGTGCATGTGCACCCTCTGCCCTTTAATTAGATTGGATTGCATATTCTGGTGCAAAGCCACAAGGTTTGAACCTTGCTGGTTCTTGTTTTAGCAAAAAGGGCAAATCCAGATCCCTCTACCCATATCCACCTACTCATGAACATCCTGCGTGGACCCTGGCACCTGCAAATGCCCTTTGCTGCTCTGACTCCAGCTTGAACACGAAGGCTTACAGCCATCTCGGAGAGACTCAGCAGGTAGAAGATCTCTTCAAACAGTAGTTATTTTCACAAGGCATCGTTGGAAATTGTTGCAACATGTACTTTTGATTACCAACAACGATGTTCTACATGCCAGATGCTATCCTAGGTGCCTTGCAAATGGGCTGTCTTTTTTACTCCTGATAACAAACTGATGAAGTAGGCTCTATTCTTTATACATAAGGCAACTGAGGTTCAAAGAAGTTTAGAAACAAGCTTAAGGTGACCAATCAGCAAGTAAGCTGCAGAGCTAGAATTTGGAAAGAAGTCCAGCCAACTCTAAAATCCATGTTCTGAACCATCATGCTATACTGATTTATATAAACTTATCTCCGTATAGTTCATTAGTGTAATGCATGTCAAACATATAAAACTGTCACGCATATGACCGTCTCAAAGTGGTATTGTGATCATAGACATACAGTCCAGCAACCAAAAGGGATGTTCCAATAGTTCACATGTTTTTTTAAAAAATTGAGGTGTAACTGCTATATAACATTATTAGTTTTAGTCAGGTGTACAACAGAATGATTCAATATTTGTATATATTGTTAAATACAGTTTATGTTTTTTACATGCATTTCCAGAACATCATGGAGGAATTTCATAGACTATGGCTATGTTTCCTAAAATCTTCCTTTCACCTCTAAACGATTTATTTCCTTCACATGCTGCTACTGCACTTTCATCTTTCAGATTTGCCCCCAACGTCCTTCCCCAGATAGAAACAGAACTCAAGGAGAGCAGCCGTTTCCTTCTGCATACTCTTCTGAAGTGGCTCATTATCAACCGGTTTTTAAGCAAATGTCCTGATATAACTTTCTTTACAGCTTTGGAGAAGATTCTGGAGGAAGCCTGATGGAAGGGGGTGTGTTTCCCACTTGTTCAAGTTGTAGTGCCCTGCCCCGGGCTTGTACCCCTCAGGAGAACCTGTTCATAACCAACCTGGCCTTACCTCTCACAAAGACCTAAAAGAGCCATTCAGATGAGGCAGGGCCCTCCTCACAGGGTGGCCAGGGGAAGGAACTGAGCTAAAACACTCCTGGGTAGGGTGGGAGGCCAAATGGGAGAAAGGCTGGAAATACAGGAACACATCCTTTTAATAACTTCTGTTCTTTTCTACTTACATCCTGGGTTTGTTTAGCTGATTGATTGATTGATTGATTGACTGATTTTTTTTTCCAAACATAGAGTCTATAGTGAGATTCCTGTGAAAAGTTCCAGAGTATATAAAAACCCATAGCAGCTTGGCATAGGTTTGTACACTGGTTTCCTTAAAAGCAAAGACAAAAATGTCTAGGGGAACAAAGAACTGTCATCCATTTAATAGCAGTGCAAGCTGAGAAACGGTTACCTATCAAAAGACTTATTTTTCTGATTACTAAACACTTGCTTTAAAATAGCTAAATACTTCCTTTAAAAGCAAAAGAGTTGATATAGGTGAAAGTTGTTAAGAGACTAAATCTTAAGAGTTCTCATCACAAGCAAGCCCGAGCTTGACTATGCACACACGCCTTAAACCTTCGCGGCACTGGTCTGTGGCCTGTTGAGAACCAGGCTGCAGAGCAGGAGGTGAGCGGCAGCGGAGCGAGGGAAGCTTCATCTGCATTTGCAGCCGCTCCCCTGCACTAGCATCACTGCTTCAGCTCCATCTCAGGTCATCAGGAATTAGATTCTCAGAAGAGCGCTGGTCCCTGGTGCCAAAAAGGTTGGTTTAGAGGATGGTGCAGAGGCCATGCACAAACCAGAGGGTGTGCAAGGGAAGCATTCCTCTAGAGCCGTTGGCCTCTTCCCCGATGCTGTCAGTACAGGGAGTGAGTGAGTCATTTCTGGATTGTGACCCGGGGCCTGGTGTCTGGCTGCAGTCTGTGCTGACATCTTCCTTGACCTTGAACAAGCCACATCTCATCTTCAAGCCTCTGTCCTCATCTGCCACTTGAGCTGGTTGGACACTGTGGGCTTCGGAGAAGTATAAATTAATTTGGGGGGATACATTGAGCTTTAGTAGTCCAGGTGCATCCCCAAACTCCAATTACCCATGGTGGGAGCAGGTGAGGGTTATCTACAGCTGATGCGCAGGCTTTCCTTGACGGAAAATGCTCCAGTTCATAGCCCAAGCACTAACCACAGCGCTCAAAGGCACCAGCCTTAGAAGGAGAAGTTTGCCCTTTGTATTCTTTAGAAAAAGAGTAACAAATGGATAACTCTTGGAACTTTTGAGTCTTGAAGTCAGTGATTAACGTGGGTTCTTTGGAAATTGTACATGGTGACTTGAAGAAGAAAAGTGAGCAGTGAGCTGAGGCCAAGGCTGTGAGTGATTGCCAAGTGTGCATCTTGCTGCAGAGGGTAGGTCCCTGACTTGTCTTGGCCACAGTAAGGCCCAGGAGACTTGCAGGGATGGGTATGAAAACCTGGAGCCCTGAGAAGCACTTGTTGTTACCTGTGGAGTCGGACCTTTGCACAAGTAATTCTGGTTATTTATTGCTGTGGTACAAATCATTCCACACTTAATGGCTTAAGAGAACAGTCATTGTATTGTTTATGATTCTCTGGGCCAGGAATTTGGGCAGAATTTAGCTGGGCAGTTTTCTGCTGCACGTGGCATTGACTGGGATTCAGCGGCCGGGCCGGTCCAGAGGGTCCAGGAAGGCTTCACTCTCTTGCCAGGAACATTGGCACTGAAGAGCTGGAAGGCTGGGTTCGGCTAGGGCACTGGGATGGCTGGGCCTCTCTCTTTCTCCGCTATGGTTCCAGGGCTTCTTCCTCTTCATCTGGTCTCTCCATGAGTCTCTTTCACTGAGTCACCACATTTCTTACCTGATGGTCCAGCTCCAGGCACCCGAGAAAGAGGAAACAGAAACTGCTCATCCTCTTAAAGGCTAGGACCAGAACTGGCACAGCCATGTTCTGCCATATTTCATTGAGCAGTCACGAAAGAGCTGAGTTTCAAAGGGATGGAGGAAGAGACTACCTCTCAGTAGGGAAGTGGCATGTGTGCACAGGAAGGGAAAGAATTGAAGCGCTTATCTTTAGGGATCAGCTACTACAAGGCCCTTTGGGCAGGATTTGGAAGAATTTGGAGCCTGGGGTTACATGAGGAGTGATGATGCCCAGAGGCCCTTTGTGGTTGCAAATGTGTCAGCCTAACTGTCCCTCAAGATCAAACCTTCTTCTGGCTCCAGGAGTGAGATGTAACCAACATAAACCATCTCGGCTTCTTACATTCCAGAAACCATCCTGACTTTGATGATCTGGACACAACCAACTCCAGAATTCCTTGCGCAGCCTAAGTTTACTCCACTCTCTCTCAGGGAGAGTGAAATGATTCCTGTCACGAGCGCTAACCATGATTGACTCCTGGTGGCTTCCTAGAGCACAGTGTTACAAAGGATTCTGAGACCACATCAGGGTTCAGGGCTATGAGGGACTGGCCATGTCTGTCTTGGGTATCAAATGGAGAAGTGGCATCACTTGTGCCATTTAGATTTATTCTCTCTCTAGGTCTGACCACCATGCCATGCTTGTACCAAAAAGGGAACAGGTGTATTGATTAGTCTCTAAACTTGCCATGTGCTTTCCCACCTGCCCTGATTTGCAGGGCTCATTGCCTTCTCTGTGGTTGCCTGCCACTCGCCTGGCCTTCAAGGCCTGCCTCCTCCAACAGGCTTTGCTGGACCTCCCTCGTTTCTGGTTCTTATATACCTTGCTCTGGTACAATTCATTCCACACTTAATGGCTTAAGAGAACAGTCATTGTATTGTTTATGATTCTCAGGTTCTTATATACCTTGCTCTCCTTCCTTCCAGCTCCCAGTAAGCTGGTGTTTCTCCTGATGTTAGTGACTTAAGACGAGTATCAGAAGAGGATTTGAATATACTATTTAATCTGATATTTCCCTGTGAACAGGCCTTGGTGGTAGGAAAGGGTTAATACCCATAGATTTGGCTCAGTTAGTTTTGTCAGGAGAGTTTGCCGGCATCAAGGCTGTTCAGCCAGGGCCAAAGCAGAGCTGTTGGTCACGTAGCCCCAGGCGCCAGGTCTGGCCAAGGTCGTTGGGAGATGTGCGCCACTGCACAAGTGATTCCTGACAGCACGCCCGCGGGTTCCACGTGCGTCTAAGCACCCGTGGTCCTGTTGTCACCTGTTGTTTAAATTATCAGTCCAAAAAATGCTGAAGTCAATATTCACACTTCCCAAGGAAAGAGTTTGTTCTTTCTTGCCTCTGGACGGTTAGTGTTTATTGGCATTTATACTCTGATATCTAGAGCTCAAAACTGAGAAAGTGGATTTGGAAGAATTCCTCTAGCTGTGTGTTGCTGTGTCTGGGTTCATCTCTCTAGGCATATAAAATCCCTGGAGACAAATATGAAGGAGCAGACATTATCTTTTATGTGACTTTATTTCTAATAAATAAAGCATCCATCGGTGAGTAAGGTGAGGATAAGTCAATATCCAATTTTGGCAGAGCTCTTAGACATCTGTTTTTTGTCTGTTCTTCTCAGGTCTCTAGTAGAGAAGACTTTATAGTATTTCTTCAAGATTATATTGGTTCTTCCTTGGACACACACACACACACACACACACACACACACACACACACACACATGCCTGGGAATGTCCTAGCTCTGCAGATGCCCACAGATAAATCATGTTTCTTCCTGGTCCAGTGATTCTGTGATCCCCCAGCATCTCCACTGAGTCACCTCGTGTACATCCAAATAAAATTGGGATCTATTTTATGATCATTAAGGTACAGAGGCTGTCAATATTATTCATTATATATCAGAAGCTAGGTGAGATCTTAAAGTGTATTCAGAATCATCAAAGGCATCAAGGAAGATGACTAATGTTGAAGGAGTTTTGTTTTTTGGCTTTCCGATAATTGGTCATCTAAATATTGTTTACTAGAAAAGCTACTTCGAGAATCTATTTTAGTAATCACTAAGAAAAACTGCAATGACAAGTATAATTTGTTGAGAGCTCACTTGATATCAGACGTTGTGCTACACGCTTTATGTACCCATGATCTCATCTCATCTTTCTGGATCAATGGAGCTTCTGATGCCAACATTAAGAAATAAGCATTATGAAAGGGATGCTTCCTTCATCTCCTTGTCATGCTGGTTTGCATAGCTTTAATAAAGACATTCCTGGAGAGGAAAATTCTTGGCTGTGGGGCAGCATGTGTTAACCGATAGTCCTGTGTTCTCCTCTCCCAGCCTGTGCAAGGCTGTGCAGGGCGTGTGGTGAAGGCCATTCTTTCTTGGTTCTTCATTCTTGCCCCAAACCCATGACCTCACATCAGATTGGGGACTGATTGTATGTGGATATGGCCCATCTCCCAAAACTAACTTCCTCTCTCACTTCCATTCAATTTAGACATAATGATAGAGAAAACTAACACCTCTCTCTTTTGAAGAAGATGTACTTTGCACTGTTTGGAAGGAATCCGTTGTTAATTGATAAGTTATTCAATGCTGATTCACATTTAACCATCTGTTTAAAAAATGTACCCGGGATTTGTCTGAATGGTGTATGGGTAAGAGATGCAGACACAGAAATGACTGTCAGAATGGAAGTTGATATGCACAGATCCCTGGCAACAGGAGGCACACAGCACGCAGGCAGGGCCACCGGGGGAAACTACGGTTGGTCCAGAGGCCGAAGAAGAAAAGCAGGGAGACAGTGTGGGCTAAAGCCTTTATTGTGGTTTTTGCTGGCAGGAATGAATGAGGCCAGGTAAGCAGTCTTAAGACTGATTCGTTTGAATAATTTCAAGGGCTCAGATGTAGGAACTCCCCCAAATTGTCTGGTACAGCTGCAGAGATTAGGTCCTGAGGTGATTAGGGCAGGGGGCAAAGTGTGAGAGAGCTTGTTAAGGAAGTAGTTGGAGGTGTGGACTCTGGGTTGGTTGGTTTACATATGCAAGGGAGGTAGTTTGCTATCTCTGAAGAATCAACTAGCCCTGGGAGGGGCAGTCTCTCCCAAGTCAGCAAGCCCCAGACGCCAGAGCATCAACTATGGAAAATTAGATAATATAGTAATGCACCATCCTTTAAAATATTTGCTTAGGAGACAATAAACATGTATTAAGTTCTGGCTGTGTGTCTGTCCTATGAGATTCTAGAGTTAGTGCAGTCCTTGAGTCTATTCTGGACATGTGGTGGGCCCTCAGTTAATGTTTGTTACTTAAGTGCTGAATGAATGCTCCAAACTGCCTAGACTTTGTAAAAGTGCCTGAAACACTGCTTCAGCTCTCAAGGAGTATACAGTCTAGCTGGAGAACAAAACACATAAACGTATTTATTATGACATGATAGTACTGAAGGGTACAGTCATCTCCAAACCTACCTCTCCAGGAGTCCCTGCTGTTGGAGAATGGCCTCGTGGTGTACCTGGCTGCTTAAGCCAGAACTTGAGTGATCCTTCCTCCTGCTTACTCCTTAACCCTCAGCCGTCAAGTTCTGCTCCTTCTACCTTCCACAGCTATCTCCGAGCAGGTCCCTTCTTCTTCATCTCTGCTGACTGCAAAGAGAGACACCATGTGGCTTTACTGAAGGAAAACCACTGCCACCCAGCTTTCCCACATGCCCCGTCCTCGAGGCCTGGTTAGACTCAAGAGCAGGAGGCCCCCCATTCCCATTTGTCCTCTGTTACGCAGCAGAGCCTCGAGCGCTAATTCAGAGCAGCTGGGCACCAGCAGATGGTGGGCATCTGGGAGGGGAACAGTGCGGGAGGGGCGCCTGGCTGGGTAAGGCGGGAGCCCCTCCATCCCCCAGGGACTTAACCACCCAGACAGTCCCTTTTAAGATGCTTTCTTATCCCTAGAAACCACTGTCTCTGGCAGGGGCCTGGAGCCAGCACTAGGCCATGGACAATTTTGAGGTAGACAGTTTAACCCGGGCCCTTGCCATCTCTTTCTCGTGTCTCTTCCACTCCTGATTCCCCTCAGGGCCTTCCCAAGGGGCCTGGTATAGTCTGACTGGGCTGTTAGCTCCTCTGTATAACTCAGGCACATTCGTGGAATTTAAAGGTCGCTCCTCCCATGGTATTTGTGCTGTAAAATGGAAATGGACAATTTTGAGGTAGACAGTTTGTCCCGG
Source organism: Pteropus alecto (assembly GCF_000325575.1). Taxonomy (NCBI): domain Eukaryota; kingdom Metazoa; phylum Chordata; class Mammalia; order Chiroptera; family Pteropodidae; genus Pteropus; species Pteropus alecto. The sequence goes on along the minus strand of NW_006432227.1, from coordinate 1,470,637 downwards.
GCCCTTGCCATCTCTTTCTCGTGTCTCTTCCACTCCTGATTCCCCTCAGGGCCTTCCCAAGGGGCCTGGTATAGTCTGACTGGGCTGTTAGCTCCTCTGTATAACTCAGGCACATTCGTGGAATTTAAAGGTCGCTCCTCCCATGGTATTTGTGCTGTAAAAGAGCATGGACGTGAGGCACAATATGTAGTATAAAAGATGACTTTCTAATGGGACAAGTCAGGAATCTGTTGATCCATGTGAGTGTCCCAGAGCACAGACATAATTTGTTCCTCCACCTTCCCAGCCTGGGCTTCAGAGAGCAAACTAAGGCAGGAGGAGGGCCTGGGGGTAGAAGGGTTGGCAGCCAGAAGCTCCAGTTCAGGGTCCAGTGTGTGTCTGTCTGCAAGCTCTGCTTCGAGGCTAGGAAGCCAGAAGGAAGGTGTGTTGGCTCTGCCAGAAGCTCCAGTTCAGGGTCCAGTGTGTGTCTGCAAGCTCTGCTTCGAGGTTAGGAAGCCAAAAAGAAGGTGTGTTGGCTCACTAGGGCTGCCATAACAAGATACCTACCACAGACGGGGGTGCTTAAACAACAAAAAGTAATTTTCTCACAGTTCTGGAGGCTGGAAGTTCAAGATCAATTATGTCAGCAGGTTTGGTTTCTCCGGAGGCTCATCTCCTTGGCTTGCAGATAACTGTCTTCTCTCTGTGTCTTCATGCGGTCTTTTCCCTGAGCGTGCATGCTCCTGGTTCTCTTTGTATGTTCACATTTCTTCTTCTTACAAGGATCCCGGGCAGATTGGACTAGGGTCCACCCTAATGGCCTCATTTAAACTAAATCTCCTCTTTAAAGGCCTTATCTCCAAATGCAGTCACATTCTAAGGTCCCGGGGATAGGGCTTCAGCATAGGAATGTGGGAGGAGACAGTTCCATCCATAGCAGGAAGATAGCACAGTGGCAGGACCCTAGAACTGCTGTTCTCAAAAATGTTTAGGTGGCCAAGAATTTGCAAGTCAATGATGTTCATTCAATAAAACGTTGAATTGCTAGATTCCATTATATGAATGACCAACTTTATTAGCAGAAAATAGGATGTCGTGTAAGTGTGCAGTTTAAAATCCCAGGGAATAAAATGGGCACGGAAAGGAGGAAATTGTTGAACTAAGCAGACTGGCAGTTTTGAGTTTTTGTTATAATATTTGCTTACTTGCTCAATTATTTTTTTCATCTACTGTACTTGCTGACAGAACAGTAGCAGGTGCCAGAGCTTTAAAAACTTTCTGAGTGAAAACTTGAAACTGACAAAATGTCATGTACTAAATAAATTTTCTATGTACGTCGGGGAAAAACTCACTATTATTTAGTTTTAGCAAAGGAAACGTCATCAATATTCCAGAGGAACATTGAGAATCACGATGGGAAGCTACATTCCTGTGTGTCTTCTCTAATTAGTCAGAAGACTTAGAGGACAAATAACACTTTTCAGTGATCACTGAAAGAAAGGTGATTTGAGGAGTTAATCATCTTCAATCTGGCTTCTCCTTCCGTTTTTCATTTCTCTAGCACGATTGATTGAGCACCTTCAATAATGCTTAAATCAATATTCTTGCTTAAATTTAATGTGACAGGTGGATGGGGAATGTGCTAGACAGTAGTAATACAGAAATGAATGAGATGCCATCCCTGTGTTTAGAACCTCAGTTATCAGTGAAGAATTCTGGTTGCAAATAACAGAATCCACTCCAGCTGGTTTAAGCAGAGAGGTAATTTATTAAAGAAGCTCCCGCAGAGGCAGAACTGGCTTAGAAGCAAAGCAGCCAATCCGGGCAGTGCACAAGACATCGAGCACAAGACACTACTTTGAGGTTTTCTGCTTCTGATGTCTCTGAAAGTCGGATGTCTGCAGCTGCCTTTGCCAAAATGGCTCCCATAAGGCAACTGCTGCTTCATGCTCCGTATGTCTTACTGGCAGTGTCCGGCGTACCTTAGTTGGCAAGGGAAGCTGGGAAAGCAAGTGTCTGCCTTCTGCCCTAAAGATGTGTGGAATCATGAGATGGGAAACTCTGCAAACATAAGAAAGGTGTCAAAAGGCATTGGGTCAAAAGTTGGCAAGTGTCCACTCCTAGCTTCCAGTGTAAGGGAGGAAACAAATATATTCAAAAATGAGTAGGACAAGTGCCGTAATCAAGACATGTTGATGGCACGATGGAGATCAGAAAAGGTATTCATAGCCTGGGGGTGGTCAGAGAAGGCTTCCTGGAGGAGATGATTGATGACTGAGCTCATCTTGATGGATAAGGCAAAAGCAGGGCAACTCAAAGCTAAATAAGAACAGGGACTCTCACTGTCTGACTTTAAACAGGCCTCCACAGTGAGTGTGTCCCATTTTAAAAAAATGGAAACCGATGAAGCAAGAAGAAAAGGCAGACTGGAATCTGAATGCATTAGTGGCGGACTCGTGTGAGAGCTGGCTAAGAAATGCTCACGGCGTCCCGTGTGGGGCTGTCTGCATAATCGACTTGGCTTGTGTCCTTTTCTCTCTCAACTCTGCTCCCTTCAGATGTCCTGAGAGGTTATGGCTTCGAGTAGGAAACGCGCTGTGCATTTTCAGATGGGCTTTTGGGAAGCACAAAGCCTGACTCCGAAGGAGTGACTCTTTTATCTTTAAAAAATAAAATGTTATGATGAAAATAATAAGGAAAGTATCAAGTGGAAAGTGCAAGTCCCTTGATAACTGTCATTATATATTTATTATCTTTTTAAAAACTCAAATGCAATCAACTTATAGCTTTGCGAATTTTTTTCCACTTTTCACTTAAAAAGTGAGTCTTAGTAGCAGTGCATTAATGTTATTTGATCAATATATATTTGTTAATAATGAGGAGGCAAAGAATGAGGGTATTTTTAAGACATTTCGTTTTAGAGAGCTGGAATATGGGGCCCTACTTCTCTTTAAATGTGTTTCTCTTTTGTGTTTTCCCATCTCGGTAAATGGCGTCACTTGATAAGTGCTTTAGTGTAAAAACATTCCTCCCTCTCTCACCCCAGAAGAGCTCAGTAAATATTTCATGAAGGAATGAAGTAATCTAGAACCTTTAGACCCTCTGCCAGACCTCTTCCTGTTCCACCTTTGAGGAGCACTCTCTCTGCTCCTGGGAGGTTACCATCAGTCTCAGACTTCACCCAGGCTTCCCCCACACAGCCCACTCGCCTGCAGCAACACTGGGACATTCTCGGGCTCTGTGCTTCTCCTACCCCAAGCTCAGCTATGGCAGCCAGTGCTGTCTCCCACTACAAGTATTTAAGTCTGCACTCCATGAAGCTGGGCTCCTGTTCTAAGATCAACTAGGTAGTGGTCACAAACCACCCAGGGACATGCAATAGTTAGAAGGAAATCTAATTTCTCTATCACATGATACTTATATCTATTATGCAAAGCACATCTTCTGTGGTCAATTAACTTTATATTTCATTGGATGCTCAGAACCACCCTGCACAATAGATAGCGTGATGCCCATTTTATAGATGGGAAAAGTGAGGTTTGAAAAGGTTTAGTATCTAGCCAGAGTCATAAAGCCTGTAGAGGGTGGGGACAGTATTCAAATTCAGATTGTTCTGTTTTCAGGGACTGCTTCTTCCACTACACTGGAAAAAATGTGAGGTTAGGAATTCAAGGTCTGTCCCTAGCTTTTTTCATCCATCTACCAACTTAAGAACAATCTCTTTCACCTCAGGGTGGTTTTTATAAAACGCTTATGTCTGTTTTCAATATATGTGGCTTCTCCACCTAAAGCAATTGTGTATTCTAAGAGGACCAAGAGTGTATCTTGTAACTCTTTCTATCTCAAGTGTCATACATGGAGTTGGTGCTTCATCAATACTTGCTGTTTGATGATTCTTAACTCCTATGTATTTTTAGCAAGATTTAGTTGAGGAAGAGTGAAAATTTTTAAGAAATGGAAATTTCTATCTTACAAGTTAGCTCCAGGGATGAATTATTTCTTGTTGCCATGAGGAGCAGCTGTTTGACAGGAGTATTTGAACAGTATTGTCACTTTGCACACACAGCATCAGGACCTGTCTTACCTGTGAGTCAGGTGCCCGTGATTCTTACATGAAGTGCATCTCTATTTAGCTGGGCTATGGTAGAGGGTTACCCTTGTCATAAGGAGGGTTACCCCTCTGTCATAAGGAGGACAGTTCAGCCAAGAAAGAAATAACTACTCCAGGAAGATAAGCCATCAATAGGCACACACACGTGTGCATGCGTGCTTGTGTGTGTGTGTGTGTGTGTGTGAGAAAGTGGGTTGGGGAGGGATAGAAATCCTCCCATACAACAGACTTCATGGATCAGTATTTTCAGGGGTCTCCTGGAATGAGTCTCAAAATGAAAAAGTTACCAGATTTGTCATGGGATGGACCACAAATTACACTTTATAACATTTTAAAACCTGAGGACGGCTTGGTTATCTGGCTTACACTGATGTGTTCTTGCTCTCAAAGAGAAAAGAAGCTTAAAGGAACAATGAGGTGGCTAATTGGGTGATGATTCTCATGATCGGGCCAATGGCTGGACCTGCCTAAATAAAATAGTTGATTTTGAGACCTTCGGATACTGTTGAGTCTTCTCAAGGTTGTGTGTATACAATAGGTCTAGGGTGAATTCCTTTGCTATATTTCCGGTTTATGGGAAAACACCACTCCAGACTCTGTTTGAACTTCCAAGGTGTTTTCAAGCTTAAAATGCTTGGCCTTTTGACTTGGGTATTCAGAGGCTAGAGAGCTTTTCTGCCACTTAGTATTGTATTTTTGAGGTTCATTCCTGTTGTAGCATGTATCAGAACTTCGTTCCTTTTAAAGCTGAATAATATTTCAGGGCATGGATATACCACATTTCGTTTGCGCATTCGTCTGTTGATGGACATTGGAGTTGTTTCCATGTTCCTTTTAAAGCTGAATAATATTTCAGGGCATGGACATACCACATTTTGTTTGCGCATTCGCAAACAAAATGTGGTATATGATGGACATTGGAGTTGTTTCCATATTTTGACTATTGTGAATAGTGCAGCTATGAACATTCATGTATAAGTATTTACTTGAATGCCTGTTTTTGGTTCTTTGGGTATATACTCAGAAGTGGAGTTCCTCAGTTATGGGGTAATTCCGTGTTTTGAAGAATGCCAGCCTTAGTCTCGACAGCTCAGCTCCTGGTCTGCTGTTAGGACCATTTAGGACTATTAGAGAGGCCTTGCTAGAATCGTGAAATCTGAGCATTAGGAAGAGCCTTAAAGATCGTTCGATCCATCTTCCCATCCATCCCAGGAAGTCCGGCTATAGCAAACCCACGGAAGCCCCTCCATCCCCTGCATGCATAGCTCTAGAGCAGAGGGGCACCCTACCTCCCAAGGATGGCCAGTCCATTTTTGGCCAGTACCACCTGCTGGCCTGCCCCAGTTATGCCCTATGAAGAAGTTTCTCACCTGGAATCCATAGACTCTTGGGTTTATCCACAGATGAGCTTCAGTGTGGAGAGGCAGCGGAAGAGTTTGCTACTGTCATTACTCTTTTAGGGATTACTGAACAACTGTTCTGGAATGACCCAATGATGTCATTTCTCTCTTCTACTATGAGCCTTCAAGATTTGCTGGCAGATCATGGTTCAATTGACAGCTGCCCTCTGCTCACCTCTGACATCCAGATGCAAAGACCAGCAAAGGCTGATGTTTTCCTAAACACCCACCTGTGAGAGGATAGAACTCAGGCTGGAAGGCTGGGCAAAAGGAGGTAGGAAGCTGAAGAGCATGGCAAGTCCCTCGCATGGGCCTCACTGCCTGTGACCTTGACCACCTGCTGTTTACTGCAGATGCTGAAAGAATTTGCTATATAAGAGATTGTTTTGTTTGGCGAGAAGGTCATTTCTGAAAAACCTGAGAAAGTCCTTGAAAGTTACACAGTTTATGATGTTGATAGGGTGGGGGAAATAAAATGACCAGCTCTTTTTTTAGCTAAACTTTTTATTGAAGCACAACGTCCATACAGATGTATGTACGTCTCCCTTTTCTTATCTGGAGCATGCCTTTTCTCACTCTCAGTCCTTGTGTCTCAGGTGATCTGCCCCGCCCTCTGGCCCCAGGAGCAGGCGCAGAAATCGGGCTGGTTTAGTGATGGGCATGTGATCTAAGTCAGACAATAAGAGTCCATTTGCTAAATCCACTGAAAAAGAGCACGTGCTCAGCTAGGGTTTCTAAGCCGGTGGGCCATAAGCCTCGGCTGTCGGCGGCTGCCGTCTTTGCTACCATGTGCAGAGTGCCAGCTGGAAATGGAGCCAGCACAGAAAATGGAAGGTCAAGATTTCTAGTGCTAGTATATATGGATCCAGCCTTTCTGAGAGCAATCTCCCTTTCCCACAGACTTTTCATTTATATGTGTCGATAAATTCCCTTTTCTGCTCTTCAGGTTGAATTTCTGTTTCTTGCCCCCACGGGTTCTACTGATTGAAACAAATTTAGTTCTTGACCACTCAGAACCATTAGATATTCTTGTCCAAATCTGACTGCTTTCAGTGGAGCACTCAGTCCCTCTGCAAGCCCCATGGGTACAGTGGCAGCTCCAAATTGTGCGAGGTGGAGGTGGACAGATACAGGGGACTTTAGAAGCAGCTGTTGTGCTGGAGGGATAGGGACTTGTTTTGAAGTTGTGTTGGGATAGCTCACACATTGCTTTTGCCTTATGTGTTTATTTGGGATGGCATAGGAGCACTTAGTACTGTCGCTGGCTCACTGCTTCCTCTCATTCTCCTCATACTTTACTCTTATACTTTTTTCTATCTATAAGACAGAAGTAGAAGATACGATAGCACATAGCTTGATGGGAGCTTATCAGCCTGCTGGAGATAATAAAAAAGGTCCCGTAATGACTTTCCATTACCAATATACATAAACTCTGTATTAAAAATATCCCAAATTATAAAGTACACAAAGGAGATCTAAGGTGACAGTTTTAGAAATAAAATGGTTAAGGTGGTTCTACCTAGGGTTGGGGGTAGAGGAATTTACTAAATTAGAATCATCTAAAATGGAGGTGATTCTAATAATATCTTGTATTTTGCTATAGGCATAGATTTTCAGCTGTCCATTGGATGGAGAATATTCTTCAATAAAACATTTAATGATTTATGGTGACTATAAGTAAACAAATGAATAATATTAAAATAATCGGTAGGCTTGCTTGCTTTTGGCTTCCCTTCCTATCACTGTTGACATCCACGTGGATCTAGTGGACACCTTGGTATCCCATGGGAGTCTGTTACAAAGCGTGACTGTGAGTAGCTGTTCAATAAATACCTGTTGACCTGACCTTACTCAATGAAAGTTTTTGGCACTGAATCCCACAAGTCTACGAGTACCCAAATAACCTTGTTTCAACTTGATGTTCAAACCCTCCTTGACTCATTTTCTTACACTAATATGAATACACTATAAAAGAGACTTCTATAAAATCCACAGGAAAAAGTATTTTAGATCTTAAAATTGCTTATGGGAATAGAATCACATACTCTTATATCACTGAATAAGAGTTTAGAGATGACCCCTCATTCAATCGTCTTATTTTATTGGTGAGAGGAAGTGACTTGTTTAGTGGGTGACAGAACAGGGTAGACCCCAGGGCCCTAGTGCTGCCTGGCCTGAAGATTTGCCCACTTACACCCTGGGGCTGAGACTCGCTGTTTTATGGAACTTCAGCACAGCCTGTTTATGTGTGCAAGAGCTCTGGAGGATAGAATCAGAGGAAAATCCTGTGCTGTACAGAGTTCACACAATTGTGCGTCCTTTGTGCGCCTTCATGTCCTCTGATAGATGCTAAGTGGAGACAGAAATAGCCACAGGTCATTTAATAATTCCATTTTTTGTACTTGTCACAAATTTCTCTTCCCACTCTGTGACTACTAGGAGTGAGTGGCTTAAATAATGCGAAGTGACTCTTTTTGGTTTCATTTCCTTTCTTTCCCTTTCTCTGGTGGGGAGGCTAGTGAGCAGTGGTTTCCAGAAGTAAAATGTGCCAATAATTTATAGCTGGATAAATCTGCTTTTGAACTATCCCATGACCACGGCTATTAAAAATAGCACTTACGGAGAATGTTTTACAGATCAGGTGTTCTGCCGAATGCTTTATATGGATTATTTTGCTTCATTCTCACAAAATTCCCAGATATGAATGTTGACCTACTTTTCTGATGAGGAAACTGGGGCCCAGAGAGGTTAAGTCACTTGCTCAGGGTCACCGGGCCTGCCTGACCATTAAGCCTCATTCACTATGGAAGACCACAGACCTGAAGAACAGCAATGAAAATGACACTTTTGGAATGTTAGAGAGATTGCAAGATATGAAATCCATGATGTATTTATAGATCATGGGATTTTCCCCTGGAGCCATTTCATTTCGGAGATCTAAGGAATAAACAGTCCACCTCACCACGGATGGGGCCCTCAGCTTTAACCTCGCACTTTCTCATGTCTGTCTGGATAGTCTGATAACAGAAATTCTTTACCTGCAGTAAGTGAAAATCTCGATGGTCCTCGGAGAGACCTTTGGGCAGCCTACGTCCTTGCCGGGCTGTGCCTTTGATGCCGTTTGGGGGAGTGGGGCTTGCCTCATTTTTAGCGCAGGGAGCACAGCTGATTCCAGGCCGGCTTCTGAAGGCTGCAGGAGGATTCCTGGGGAGAGAGTGACGCTGTAGCCTTGGTTCTCCTCACAGTCTTGTTCTGCCCTTTCTAAAAATATTCCTGACAAATAGCTAATGGGCATTTGGGCCGCACAGCTCTAAACCACTGCTGCCATTTCAAATGGAATGCTTCTCCTTCAGGCCTGCTCATCTCGATTTACATGGTTAGGATAGATTCCGCAGGTTCACAGAACTTCACTCCAGCCTACACACCAGAGGCCTTTTAAAAACAATGAAGTGCATGTTGCCTCTTTTAGCAGGTGTTACGTGTTCATTTGCTCGTCAAAAATGAAGTGAAATGAAATAGCAGCGTCATCGGGATGAGCCCAAGTGCAGCTCTTGCTTCGATACTGTTTAGGGAGGGAGCACCGTCTTTCCAGAAGAGCAGTTGTTTTTGAAGTTAAGGAAGACTAAGAGGCAGAGTTTTAAAAATTATACAATTGTAATGTAAATTGCTGAAGCATTTTCGAAAAGCATGTCGACAATATGTCTAAAGAGCCTCAAAGTGCATGTCCTGTCACCCAGTAATTCCTGCTCTATAAATATATCTTGAAGAACGAATTGGAATTAGAGAAAAATTTTTATTTATGAGAGCATCATTTATGATAGCAAGAAAAATGGCCATAACCTAAATTCCCAACTTAGAATTAGTAAAATAAATTATGGTGATCTGTTTTGTTACAGTATTATGCAGTTATTAAAATGCCAGTCTTTGAGGATTATAATGGTATGGTAAAATGTTTAAGGTATAAGTTAAAATACAAGCTTAAAACTGCATATGGAGCGTGACTTCAATTAAATGCTACACATGCACATCCACACCCTTTGGAAAAGATCGAATAAATAATTTAAATTGTATTTGTCTCTGATTAATGAGATTATGGATGAATTTATTGATTGATCGATCGGTTGATTGTATTTCTCTATTTTCTTCCTTTTTTTGCAATGAAAATTGACTCAGTTAAGAGTCAGGATTTATTTTATTTTTTAAAGAAAGGTTCTTCCAGAAAAATTTTTTAGCAGTCATGTACATAGGCATCCATAGCCCTATGGTGAGACCTGCAAAGTCAGGACAGGTCTGAGTTTTAGTCTGTTGTGTTAAAGAAGAGGCTGGTTGCAAGTGAAATAAAACAGAAAAGCTGAACTTGGGAGTCAGAATACTTCCCTCTCTTACAGAGAACCTTGGGGAAACCACTATATACTCCAAGTTCTCTTCATCATCGTTCCTTGGGAGAAGAGTGGATCCGCCAGTGCCAGTTCCAGGCCAGGCTGAAGAACACCGATGCTTATATGTCTGCTTCCATGGTGTTCTCTCTTGCAGGGCTCCCCACCTCCATGCCCAGTCTCGTGCTATCTGCAACTCTCCCCTAAGGAAAATGCTCTTTGAAGAGGATCTGGTTCATTCCTTCAAATACATATTTATTAAATGCAAGGTCCACAGACTAGCAAATGCTTAACCCATGACCTTGCCTATGGATGGTTACATTTTCATAGGGAAAAGGGAACAAGGACAACTCTCTCTTCCCCAAAACTATCTGAACCATATAAATCAGAGTGGGGGGCTCTGACCAGCGTGGTAGAGCTCAAGGGAACCCAGTGTCCTGGCCTGCTCCCCACGGCCAGGACACTGAGCTTAGGCCCTCTGCTTGTGAAAAGGTACATTTGCAAGTAAGTCATTCATCCCCCCTTAGCCTTCATGAGTTCTTCATCCATGGGTACAAATAACAACACTTCCTTCACAGTGTTATTCTGAAAAGTGAAACCACATAAGTGACAAGAACATCTTGGCAAAATATAAAGTGAGGTTCCCCATTGGGGGAACGTGGACTGAAGCTCATTCATTGCTTGGTTTTGTTGGGTCTGCTGAGTGGTCATGTTTTATTTTTTAAATATTGAACTTGTCAATATTGAAAAATCAAAAGATTTCACATTTCGAAGTGTGAAGATTTTCTTTTTACTTCTTTGGGCCCTGGCATTTCGGCATAGCACCAATCTGCTAAAGCTCAGTAGTGGCTGTTCGCTGTCACAAGAGCCCAGCCTTGGGCCCCACCATATCCCAGCACTTCGGGCCATCCATCCATGGCAGAAGAGGGGACCGATGATGAAGGGCTGGGGTTTCGAAGGCAGAGCTTCCTGCCCTGAGTCTCTGCTTGTGTGACTTTGGTCAGCACAGTAAATTTGTAGGACCTCTGTTTCTCCATCATTAAATGGGCTAATATTTGTATCTTCTCAGAGGACTGCAGTGAGGACTAAGTGAAAAAATGCATGTGGAACACTCAGAACAGTGCCTGTGCACACAGGTGTTTGATCAGTTACCTGCTTGGTCTCTGAAGACATTTGACTTAACTTCTGCTAGAAGATGTGAATCAAATTATATTGTTTCTATTAGCTAGCTAGCTAGATAATTTCTCTGCTGTATGTTGTTTGGTAGTTCTAGATGAAAAAGTGGGCTTTTAAACAAATTTAGAAACTCTTCCAAATAGTCTTCTATTAGCCAATCCATTCTTTCCTTCAGAGGATGTTATATGAGTAATAGTAGACTCTTTAGCCCTTGGCGAGTTTTGCCATGCCACCTATCGATTTGACCTCCTGCAAGTCTATATAGCATGTTTTCGTACCTGACTGTATTTTACTACTAGTTGTCGCCTGTCTTTGCTCTTCAACTAGAGTGTGAACTCAGCCATGGTTTCTGTTCCTGTATCCTGCAGCATTCCTAGTATCTTACAGATAATAAATTTTTTGTGCTAGAAAAAAGTGAATGATTTCTAAAGGCAGGTCCAGGAGCATTCAGGTTCTTATAGGACAAATCTTTCGTAATAGTGGCATTACCTGCCCCTTTGTCCATCCATCTGTCCACCTATTCATTCATCCATCCAACCCCAGCAACCACTCATAGAGTGTCATATTCTTAGCTAGAAGTTTGGTGCTTCGGATACTGAAGAACTGGAGGAATCACACCCAATGGAAGAAAATGGAAGGCCATGCATCCGTGATGTGTAGTTTGCATCTGAGAGGCTGAGGGATGAGAGAATGAAATCAGTATTACTAAGCTCAAGTAATTGGCTCAGGTGACATCAAATGTGTAATTTTTCTGTCTTAGTCATTCCATTTTTTTTCTTTTAGTTGTGCCTATTTTATAACTCAAGCACAAGCCACTTCTTACTATTGTGGTAACAATATTATACAGGGCTAGCCTCCAGAGTCCATGGAACTGGGTTTGTCTGGAATATTCTGGGGTACTTACTTTCTAAAGAGTTTATAGGTGGAATTATTTTCTTGCCATAATTGAACCACAAAGCACCATTTTTTTTTTTAGGGCTATGGCCTGATTGTTGGCTTAACCCTGCTCTAAAGTGGTTTCCATTTGTAAACCAATCTCGTGTACTGAAAATTGTATCAGTTCCTTGAGATGTGGGCAGAGTTGTTGTTTGGTTTCTTTTAAAACCAGAGTAGGACTTGCCTCACCCATATGTACCGACCACTAGTGGAAGGACAGGAGGGGGTCTGCCACATCCTCATCCTCACTGGGCACAAAAGTCCTTTCCATCACAGCTGGTGTCCAAGAGAGGGTCTTAATTCACTTTAAAAGTAAAAAGGAAAGAAAATAACTTGCCTATATCATTTGATATGGATATCATATGAATAATCATATAATTTTTTTTTCTTTTGACATTTATTCTCTTCTCCAATATTATCTTGATGCTAATTCTGGGCAAAACACAGCACAACAAAACAAGATTTTCTCCTTTGTTGTTTGAACAGTAAAAGATATTATTGTAAAAATACTGTTCTTTTTTTTTAGTATGTATAATTATTGAGGCTAAGGATATATTCAGGTTTTTTTTGGAGGGTTTTAGTGAAGTCATTAAAAAGTTTAATAGTGCTAAAAAATTCTCCTCCTGGTAGAATAAGAAGCTCTGTGTTAGTGAGGGTCATTTCTGCTCCTCGCTCCCTCTCCTGCTGGATGCCTCAAGTCTGCATGCCTAAGGCTTCACTCGGTCATAGAGAGAGGGTAGGAGTACTTTGGATAACTGTGTTGCCCTTTTCCTCACCTTATCATTCAAATGAACAAACAGATATTGAGTGTCCGTCCCTTGGATGCCCATTGCCTTGCTTGTCTCTAGTACTTGTGCTTAGTACCTTCTTTTGAATATTTAATTTTAAAGTAATATTTTTCATATTAGTAAAGAAATTCACGTTTGTGGAAAAATAAAAAATTTAGATGGACCAAAAGGAGGATAAAGACCAATAATCCTACCATCAAGATAAAAACACAATTGATGCCTCTGTGTATATATATGAATATGTGTGAGGCAGGGATAGAGAGAGAGAGAAAAAGAGAAACCTTTATTTCTGCCTGTTTCGTTTATTATTTTATTCTCAGCATCTAGAATAGTGTCTGATATAGTGTTCATTGTATACTTCTGCAGTAAGGTGTCCCCTAACCCATGTAAATGAATGTTTTTTCCCCCTAATACAAGAACTAAAGGGTCTGTCCTGTGAAGCAGCATGTTAAATTTCAGCAAAGTCTGTCTGAATTGTGCTTTCTACCATCACTAAAATCTGGGAGAAAAAAACAAAAAAAAACAAAAACTGTTGAAACTTGATCCATAAAGCCAAGCGAAGGGCCTACATTATAGCAAGCCACCGCACAGCTTGTCCTTTAGAGCAACATAAGTGACCAAATATAGGGTTCTAAATAAAACTGTGGGGCTCTAGCTGGTTTGGGCTCCTTGGAGTCAGAGACTGTTGGTTGGATTCCGGACATCCTGGACAGAAGTCATTGCCAGTCCCCAAAGAAATAAGAGAATAGTTTTGGCTTTGACCAAGACAAATGCCTAGGTGTAGTCAGGGCAAGGCTTTATGGCTTAGACTTCGTGGTCTCAGGAGCTGGAAGCCCTCTTGAGTGGCTTTCTGAACAGGTGAGATATAGACCAGCAGGGGCAAATCAGTATCAACTCAGGAGTTAACTACTTTTCATGGCTCTCTGGAGAATTGTTTTGAGAAGATTCTGCGGCTCTGTCTAAGGTCAGTGGGAAAGAGATCTGTGACCCATTAACAATGTCTGTCATGGGTATAGAAGTGTGAAGGGGACAGGTACGCTAGCTGTTTGTCATACTTGGTATACACAAGAGATTGTTCTAAAAAATGGGTTTTTAAATTATCGCTCTTGGGGAAGTGTGTTATAAAGGGCACTGTGACTAGAGTGGCCATATGATTTTTTATCAAGTTAGGATACTTTTGAGAGTGAAAGGCTTGCTATTATTCTAGGACAACATAAGTAAACAAGGACCCATGGCACTTTGTTCACTGCAAACAACCCTTAAATGGAAAGTATTCCTTCTCATACATCCTCACCCTGAGGTTCAGAGGCCACTTGGGCAAGATCTCCCTTTCTGCTGTGCTCTGCAATATTTCCGTGGAGCACTTTGCTCCCCAACATGATGATGAGTGGCCCAAGGACTCACCCCCTTCTGTCCTCAGCACACTATGCAGTGAGAGCTCCATGGCTTGGCGACTTTCCTGCCAATGCTGGCAGCCTTCCAGGATACGTACAATGATGGCTTCTGCTCCCCCGGGTGGCACAATCATCAAATCCATCTATTCATTCTCTTTTTCCAAATGCCATGATTGCCTTCCCACTCCCTCAGGTGTGAATGGCTGTGCTACTTCACCTTAAGGAGCTAGCTTTCCAAAACCCGGTTCCATAAGCCTACACCTGAGACCTCCTGGCTATCATTCTCTACCATGTGCTCCTGCCATGGCCCATATGCCATGGTGAATGAATGTTGAAGTTTGTTTACTGCACATGAAAGAATTGGAATTCCCTAGGTATGTTATATATTTTTTCTTTGTTAAAACTCCGGTTCTACTTTTATTCCCAAGAAGGTCCCCTCATTGTTTAGGTTACCATGAATACACAGGCTACTTGGGACTGAAGTCAAAAAAATGATGCAATGGGTGGCCGACCCTTGACGGCAGAGACTCTTTCTTGGAAATGTCTGGTTGGCTGTTTTCCTGGTCAGCTCGTTGGCTTTGCTCAGACAAGCCACCTGGGAGTGCTAGCCCCATTTCTGAAACTGAACATCAAGATATTTGATCAGACAAATAACGTCCTTGGCCTGCCACAGTGTGATCATATTTCATTTTGTTGTGTTTGTGGTGGTATTTAGTTTAGTTGCCAATATGAGATGAGAGTGTTGGAGTCAGAAAACTTGGATTCTAGTCCTGACTTCATCACACATCATCTGTGTGACTGTAGACATGTCACTTTCTTCCCATTCTTCATCTCTAAAGTGGGTGGGTGGACCACATCAGTGGCCATCAAACTGTTTTAGAAATGATGCCCTTTTTTCAAAACAGAGCATAATCCCAACATAGCAAACCGAAGCTGCTCTGATTGAAGCCAAAATACAGCTCAGACTCAGCAGAGCTCGCAGAGCTTTCCCTCACTCCCGCCTCCGACCTTGGGCTCCTCTTCTGGGTCCTCCTGATTCCCTCAAGCTGGAGACTCTGTGGTGTTTCTCTCCTGCCACCTGCCTTCTGGCCATCCTTCTGGGTAGGCTGTTCCCGGCATGTAGGCATTCTTGGCAGGGGTGGGTGGGAAAATTAAAAGGAGATGAAATTTAAATCTCTCCAGTTTGCTGCTCGTCAGCAGCTCTGATCACACGCTCAGTTGAGGTGGTGGTTGAAACCAAAGACGCAGAGAGGTTTCAGGTTATCTCTGCTTTGCAATGCCAGGGTTAGGCTCTCTGTGCATTGCAGTTCCAGTGGGGCTGAGCTCGCGGGGCCCAGGAGTGTCTGCTGTGGGTTGGCTGTCCTCATCTGTATCTCTCTCCAGCACTGCCTCTAAGACAGTGGTTTCCAGACCTCAAATAGCATTTAGAATGGCCCTGATCTTGGGGTGCACCAGTGCCTTGTCAGCATTTATTAAAATTAGGAGCCTCCCTAAGCAAGCAAGCAAAATGGAAATGACTTCATTGACTCTCTATTTCATACAGGGTCCTTCATTTATATTCCAGTTTTAAATCCTTTCAACAACTTCGTGTGGTAGGGTTTACTGTTTCAAAGTTGTTTCCTTCTTTATCTGTCTCCTGGTGGCACTGAATGTGCCTTGATTTGTAAGAATAATGTTTTATCTAGATCAGTGACACATAGTAGGCCCACTGATGTTTGTTTGTTTACTTTCTATGAGTAGAATAGATGAGTGAATGAGGAAATGAAGCTCTGAGGATTAAGTAATTAGGTTGGCAATAAGTCTGGGGTAGACACCTGTCTCTGTCATGCCCAGATGATTCGGGAGTGATGAAGGCGTGAGTCTGATTCCAGCATCTCCATCTTCATGGTGTTCATCTGCAGTCCCTTGTGCCCTCCCCTGCGCATACCTGGGCTGCCCTGCAGGCTTTTTCCACCCCCAGCACTGCTTCTTCCCACAGCTTGACTGTCCCTGGTTCTCTCTTCCAGGAGAGGCTCTCATCAAGGGTAAGGAGATAAGTGGTCAATCGAAGATTGACATCTTGTTTATCTTTGGGACTGCAGGCTTCTCTGTACAGTGGTTTCCAAACCCGTTAAAGATAGACACTTAGGCCATGCCCCAGGCCTACTGAATCTGGATTTCCAGAGATGGACTCCTGCCCATGCAGATGATTTTTAAAGTAACTGATTCTGCCTTCCTGTCCAACTTCATCATCAGCTAAGGGTTCCCAGGAACTCATTGTTAGGATGGCATGGGCTAGTTTGCCCTTTCTAGCCCCTGCCTTGCCAGATCCCACTGTTATACTTTGGGTCATGGTTTTTCTCCCACTTGGAAAAGTTTTTGCTTCTGGCTGCCTGTATTTCCATTGCAGGTGGCCTTTGGAGCCCAGCTCATCCCCCAAGTCCCTTCTTTGCCTCTGATAGCTCACCCTTGCTTCCTCCTTTGATGAACTCTGCTAGCTCTTGTGGCAGAGCCTTGTAGATTAGCCCTTATTTCAGTCATTCAGTAAATAGTGAGCAGTTGTGTTGTGCTAAATACTCATCTAGATGTGGGGGGACACTACAGTTGACAAATCAGGCAGAGGCCCTGTCTCGGAGTTTACATTCTAGTGAAGTACTTAGGCAGAAAACATAATGCACAAATACGTTTGTAACATAAGGTAGGATCTGCTAATGATAGGTGCTAAGGGGCAACCAAAAAGGGTTGAGGAGCTGGATAACTAGGGGTGCCGTTTTAGGTAGGGCATTTGGGAAGGCCTGAATGAATGATATGCAGTGGGGATCCATGTTGATCCTAGGCACAGATTGCTTCAGGCAAAGGGAACAGCAAGTGCAAAGGGCCCGAGGCAGGAGCATTTTTACTGTATTCAAGAAAAAGCAAGAGGGTCACCTGTTCCTATCTCGTAGAGGGCTGCTGGGCACTTGTTAGGCACGCAGTCCCCAAATGACTGTGGCTGGAGTGAAGAGAAGAGGTAGCAGATGAGAAGAAGCGGCTATTGGTGCCTTGAGTAGAAGAGCATCATGATAAAATGGACTTTTCTCCAGTGTAGAGAATTGGCTATGGGGGGTTAGGGTAGAAGCAGGGAGACCGGTTTGGAAGCCCTAGCAGAGGACTTGGGCGAAGATGACATCAATGCAGACAATGAGAAGAGATTGGCCTCAGGATGCATTTTGAGGGTAGGAAGTCAAGTCTGAATTCCAAGACTTTTTACATCAGCAACCGAGTGGAAAGATGATGTTAAACCTACCTCTTTGCTAATTTCCTGCTTGTCAGTTTCTTTTCCATGAGGGCAGGGACCATGCCATATACCAAGGCGCACCTCCAGCAGGGGCCTGTGTCCCAGTTGGTGCTGCGTTGAATAATGGACTCCACGAGCAGCCAGCACTGCCGCTTAGTAACACAGAGCCTTAACTCCACTCTGTGGCGTCAGCATCCAGGGAGGCGGTTTACGGCTTCTTGTTGCAAGGGATTTTTGTGAGGGTGGCCCCCTGCATCACTCAGTTGTCATCAAGAGTTAAGATGCCGCCTCTGCCTCTACAGGAGTTGGGATGGAGGAGGAGGTGGGAACAGAACCCAGAAGTTCAACAGCCCAACTCCTCTCTTTCCAAGTTTATGTATCTTTGAGGGAGGGGTCCTTCCTGCTCCCTGCACACCCTGGAGCTTGTCTGCCTTTGCAAATGCTCACCTTGTTCTCTCTTGAGCAGATTTCTCGCTTTCCTTTTTTCACTTATCAAAATACCACCCCTTTTTTCGAAGCCCATTCCAAATGCGGTTTTCCATATAGTTTTTCCTGATGTCCCAGCCACAGGCGGTTTCTGCTTCGTCTGAACCCCGGAGTGGTTTATGTCTTTTGTATGACATCATCTTCTTCAGGGTTTTACCCAACCCTTTGAGCCAGAATGCCCACAGAGAAGTGATGGACCTTAATTATCTTTCAGTCCCTTCCCCAAGGCCCAGTGCAGTGTCTGGAACCAAGTAGGCACTTGATAAATATTATTCAAATTGAAATTGACTTCCTTTATGACTGATATTTTCAGCAGCCGCAGGACACTTGTCTTTTAAAGGAGGTTTAGGTTAAGAATCAAACAATCAAATGTCTACGATATGTCAGATGGAGAACATGAATAAATGAAATGGGACAAGTATAAGAAATTTTCTGATAGAAACGCCATTCTAAGAAAGATTTCACTTTCTTTGTAACCTTTTATAAGATAAGAGGCAATGGATGCCAGTTCTCTGTTGGGAGGCAGTAGAGAGTGGTGGAGACTGGGGTGGGCAAGAGAGCATGGGCCCATCCATTCATCTAAAGTTGACAACCAGGCCTTAGCTCTAGGCAGTCATTGCCACAGCATTCCTGAATAATATTATTTGTCTAAAGAAGTTGTAAATTCAGACTTTTTGCATGCAAAATTCTAATGTCTAGATGTTATCCCCCCTTCTCCCCCCAACCCCTTCCCCCAGCCAGCACTGCTGGGAGGGGCTGGTTACCAGTTTGGTACCTCTGATTTACATGTTAGACTTTCTTCCCCAAGGGAAATATATAAATTTTGAAATCTGCAGGAGATCTAGCTGCTTTTTAGTAAAAGGAGGATATTTGCACCTGTTTTTATTCTCTAGCGTTTGCTTTCCATTGTCCTGCTCCCACTGGAGCGGGAGCCCCAGGGTTGCCACTGTTGATTTGTGTCTGAATCCCAGCTTCGTGTGGCATAAGCGTTTCTGTAGCTTGCCTGGAACTCCGTATAACGAGCATTTTATTTTTCTCCAGGAGTGGTTTGAGTGGAGGCTGCAGTCTTCTGCAAAGCATCATTTATTTTAAATTGTAGGTTTAATAATGACGATGTTGGGCTTAATGTAGTGCCTTTCAGCCCTCGCGGGCAGCTCTTGGCAACCAGTCACTCGTTGATTTGCATACTCTCAGGAAGGGACAGCTATTAGGGACCTGAGACCCCCTTCCCTATCCTGATATGACCACAAGGATGAGGGGATCGAATGTTCCCCGTAGCCATGGCACTGGAGGAGAGAGAGGCCGATGGGCATCCCTTTGTGCCTAGGCGTGGGGATCCGAGGCTGGACCTTCAAGGCTCTTGGTTGTCTTTTCTTTCTTTATTAGGAATTCTGTTGGAAGAGCAGCAGGGGAACTCAAATTCCACAATTGGACTTGTGTCAAAGGTTTAATTGGGAGGAAGTACTAACTTAATTGGCTATCATCAGGCTTCTGACGTCTTTCTGTATTTTAAGTAACTTTTTCTCATGTTCTCTTACCATGGCCAGTAGAGCATCTCTTTAAAATACTAACCTTGTACTTTGTTCCCTTCAAGTGAAAAGAGCTCTGGTTCAGAAATCAGAGAGCCTGGATTCTGATTGTGACTCTTTCTAGAATGATCTGTGTAAACTTAAGCGGAAGACTTACCTCTCCTGGCCTCATTGCTGTACTGGATAGATGAGTAGGTTCAATTACACGACCACGAAAGTCCCCTCCAGTACTTGCAATGGATGACTTAAGTGTTTCTGTGAAATGACACCAAACTCCTCCTTGAACGAGATTTGGTGTGTTTCAGAAGTCAATAAAAATACCAGTCTACATATGTTATACAAAAGACTAACTGAGGCTTGGACAAGTGAGGGCTTGTTCAGCAAAAACTCAGCATTTATGTTATAAAAAGCGCAGAGAAGGATGTTGGTGTTGTGTGATGTGGGGCGTCCCGCTTGAAAATTACAGGCAGCGCAGTCGATGACAGGGTAGCAGCAGCCACAGCCGGCTGATGGCCGCTCCTTGGAGGTTTCCCAGGGTCCACCCCATGGACACACCACAGACGTTCAGATCTTGTGGTTTAGTTCACCATGGATGACAGGCAGCTCCTCATTTGTGTTGGGTTCTGAACTGCCTTGGCTTCAACCACTGTTTCTGGATGTTTTCTTTTGTTTGTTATTGTTGTAGATGGGAGCAAATTATAATGTAGAAAGAATGGCTGGGGGTGAAAACAGAAACACGAAGCCTGAAGAAGTTTCTTTGGGCTTGGAAGTTTGTGGCAGCCATTCTGACCAGTATTTTGGAGGAAGTGGTGCTTGCAGAGTTTGAAGGTTACACATAATAGGACACCTAGTTTGTAGAAATGTCACCTACACAAAGCTGATCAGACGGCTTGATTCTTGCTTCCCTCTCCTCTTTCGAGCACACTTTGCTCCAAGCCCGTATATCAGTAAGCTGATCAGACGGCTTGATTCTTGCTTCCCTCTCTCCTCATTCGAGCACACTTTGCTCCTGGAAGCTCCAAGCCCGTATATCAGTAGACTTTAGCTCCTTATATCATGTTCCATATTTTTAATCTTTAGGGGGCATGTTGTATTTTTTTGCAGGGAAATATGGACAACAGAAGTTAACAGCTTTTGTTTACTCCAAGTAAACATTCTTAATAAAGACCGAACCTAACATGAATAGTAGGTGCACTGGGAAGCGAAATCGTGCCCCCCTTTGCCAGAAACAATTTGTCAATCTCCTGTGAAATGAAATAGTAGCTTCTAAGTGGCCGATATTAGCAGCTGATGGAGGCAGCCTGACCTGGCTGAGCAGGGAGCGGGGAGTGGAGCTGGGCAGAGGAGGCTTCACGAAAAAGGCTGCGTATTTACTGTGCTAAAGAGTTAGACGAGGGCTGTAAACAGCTGCCCATATTAACTCCAATTCTGAGAATGAGGATCAAAATTTTGGGGTCTAGTTATTAGCTACAGAAGAACTATTTTCAATTTTCTTAAAAAGCCTTGAATCTTACTTGCTGGCCACTAACGTGTTAATGGCTGTATTTTTGACCTCTGGATGAGCCTAGGGCTCCGTAGGCGTGGGACACGACAGGTTCGTGCTGATGGGGAAAAGCAAGGGCAGATCTGGGAAGACGGATCTGGGGGAAACCGTGTCGGGGAGGCTGTCGCGTGCCTCCAGGGCTGGCGCGTGTCCGCGTGTCGTGTGCCCGTGCAGAGCCCAGGGTCATGTGCTTCCCATTGACGTAGCCTTAAGAACGAGGCCTGGAGTGAAGATGAGCTTGAGAAAATTTCCGAGTTTTTCTAAAGGCCAGCGTACACTCTGAGCGGGGGCCACAGTCTGTCAGCTCTCTGAGGACAAGGACCATTTCTGGTTCTCTTCATCACCACATCCCCAGCACCGACCAACCAATATTATTATTATTTACTACTTGGTAGATTATTAAATAAAAGGAAGGGAGAGAGGCGCCTGGGGAGACCTCATACCAATGCTGACCAGCCATTCCCGAGGGGCCCACCTGGACTTCTGTGGCTACTGCAGGGCTTGTGGCCCAGTCAGCTGTGGGGACACTACTATTTGGAGTAACAGACCTCCTCTGCATACTTGAAGCAGAAAAATAATTTATTGGAAGGATATTGTGCACTTCATGGAGCCAATGGGGACCCAAAGAAGGGAGGAGTCAGGACGGACTGCAGGATGACAGCCAAGGTCACTCGCAGGGATGGTCTGGGAGACACTGGGCCAAGTCAGTATCCAGGGCACTGCTCACTTTCTCAGGAAGTCATCCTCCTTGGCTCTGGCCTCTCAGTGCTGCCCCCATGTGGAGGGCTCCTTCTAAACTGCTCCTCATCTGCACATTCTCTCTCGAGATCCAAAGTCCGGGGTGAGAGCATCCATGCATCCACTCACTTGTGAACTTGGGTCCTGGAAGTCCCTGCTGTGATAAGTAAGCCTGGCGGGAGACAAGGCACAGCCTTACATGTGGAGAAGCCCTTCTCCAAGGATGGAGCAGGTCGGCCATGCCAGGTACCCCAACTAATGACGCAGTATCTGTCCCCTGGGGGCAGGAGTTGACAGAACCCTCAATGCAATGGGTAATCCAGTTAACTAACGAAACAAATATGAAGAAGGAAACACCACTGTATGCATTTAAGAATTTTATTTGGTGTCAAATCAGAATTAACAAGGGCCAGCAGGTTACAAGGTATTAAGACTATGTCCATGGCAGTCCCCAGGGGCTATGACAGCTTATTGGCTGATGTGACACATCGTCCATTCTCAAGGAAAAATCTCAAAGTGAAAGAGAATGGTCGAGGTAGTTTAGCTATGGGTTCAAGCCAAGCCGGAATGCTGGAGTATGTTTCCATGTCTGAGCTGTGATTCTCCGCCTGCAGCATCAGGTCCGACTCCATCCCCTGTCTTACTGCTGAGCCGCCAGCTGTGCGGGGCTTTGTTGTTCAGTGGGCCCCACGATGGGAGGACGGGTCAGTGGGGCCTGTCAGCCCAGCCTCGTGCCCTATAAAGTGCTCCAGCTTCTGGGGGTGAATTAACTCGTGTTTTTATTGCGCCGTTAATTCCAGCTCCTGTCTGCCTCCCTGATTCATTCCACATGTCTGGTCCCTTCCGCCCACAGCAGTGACTGCCCAGGCCAGGAGCTCATCTGTTTTGTGCGTCTTGTCTGCCAGTTTGCTGGCAGCTCTGTCCAGGGGCCCTCTGAGTTCTCAGGCACCTCTCTCAGGAGGTGCCTCCTCTTGCTCTTGACCACACTGGATTCTAAACTTTTTGAGGGCCTGGGCCTTAACTTATTTGTATTCTACAGCTTCTCTGAGTCTGTCACTTAGTAGGGCTCAACAAATTGCGTTCCATCGATGAATGATTTGAGGACCTTGCAAAGCTACCTGCCTTAAACCACACTTGGTCACTGCTGGAGCCACCTGAAAGTCTTCCCAGTAGAGGTGGACTTGGAGTCGGGAAGCCCTGCGGCCCAGGGAGGTGCTGAGTTGAGAGGAAACCCAGAGCTCGGCAGACACGCGGAGCCTGGAGCCTGGAAATGGACAGAGGAGACGGCCCAGGCTCTGGCCTGGAGGCGCAGCACCTCTGGGCCTGGCACCATTGTGTTTACACAGTTCCTGGGCTGGGTGGATCTAACGTGGGAGGAGGGCCGTGGTGGGGGGCAATGAGTGGGCAGTGGGAGGATTTACCTTCTTCACACACAAGTCCAGGCCAGACCTGCCCTGATATAATCTCACAATCATGTATCATCTTCAAGTTCAGTTTCCCAAAATGTGTTCTTTCTTCCTCCCTCCCTCCCTCATCTTAACCTCCCTCCCTCACCTTAACCTACCTCCTCCATCTTTTCTCTCCAGAGGCAGAAGGGCAGAGAAGGCACCCCGAGGTGGGTAAATATGTCCATTTCCAAATCTACCCATTTCTTCCTGAAGCATGCAAAGTGTGTGGTCTCAGCCTTCAAAGCAAAATGGTAGAGTAATATCGTGTCAGGGAAAGAATTCTGCTCTTCCCCAACAGCCTCCCACCTCTCCCTCCCACATGTTCCCTGGTTACAGGATGTTCCTGGTCCTGCCTGACTGTGTGTCCCACTCCTTCCTCCTCCCCCGCTCAGTTCTCAATAGCTTCTCACCATTAGCTCTGCCCCAGTTCTAACCCCATTAGTAAGACTCTTACAACCCGGCATCGGCGAGCCCCCATACCAGCTTCTGATCATCAGCCCCCACCTCCCTTTGTCTGTGCCCACCCACTCCCCCACCTTCTTACTCTATCATCCCATTGTTGTTATTTCTGGGTGCCTGGGAGGGAACAGCATGATCTAGCTGCTGCAGAATCAATGTGTATTGGGACCACCCTACTCATGTGTTTTAAAAAGGATGCGTTTGAACAGCTGTTAGTGCACACACCCCAGACTCTTCGAGGAGGCTTCAGGGGGAGTGAAGCTTCCTAGTACAAAATAGAAAGATCACTTCTTTATTCCTTCACCCAAAACTTTGGTTTAGCCTGATTTGCTGGCCCTCTCATCTGAAACCCAAAATGTAGTCCATGGAAACTTGTTAGGCACTTCTAAAATAGGGGAGGAGGGGGGACTGTAGTTTGTGAAAATGCAGTTAAACAAACCTATAATCTCTTTACCGAGGGACTTCTCAGAAGCATTAATAGGTTATGTTTGCTGAGGGCAGGGGCCATGTTTTTGTCGTTTATTCCATGCCTAAAAATAACAGATGACCAGAAGTGAGTAACTGCGGCATGACTTTCCAAAAAGAAGTATGGTTATGGCCTCTTGCAACCTTAGGATTCAGTATTTGCAAGCAATTCCCGGGAGAGGCTTGAGGGCGTCCTGCTCTAGGTGAGGCAGGTGGGAGGAAGGATGAAGAGAGTGTTTCTTTGCCATTATTTTATCTTCTTAAGGAAGCAGACTGGAAGTGGAAAAGGGTGGCCTTTGATGGGAAAAGTGGCCATTGGACTGGTGGCTCTGATGTTGAACTCAAGCATAATTTTATTAAAAAATATGTTTACTGAGCATCTAGAGTGAACTTACCATAATTCTTAGGAAATGTGCAGACATGCTAGGTGCTTGAACAATAGTGAACCAAACATACTTCCTGGTGTAAAATAACTTCAGGGGTTCCCATGACACAAGCCTGGAGGAACAATCATAGAACAATACAAGGCAGTACATGATTGTGAGCCAAGGAGTGTGGCGCCAGCAGTCAGTGCTATGAACAGTTAAAATAAGAGAGAAATTGGACATGCCCAGGGTTATTACGAAGACATTTGGGAGAAGGTGGGACTAGAGGTGCATGTCAAAGAATGGGGTGGATATGGGCTGTAGAGTAATAGCCCAGTGGCAAAAAAAGGGGGAAACATGTCTAAAAATCCAGAGTTTGTGTAGTCTTAGACATATTAGATTGAAAGATATGGGAGAGCCTCCCCCTAGAGATGTACCAAAGATACTCGGAAATATTATGTTGAAGTTTGTGTGAGCGGATACAGAGAAGGAAAACAACAGTGTTGAGGGCTCCACACTGCCCTCGGCTCCTTCTTCCGTTCATCACAACCCAGAGACAGGTTGGGGCAGTAAAGGAACGTTGGGGTCTGTAGCTCCAGGAAAGCTGGATGGCTGCGTATGTGGACAAGTTGGAATTTACAATGGTAGAGTATGAGGTAGACATTAAAGGATCAGGTGTAGGAGCCAAAGAGACCTTAGAGAAACTTTCTGAATCAGAATCTCTGGGAATCTGGACATCTGGATGATAAATAGTCATCAGATGGGCTTCTGTGTATATGATGCCTTGAAGACCATTTTCTTCACTGACCAAATCTCAGGCCAGTCAGTTCCATGTTACAGGAGAAATCCCACTAAAGTATTAATAGTCCACTAATTCATGCATTCTGGTTTAATGTGCAGTTTCTTACTTTCTGAAAGTGGTTAAAGTTAGTTAAGAATTTTTCGAGGCACCAATAGTTAACTGAGAAGTGCTGAGCAGTTGGTTGAGGTAACTTGGCCAGTTAATATTCAGACAGAGCTTCTAGATATCCATCATACAAGTTGATGATTTTTAATTTTTGAAGTCATGAGGAAAATAATAGAATAAACTCCACTTATATGTATATTTAAAGACCGGACTGATTTAGTAGCAGTATGACCACAGCTCTTGACTGTGAGTTGGGGTAGGGTGTGAGCCGAAGGCCTTAATGTGAGTGTGCTGGGGCCAGGGCCAGACTGGGGACCTAACACTTGGACATCACTGGCACAGTATCCACATAAGGTGTATAGAGTCCAGCAAGCACAGGCCATGGGCCAAGGTCAGACGTCAACACCAGCAGCCGTAGGGACAAAGGCAGGGCGTTGGGGGCAGGGCACCTAATTGAGCAAAATTAATTCTTTTGTGTGTGTGTTATAAAATACATGAAGCATGAAATTTACTATTTTAGTCATTTAAAAGTACAATTCAGTGGCATCAGGTACATTCACAATGTAGTGCAACCAGCAACCATCACTCCCGCCTAATGCCAGAACTCCTTCCTCATCCCCAGAGGAAACCCCAGACCCACTGAGCAGCCCCTCACTGCTGCTTCTCCCTCCAGCCCCTCGCAACCACTAATTTGCTCTCTGTCTCTGTGGATTTGCCTAGTCTAGATATTTCAAATTAATGGAATCATGTGATATATGGCCTTTCGTCACTGACTTCTTTTAGTTGGCATTATGATTTTGAGAGTCATCCATGTTGTAGCAGGTATCAGTATATCATTCCGTTTTGTGGTTGAATAATAATATCCTATTGTATGGATGGATACACCACAGTTCGTCCATTCATCAGCCGATGGACATTTGGATTGTTTTCATCTTTTGGCTGCTATGAACAGTGCCGCTGTGAACATTTGTGTACAAATTTTCTGTATACACCTATTTTCAATTCTCTATGGTATATACCTATGAGTGGAATTGCTGGCTCATACGGTAATTCTATGTTTAACTCCTTGAGGAATTGCCAAACGTCCATAGCAGCTGCACCATTCTACATGCCCCAGCAATGTAAGAAGGTTCCAGTTTCTCCACATTCTTAACCAACATTTGTTTAACCAAGACTAATTCATGTTGCAAGTTTCGCAGCCATGTGCTTCTTCGAGGGCCAGGGGCTACGCCCAGTGGATCAACCTTTAAGATTCTTCAAGACCCGGCTCTCTGTGTTGTTGGTCTGACGACCACCGCGATGGTGACTGATGGAGAGGACAGGCCTTCACCAAATGTCTCGTGCTCAGTTGCCCAAGCTTCATTCATGGCCTCATCACTTACACGGGAGCTGCCTTCCTGCACAGTCACTCCCTCTGTGCCAGAGAGGCCTTGCCCTCCCTTTGGGGTGACTCTGCAACACTTGAACTAGTGCACAGTTGCGCATCGACTTCAATGGAAGCCACGGGTCATGGTGGTTGTTGAGTGCAGCTGGCTGTGTGCAATCACTGGCTACAAGTCAAAGCTCGTGAGATGGAAGCAGTAAATAATATCCAAATTGGGGAGGGAGGAGATTTAACGCTGAGTGCCGAATCTGAGAGAGAATCCAGTCCGCTCTCTCTAGTGTCCTTCCTACTTGGAGTGTTCTCTTCAGCTGTTTAAACTTGGCCCGACATTGATAGGCATTTTTTAGCCCTCTGCCCCACCCCTCCTGCTCTACCACACACTTCTTTCCCCTCAGCAGCGAGCAAACTGGGAATAATTTGACTTGAAATCAAGATGGAGCTCAGTAGAGCAGGTAATTAAGAATGTGATTTTTTTAAAAGCGCTTAGGGAGTTATGAGAAATCAGAAATGTCATTTTTGTTTGAATAAGGGTTAGTGGTTTGTGAGGGCAGTGACTGAGACGTCATTATCTGTGTTGTCAGAAGCTGAGGGGCTCTGAGAACAGCCCTCAGTAACTCTTAGTGTCTGCATGACCCTGGCTCCTCCTCACGGGGCACCTCCATGCCAGGGGCTGCAGCCCTGGCCGGCCCTCTGCCATCAGCTGTCAGGCTGACCTTCCTAAGGATTGTGGGCCCCAGTCTTCCCGGCCAGTCCCCAGCATGCTGCATGCCGTCCACTTCAGCCTCGGGGCTCTACCTTTAATGGCTATGCAGTTTTTTGTTTAGGGCAGACCAAAAAGAAACAAAGAAACTCAACTCACCAACCTCAACAATAACCACCACCCACCACAAAGAGAGAAT
>NW_006432227.1:1436167-1442972 GCF_000325575.1 Pteropus alecto | reverse complement strand
TAAGAGAGAAAGACCACTTTGGCAAATTCTTCATACGAACTTTAATGGCGTGTGTGTGCTCTTAAATATAATTCAAAATTAGGAACATGGAAACTTTGAGGAAACTGAGAGGGAGTGACATCAGCAAGATAGCAGAATAGGAAGCCTCAGACTCTCCTTTCCCCAAGACATCACCTCGACGACTGTCAATGGACCAAGTCCCTGTGTGAGAAATCCAGTTAAGAGGTCCTGCCACCAGGCGAGCAACCAGCCATTTGAAATTGTCATCTGACTACAAGATGGAAATGGCCAATTGCATGCCATCAGTCTTCAGAGAATTTGAAAATAAAGGAAAGAAGTCATCCTGCTGATAATAAAATACAAATCAACATGTAGCAGTTCACAGCAGACACCTCCCACGAAGGGAGGGCGATCTGACCATGGGATGCTAAAGAGAGAAGCGTGAGGGAGAGAAGTTACAGAAGGCCAGGGCCGGGCACCTGCTGTCTGCTCCTTCAGCACTTTGGCTCGTGGTGACCAGAGCATCAGGGCTCTGGAGACAGAGCCACTCCTGTCCCTCCACGGAAGGTGTTCTTCCTCTCTGCTCAAAATACCAGTGGCCACGCTTCCCTCCAGTTCCGCCTTCAGCCTTACACCCAAAAGCTAAAATTGGGAAAGGACTTTTTATTGTTTTAAGTGAAGGATTTTGAAGATGGTAATTTAAGTCATAAAGAAGATAAAAAGCAATTTCCTGACCACCACTGCTCTCTCTCTTTTCCCTCTTCCTCTTGCCCTGTTCTCTGAAAAATGCAGCTCGAGAAAATATGACCCTGGGGAATAGTGGATGTGAGAAAGCCGTGTAGCCTGAGCCGAAAAGCAATTAGCTGTCCCCAGCAGTCTCTGGGCAGGCAGAGACGCGTGTCCAGGGCAGGAAGACATCACCATGATTTAGTTCTGTGTTCGGTGGTGCTCTGACAGCATGCTGTGTGTCCTGGGGCCCCATAAGAAATGGCTGCAAGACCGAGGTCACCACTTTGCCCAGCTGGACCGTATCTTCACAGTGACCCAAGGGTCGGTGAGTAAGGAAGACGAGGCCCAGTCAGGCTATAACTTTGAACATGTATCCAGCCATGAGCTGTTGTTCATGTTTCAAAATGCTAAATTACAATTATGCCTGCTTGGTTTTTGCTGGCACTTCTTTATGTTTTGTTTAGTTTTGTTTAAAAAAAAAAACAAAAAACAAATTCCTTCGTAGTACTATATCCCATTATGTGAAACTCAGATGTCTACATCTGAAAGGTGCTCATAAATGAATATTAAAAAAAGAGTTCCATGGCCAGATAATTTTTAAAAGTTATGGTAAACCATAAGCCTTAAACAGGTCACAACAGCACAGGACTTGTCAGAGCCTTCAATGGGAAGGACGACTTTAAGAGTATGTCACAGACTGCAATGATCTGACCTTCGAAGCCCTCTTCAGGAGGGTGGCTCTTGGAAGTGTCATTCAGTAGGACAACACTGGCTGCCTTGTGCCTGTTCCTCAGGTCAGAGACCTTCATTGTCTCTGCTGATCTTTTACACTAGATGACTCAACACCTTGTATTCATTTCTCTTCTACATACTGTTTTGTTTTGTTTTTAAATTTTTTTTTTTTTTACATACTGGTATTTTAAAGACATTTCGACCATGTTTTATAAAAGATCCATCTGCCAGCTTGAAGTAAGAGGGGGATTATGTCAAGGTTTCAGTTGGCCTTATATCATCTGCTGTTTTAATGGCGAAGAAATGGAAGTCCAGAGAGATGAGACAGTTGCCCATGACCCCACTCCTGGCTGGCAGTGTGGAGGCATGCCGTGTAGCAGGGTGGTACCTGACTGCTAGGCCTGATGTCCTTCCACAATGATTTCCTTTGAGCCTAAGGACGTGGCGCCTGGTTTGTCCCCCAGTTTGTTCTTGATCCAAACTTCTTGAGAGGATTTATCTAGGTCCCTTATGCCAACTATTTGTTAGCCATTTTCACTTTGTCCAATTTTGAGTACAGCGATTCCTTGACGAATATTTTTTGGTGGTATATCTGAAGGCAGAGTAATAAATTGGGAAGAGCCAGCTCCACTCCTTTGGAGCACCTTCCTGACGGGCCTACCTTTTCACCTGAGAGGTCAGCTCTTCCTTCCAGAGCTGCCATCGCATCTAGAGGCTCGGCCCAGCCAAGGGCAAGAG
Source organism: Pteropus alecto (assembly GCF_000325575.1). Lineage (NCBI taxonomy): Eukaryota > Metazoa > Chordata > Mammalia > Chiroptera > Pteropodidae > Pteropus > Pteropus alecto. Next base: position 1,440,773 of record NW_006432227.1, on the reverse strand, counting down.
GATGGGTGGTGCCAAGTGCACGGAACCAGGACCTGGAGTTAGGTCTCTGTGCACCAGATTAAGTAGGCAAGGTTTTATGTCACAGGGGACCGGCAACAGCACGCTGTTGGCACCAGGGGCTCCAAAGGCTAGTGGGACTCAGGGAAGGATGGGCCGGCGGGCAGCTCGCAACCCATCCCAGCCATCAGTGCAAGGCACGGAGCTATATTCATGTCGCTAAAATGCCGTTTAAAACTAGCGAGAGATAGATGAGGCTTTGGTGGTTAGAACTGGGAGCACGATCAGGACTTAAGCAGTGAGGAAGATAAATTGGTGTCGCGTCTAAGGGTATGCAGCTGAGCAGCTCTCCAGTCTTTCCTGCCAAATGTCACAGTTGCACTGAAAATTACAGGTGGTGTTGAGCAGGGGACAAGGGCGGAGGGCTAGAGGGGTCACACTGGCTCACGTGTAGAGAGACGGGAGAGGCTGAGGCTGAGCACCAGCAGCACCCTCTGCTCTCTCCCAGTCGTAACACTCATCGTCCTTGTCATCTCCATTCTCACAAATTCCCTGAAGGTGGGACAGTGTATGTTTTGTTCACCTTTGTGTTGCCTGAGCACAGTGCTGCCCCAGAAGTGCTTGGTACATTCTGAATGAGTGAATGAGTGAACACATGAATGAATTGGAACGATTTAACAGTGGTGGAGATGAATTTAAGTCTGCCCTGGAGGCGATGCTCAGGAGCCGGATCCAGTCCTTACAGTGCTGAGGGCAGTGCAGCTGGTGAGCCCCGCCTCTGACACAATGATTTTCCAGACCCTGCGGGCTCCTGCGGCTTGTGTGTGAGTCAGTGCTGACCAGACAGCCTGGATGTGGCATGAAGCTGAACTAACCTGGATAGAAGCAAATACAGTTGGATCCAAGGCTGCAGATCTGTTTCTATTTTGGACAACTTGTCCTGTAAACATTTAGCAGGCTCTGTTTCACCTCACTGAGGATGAAAGGGAAGCTAGGGCCAAAGTTTAGGCCAGCAGTGACATTTCTAAAGTCACGAAGCAAATGTTTTCCAACTACTAATTGCAATTTGGAGTTTCACTGTTAGAAATGGACCGCAGATTAGACATTCAGAAGTGCAGAGCCTCCAAGGTAAAAATAGGGAGGGGGGGAATCAATATCAACTTAACTTCGAATAAAAGAGCCAGGTTTCCGCCCAAGCTGGGTTTCTCGGTTTTTATTTTTCAATTGTTCCTCCTGATACTTTTAAACCCTGTTGAGTTCTGGTTTACTGAAGAGTTGGAAGAAGTCAATTAATTTTTAATGCGAAAGGCAGAGTTTGGATGTGCCTGAGTGGGTTCGCAGTGTGGCGGTGTTCCAGGCCAAGCCCGAGTCCGCAGTCCAGGACTCGGCTGTGGTGAGGAACTTCGGAGGCACTTAGCTCATCCATAACGTCTTGATTTTTGTTGATGAAAACTTTCAGACAAAATGCTAATGCCTTTCAAGGGACCAGATCTGGATTTTTTTTTTTTTTTTTTCTTATGCTCAGCGAAAGTCTCTTGCGACTCCCCCGGTGAAGTCTTTGTACCTCATGTGTCCTCGTCGGTCATTTTACCAAGACTGATGTGCTCTGGCAGGCGGAGGCAGACTCTTCTTTTCTGAGAGATGAAAAGCACATCCCTGAAAATATTAGGCAGGCTCAAGGAAAAGCTTAGTGAGTTCTGCATAATCACAAAGAAAGAGAAAGTAGGTCACATTTGGAGCCTGTTCTGTTTGTGAAAGAAAAGAGAAAGAGGGTGAAGAAGAACGTGTCAGATGATTTAGTTTTGTCACAGCTTCTTAAACCAAACCGATTTGCCAGAGGCTCTGGGTCTGACCCATCCCTGCGCTCTTGGGTCTCCCACAGGTTTGGAGAAAGCGTCCCCAGGTGGGGTCAGACCCTCTCGGGCCAACAGGGAGCCGACAAAGCCTGTGGACCGAGGGGTGGGTTCCTCCGTGTGTGCGCTTCAGAGAGCTTGATTTGCAGATGAACCGCAGGCATTTATTTAGACTGGAAGAGAATATTTGGGGCGGGGGTGGGGGGCGCTTCTCGGGGGTTGGGGAATTCATCCTGAGTAGCTGAGGTCTCAGGTAATGCTAGGGCGCTCCTAGTTCCCAGGTAACTGGCTGCTGTGGCATTAGGAATTGTAAACAGGACTCTAATACTCAGATGGCTCAGAGGAGGCACTGACTCTGCTGGCGTGCAGGGCTGTGGGATTTCTCAGACCAAGCCAGATTTCTTGAGAGAGGTGTTAATAGCGATAGCCACCCCAGAGCGGCCTGATATACACCGACCCAGTGGCTTGGGGAGCTCCGTACACTTGCATTCAGAGGAATGCTTAATGTGCAAAGTACCAATCCAGGGCAGTTTGTCTTCTGTAGCTCCAGCTTTCTTAGATTCTCAATGTTAGAAAAAAGTCAGCTATGCCATGGATGGCCTCGGCTCGGGGTCTCTTCTTCTGTCTTTTCGCTTTCTTTTCCCTATGGTTTCTATTTTTTTAAGTGCACCTCATTTTTTTTTTTGCAGGGGCTGTGAAATTTGCATTCTTTTTTTTTTTTTTTGTACAGGAGAGTGTTCGATTATTAGAGAAGCTTGCTGTTGAAGGAAACCGCAGTGACGCAGTTTGTAAAGGGAAGAATTCTTTGGTTGTGCAAAATAGAACTGCTTGGGGATGAGCTTTGGGTCTAATGTATTTGCTGTTCATAAATTGGGAACCTCGATGACAACAGGTGAAGTTCTGCCACTCTATCTGACAAAAGAGGAAAGAGAAGAGTGATATAGGAATCGTCTATTCATGTAACTATTTAGGACTCTTGGCACGGGGGCGAGGGGGCGGTCTCAGTCTATGTGTGGAGGCTACGGTATGTTTTGTTGCTTATCTTGTGTATAGCTGTCTTGTCTCCCTAAGTTTTTCATCAGCATCCTTAGTAACACTGAGTCAGGGCAGACCGTCTGCGGCATTAAGTTTATTCCAGTCTGTTACATTCCACGTTGATGGGAATGTTTTGGCAGTTTCCAGGACCACCAAAGTCGATGTAGGTTTGTGTTTGGTGGAGAAGCAGAGGATGTGGAGGTAAGACCGGGTCTGGAAGGTCTGCTGCTGGGTTGGCCAGGGTCCATGGACAGGAAATCTAAGTACAGGTAGTTGAGCCAGGTCCAAAACTGAAAATTATTAGATCATTTCCTCACTGGCAAAAGCAAGGGCTGTGGTAGACCAAAGAGATAGAAGTATTTCGTGAGGCCAAGGTCAACTGCCTGCCGCGTCTAAGGACGGTCGAAGCAAGAGTGGATGTGGGGGTAGCAGGAAGACCTGGCTCCTCCATCACGGCTCCCTGAACCTCGCCTCCCTGGGCGTCAGTTTCTTCAACCTCTTCAACAACACGGGTAGATTGGATGAGTAATTTTCAAGCTTATGAGATTTTAGGCACTAGAACCCTTTCTTGAAACAAGATTTTGACAAGGAAGCCCAATGTGCAAATCAAATAAAGGTGAATGTGCTCCAGTCGGCACTGGGGGAGGAGCAGGATCGGGCGCCTGAGCCCCAACTACTTGGCCCTGTCTTATACATCAGGGTGCTTCCCTGACCTCCTGGGAACAGCGTTCATTAAAAGGTATTCAATTGGGTAAAATTTTTAAATTTTTTTCCAGCTCAGAAGGTTGGTCAACAAAACTATGAGATCGGTGCTGCCTTTCTTCTAAAACAGCTCATAGTCCCCCAGACACTTCTGCCTGGAGATCAGCCCCTCCTTTTCAGAAGGGTCCCATCTGCGCAGGATCGGGCCTCTCTGTCAGTCACAGGCTGACCAGACGTTTCTGAGTGAGCAGAGCCCAGAGGCCCTCGACCAGAGCTGGACCACACTGTGGACACACAAGTTGCCCACTGTCTCCCTGAGGAGGTACCGTGGAGTGTTATTCAGGCCTTTCTGTCCCCGTCCTGTCATCTTCACGTGAGGCAGGGGAATTTGGAGGCAGCAGGCGGGACATGAGATGCACAGTCTGTGGGACTAGGAAGTGGAAGTGGTCGAGAAGCAACACCAGCAGTAAAGCCAGCATTTACCCCACACTCAAAGTCTCCTGTATGGGGAGTACGGGGAGTACGTGGGAAGCAGTAAAAAGCACGGTGGAATCTTGCCATCCTGCAGAGACCATAAACTAGTCTAAAATGAAGTCGAAATGGGGTTGGTGGCCCCCTTTCCTTTACTAAAAAAGCTGTCTTAGGTTTCTTTAACCATGAGATAATGAGAGCTCAAGTTTTATTCAAACTATATTGTTAGAAATTCAGTTTCATGAAGTATTCAATATAGTTGAGGGAAAACCCCTGAAGTTCAATATTAGTACCGAGATTGTTGTCTCAGCTCTGCTCCTGGCTGTGTGACTTTGGGCAAATCACTTGGGCCTCCTGCGCCTGGGTTTATGTCTGTTAAATAGAGAGAACACCCAGCTATGGCAAAGCACACTGTGATTTCACAAAAACGTGTGAGTGTTGGGAGCGGTCGCCATGCATTACAAACGATAGAAATGGCCAGTATGCAACTGGTGAAAGCTGGTATGTGTATCTGGAGGGATGGCGTTGTCCCATCCACCGAGCCTGGG
>NW_006432227.1:1413134-1436151 GCF_000325575.1 Pteropus alecto | reverse complement strand
GTCCCCCGCTGGTCACAGCGCCTTTGTTTAATCATCAGTAACAGCTTTGCACCTAGGGCAGAGGTCCAGAAGCCAATGCGCCCCCACTGCTGAGCTGGTGTGGGCTGAGCGTGGGCTCCGTCTGCCTGGAGCCTGGCATCTACTCACCTGTTCTCATTACTTGGAGTTCTGCCTGCCTGGGGGTCGGTGAGCAGTTTGGGATTTCAGCACCACCCTACGCAAAGAATAAAAATCTGGGAGGCCAAGGCAGGAGGAGATTAGGAAGAGGAAGGAGAGGGTAGGAGTGAATCAGCTCAGAGGGAAAAGAACTGCTCTCTTTGCCAGAAGGTTGGTTATTGTACAAAAAAGACATGTTATAAAGTAAAAGAAGATAAAACTAGTGGTTAGTCTCATCGCCTAGAATTAAAACAGTTACTGCTTTAGCTGCTTTACTTCCTGACTTTTTACACACACACACACACACACACACACACACACACACACACACGCACACACACACCATTAAATGAAGACCGTACTCGGTGGTGTGCTGGTAAATGTTTAATGAATGGCGAGGGAGAGGCCATCCTGGCTTTTGCCAGTTCCCGTGGTGTAAATGTTTCCACCGTAGCTGATTTCAGACTACCAATATAATGTCAACTTGCAAAATTCCTGAAAATTTAACAGTCAGCCTTTGGGAACCAGCAAGAGCCAGCTCCAGCACACCACTGACCAAGTTTTGTTCTCTAATTAGCTTGTCTCTCTCCCAAGATAGTCTCTATGCCTGAATTTTGAAAGTTGTCTTTGTCAAACTACTTTTTGAATCAAAATTGTTTTCCTTTTGAAATTGAGAGCTGGATCAGAGCCTTTTTCCGCTGATAGTAAATGTTGCCCACTAGTTAGAATGTGCCTATTTCTTATGTTCTATGGATTATTATATGAGTAGGGAGTAGACCCACACTTTATTAGGTGGCAAGAATAGAAATGCAGTTGAAAAAAATATATATGACAGATTAATGTGATCAAGCAAAAGAGAGTGTGGTGGCCTGGAACTGACTCTACAGTCCATTTTCCCAGGACAGATTTTACTTAATAGAAGTAATTTTCTCCTCTGCAGTTCCTTCTCCTTGGCCCAGCCGGCTCAGTTCTATAGTTGTCACTCATTTCCCCTGGCTTTTCTGATGGAAATTGACCCCCCTCCTGTCTGTCTGATGAGAATGGGGCTGCAACTGTTTGGCCCAGGAAGAACCTCCTAATCACATCCATGTTTTCCTTGCCGAATGAGAGCTTTGGGAAATCCGCAGGGGGAAGAGGGAGTGGAGGGCTGCACTCACACAGCAGCTGTGTGTGTGTGTGTGTGTGTGTGTGGAGTCATCTCCTCGGTCCGGCCCCAGGGTAATGGTTTGGCCTTCCTAAGCTGGTGGACTTACAACTATGGTAAGAGTTGGCCGGGTGGAAAAAGTGGTAGGTGCCAGAGGTCTTCCCACACGAGGGCTTTCATTGCCTTAGAAGAGGCTGAGCTTTGTGGGCTTCTCATAGCACACCTGTCTCTCCCAGACCCAGCGAGTGTAGACAGGGAGTTTCCATCCAAGACTTCACAGGTGTGGGGAGCAGGGTACTCTGGGTGAGAGTCTAATACTGGCCTTTCCCTCTGCTCGTGTAGTCACTGTGAACAGAGGATGGTAAGAAGTCTGGTCTGGATCCCTGACAAGAGCGTCAATTCCAGATGCCTAGAGTTTAAGAGGCAAAGGACAGAGCCAGCATGTAAAGGGCCTCTCTGTTGGGCAAGCCCCCGGATCTCTCCAATCCCAGGGTCATCTATGACTCCTCCTCTTTTCTCTCCCCTTCCCACCAACCTCCTTCCAAGTGGTCACCTAGACTGGTCAATTCTGCCTCGGAAATGGCCCAGGAAACTATCCCCTTGCCTTGTCTCCACTGCCCAGGCCCAGGCGGGCATCATATCACATTCGAACTATGAAGTCAGCCCTCCGAACCGCCTCGCTGCTGTTCAGTCTCATTCGATCGGTATCCCTACACACATTCTATTTTTTTTTAATCAGCCAAGTCATATATTTTAATAAGCATTTAGAAAATCCAGAGATTTAAAAGTAAAACAAACAACAAACAAACAAAAACACTGACAGCCTTACTTCCCTGAGATGAAATCCGTTGTTTTAGTGAATACCCTTCAAAGAGATTTTCATTCTTACCTGGTATGCAATCAAAACTACTTCGTAACCTACTTCCTCATGTGTTGTGGTGAATATTTTCCCCTACAGATACCTTTGTAGAATGAAATCGCAAATCTGGTTATGTCACTCTCTTGCTTAAATAATTGAATACCTAAAACCACTACCAGCCAAAACCCATAGCCTATGTACGTGAGGAAGTTCAGACTCCTGGGCTTGGGAGGGAGGGCCACACGTCACCTGCCCTTCACACTCATCTCCCACCCCCGCACCCCACCTTTGTGCACCCTCAGTGCCACGCTTTTCCCCTTCGCACGAACACGCTCCCTACGCGTTTACTCTGAGAATTCCATGTGAATCGGCTTGTGTAACACACTTCCATCTACTGCAATTCTGACTTTGTGAATTCCTTCATTCTTTAAGATTTATCTTAAGTTATTTATGTGTCTGTCCCTAGGAAATTTGGGGATCTCTTGACGGTAGAAACAGAACTTATTCAGTTTGTATTTTTAGTAACTTGTGGTTATGCCTGGCACAGGGCAGTAGGCACTCAGTAAATATTTATGGAATGAATTGGCCTCGATTTGGTTTGTCTGTTTTTGTCCTCTTGCCAGCTTCACGTGTTTGTTTTCCTTGGTGTCCGTGATTAATCCGTATTATTTTCTTTTCCTCCTTTATGTGATTTGGTCTTGCTGCACTGAAATAAGAGCCCCTGGCTTGGAGCCATCCACTACTTTTGTTATGTCTTCGCTGGTGGATTGAAGATGTTGTTAGTTTCTAGTGGCTTTACTGTACTATTTAGAATCCCTGAGAAGCAAGCTCACTTTTTCAGAGTCAACAGCCCAGAGTCAGGCCTCTCGCCTTCTTCTGAAGAGTTGATTTATAGGTTTATGAAAATGTTTGAAACAGGAGAAGGCCATGTGGGCAGAAAGTTTCCAGCGCAGGAGCTCCACCCTCAGATCCAGGGGAGCTGGCTCAGCAGACACTGGAAGGTGGCAGCAAAAATCAAGTGGTCAAGAGTCGAGTGGGGTGTAGTTGGCCCAGGGCTCTGCCCATGGGCTGTGGGATTCTGCACCTGAAAGATGCCTGAGGTTCCCTGGCCTGTGCCTGTGCCTTTGCTTGTGCTCCAAAGAAAAATGCATAAGGCAGTTCAAACATCACGCACTGCTTCTTGTGGTTCTGAAGATGCTTAAATATGAAGGTTTTGCCAGAGGGAGGAGTAGGTTTATTTGCATTTTTGACACTTCATCAGCAAACATTAAGCTAGATTTATTTTTGTTCAAACTCATAGAAAAGGGAAAGCTAGTCAGTTCCACTCCTACTGTGGGTAAAATCCATAAAGAAATAAGGGTGAACAAATTTTTACCCTCCCCCACCCCCGGGATAGAAATAGAGGCAGGTATATCCACCTGTATTGCTGTAAATCTCAGAAGTTTAAATTTGCAGGTATATCCACCTGTATTGCTGTAAATCTCAGAAGTTTAGATTTGCATGTATGTCTTCACATTTCCTTTTAACAGACTCTCTAAGCAGAAAACTACATCTACACCAGGTTGTTTTCTGGATGCCAGTAATAAAAATCCAATGCAAAGTGGCTTCAACAGAAGGGATGTTCATTGGTTCCACAGTGTCCACAAGGTCATCGAGGTCCCAGCTTCATTTTCTCTCTCATTCTGTCATCCTCAGCATTACGCTTCATCTCAGGCTGGTATCCAGATGGCAGCAGCAGTTCTAGACATCTGACTCTGGATGACATCCAGAGGAAGAAGAGGGACCATTGCTTCTTGCCACTTGCCCTTAGGAGTGAGGCGAGGTTTGCCAAAAGACCCCTAGAAAGCTTCACCTCATGACTCATTGACCAGTGTCGGGTAACCTGCCCACTCCTGAAGCCACGGCTGACAAGGGAAGGATATTCCCATCAATCAGCTAGGCCCGTCTTTAGAGCTGAGACATCTACTGGGTAGAAGAGGCTGGATGAATCCCTGAACAAAAGTCAGAATTCTGTTGGGGGAAAGAAGAGGGAACGGATGTTGGGTAGACAGTCAACAGTATCCTCTACAACTCAAAATAAGCCATAGAATTGGTTGCCAACTGTATACTCTAGTGATTTTCAAGCAGATTTTAGCTACCTAACTTTGTTCAAATAAAATCTTACCCAGAAAAATAAACAGAGCTGTTAAAATCAGTGCAGCTGTGGTGTAAACCCACAGGAGGCTACGGCCTTTGGATCATGGTCTGACAATTGCTGGTAGAGTACTTTTTGTGTTTAGGTCAAATGTTTTTCTATTCCCGTCTCCCTTCATCCTAAAGACACAGTTGTATTTTGTGGGACAAGAAGCCAGCTGGCCAGAGGCCTGTGTTTACAGAGTCCAGGCAAGCAGGGCCATTCAAGGGAGTAGCAGACCTGGGCACAAGAGACCAGAGGCTGAGATGACAGAGAGCCAGGAAGAGATGTTCCTCTGTGTGGGGTGGTGAGCCGTGATCCCGGAGCTGACTCATTTACTCTCTGCATGCTCAGTGTGGGTGCCCCTGGCCCATGGGTGATATTTGCATCCAGGAGGAAGTGAAAGGCCTGTTGAGGCAGGAACAAAGATGCTGGGTGGCATTAATTCACAAAGGGAAGACAAGGCATGCAGGTCAAGGGCTCTAAGAGCTTCCTTTTGGGATAGGGTAGGTGTAGGGTTGCCACATAAAATACAATATGCCTAGTTAAACTTGAATATCAGATAAACAATGAATAAAATGTTACTGTAAGTATATCCAAAATGTTGCATGGGACATACATATATGAAGACTTGCTACAGTATTTGGGGTATACTTATACTAAAACATTACTTGTTGTTTATCTGAAATTCATGTTTAACTGGGCGCTACATATCATTAGTTGTTAAATCTAACAACCCTAGGTGGGTGAGTCTCCTGAAACTTCAAGATGTTTCAGGATGTTAGAGCCAACTTCCTTCCATGGTCTCCATTCTGAGTCACGGCGTAGCCAGCACCTCTCATTCCACCCAGCCAGTAGTTTCCAAGGTCCTGCTCCACCAGAGTTCCCTGAAATGCTTATTAAAAATGCAGGTATCTGAATGGCCTCCCCTGATTCTGAGGCTCAGCTCCGCTGGGGAAGACAGCTTCAGACTTTAAGTTCCTGGGGGTGAGGATGCTGCTTTGTTTATTGCACTCAATAAAGATTTCTTGAATACATGAGTGAACGAATGGACTCTTTCCTCCCTGAGGAATCCTCATTGGCTTCCCTAGTGTTTATTTTGTGGAACCCAGGAAGCCCAGAAGCACAGGCATCTCTCTTTTCATTTCTTTTCTGGTCATGATACTCTGGGGACACCTGGGTCAAAGGCGTAACAGAGGGACCTGGAGAGCAGTGGGAAGGAAGGATAATGACAAGACGGAGCAGGAGACAGCAGGGCCAGCAACTGGGGCCCGAGAGCATCGCGTGGGGAGGTAGGCCGAGTTTTTAATCACCTCCTCAGGCAAAGAGACTTCTCATTTCAAGTTGAGAACAGGTCTCCACGTCTTTTGGCAGGATTCCTTTCGAGTGTGACTTGGCACAGGCTAGGTGTTCTGGATGATCCTGAACCTGGAGTCATCTCACCAGGGTACTTAAGCCCGTTGGAAATGCTTCAAGGGAACTTGGTGGGTGGCAGGTAATGGCCATTTTGCTCATCTTGGTAATTCCCCAGATCAGCAGGGTGCCTGGGAGCGCTGTTTCCCACAGCACCTACCTCTGCAGGCTTCGCCCCGTGAAGACTACATTTCTGTCTTAAAACTTTAAACCCATAATGGGCGCAACTGTTTACATTTTCCCCCATATAGATGTACCCTGGTGCCTACATTATCTCCAATACAGAGAACTCGAAAGGGTTTTTTTTTTTTTTTATTCCAATTTCCTATTTTCCTGGCAAGAGGCTTCGCCTAATGGATAAGAACTTGCTTCCAATCGAAAGTGAGTTTTTGCCGCGTGACGTCATGGACACCTAGTGCTCTGACTGTCAGCTGAATTGCAGGTCCCCTCTCAATCTGTTCCCCCATCTGTGTCACAGTGAGGGGTGCTGCCACAGGGCCCGCAGCGTTCTGGGAAATGCTGGAGCTGTCTGGAATTTCAGCAGCATAAGGTCCCTCAGCAGGGCTCTGGGCCAAGAGTGGTAAGGAAAACATGGACTCCTCTGGCTTTTCCTTTGTGACTTTGGTTCTGTCCCTGCTGTCCTGCCTTGCTCATGTTCTCACATGCCGCATTCCGAGCAGAGCAAAGCCGTGCTGCAGAGTGCCTGCCGTGTGACCTCTTTGTGGTCCTGTAGTTTTATTTTTAAATCTGGAAGGTGACCTTGGTCCTTGGGGGCAATAGTGAGACCCCGCCCCACATCCCGAACTTAGAAATACAGAAGACAAGTTTCTGTGTTAAGAATTAAAGTAGTACATATATCATGCTCAGTTGAATAGCCAGTCTCAGGAATACCCAGGTTAAGAAATTGTCCATAAAAGCATAGAGAATCCAAAACTCCAATCATAGCCATCTTGGGGATGATGGACTACAATGTGATCGCGCCCCTAATTCGGAGGATAGGAATCAGCACTTACTGATGTTATAGTATGTAGTTTGGAAAAAGGGGTATGAATAGCGGGGAGGGAGGCAGCGCAGAGGATAGAGAAGAAAACCTCCAGGAGCCAGATGTTAGCTATGCCTTTTTGGTGTTGTCTTGGCTAAGTGTGCAATTTCCTTGGCAAAGCCCAGGCTGGAGTGGGAGACACGGTGCCTTCACTTCCTGTGCTCACCTGGTCCTCCTTGTTCTGAAGCTTGCCTTTCTCTGCCTTCTGCCTGCATGGAAAATAGGCATCAATCGGGTCAGTGGGAGCATCCTGCCGCTTAATAACTGTATTTCCAATGGAAAATGAATGAATGAGCTTTCTTGCTGGTAACAGTATATCTACACTTGAGAGGCAGATGCTCTTTCAATGTGTAGATAGAATTTATGCTTCTGAGCCTCGGAGCCTGAAGACATGGATGGTAGGAAGTCAACCAAGATCAGGGTCACCTTGTGGCATCTTCGTGCCTCCCAGGGGATTTCCCCAGCCAGATCTTTTACTTGTGCACAGACCCCCACACAGTAACAATGACACAGCAACAGCAGGATCTTCAGAGACAATGGCTCCAGCCTCTTCATTTCTCCAGGCCTCTCCCAGGGTCCTCATGGCAGTGCCCAGAGTTGAACCTCTATTTGATGATTTCCAGCCTACTTCCTTTCCGTTTCTGCCACCTCTTGTCTTATTTCCTTTTTTTATTTCTCTGCCACCCCTTTTAAAACCAAGCTGTACGTGAGTAGCCGTGGGAGCCACTGAGAGTGTGAGGCCTGGTATATTGTACTCCTTCACAATCTTTTCTTGTCCTTAATTCTGATTTCCTGCGAGGAACAGGTCAAATGAGGACTTTCTCTCGCACTCCCATGGACTTTGACTTGCCTTCTCATGACCATTGTCTGAGGCTTTCCCACAGCGAGGCCTGGGAAAAGGGGATGCTTCTCAGAGAGGCACACGGGCTGGACCTTTGTGCTTTATGATCTTTCGGTTTCCTCTGAGGACACTCTCTCCGCACCAGGCGCTCCAGCCCTGGATCCTGCAAGCAGTCTGCGTGGGGAGGGAGCGGAGGCTGGTCTCTGCACACAATTTAGGCCCTTGCCAAATTGGAGAGTCTGTGGAAACGCCGGATTTCCTATCAAACCCCACCCCCCAGGCAAGTTTGTTCCCCCTTCTTGAAATCTTTCTGCTGCTCCAAAGAGCTTTTATTCAGTAGGATATATTTCTTCTTGTCCTTTGGAAGAGCTGAACTCTGGTTCTAAGCACATGAATGTAAAACCACCCCAGGGGCCCCCGTCCTCCCTTTGTCTTGGCAGATACTCAAAATCTGATAAAGCAATTTGGCCCATCTCTTCTGCCGTTTAAAACTTCCATGTGGTGTGTATATGTTTCTTAACGAGGCTAGCGACTCCATCCCTGACTTGCTAACTCAGCTCCAAAGACCAGGAAAATGCAATTGTTCTAAAAGGAATAATTGTAAACTATTGTAAAATAACTATAAAAAATAACTCCAGTGTAAGTGAAGAACTTATTGTAATGCATGCTATCCGTCGATGGCATGAGCTGTAGGATTGTGGATGACAGGTTGGTGGCATCATAGTTGCCCAACCCACACGAAGTATACAGGTAGGTCGCATTGAAATAGGCAACCACAGTGACCTCATGATTATTTGCTGCTAACACAGAAGCTGTGATTGTCTCAGTCGGTTACCTACTTGGTAGATAGCAGCTGTTTCAAAGTATTGAATTGCCGTTTCACAAGTATATACATTACTTCATACATGCCCTCTGTCCCCAATCATTATGCTCGTTTAGAACTGAGATACCTAAACTCTAGAAACGTTATTCATCCAGAACTGGCCAAATCCTGAGTAAACAATCTTAAACCACTGATGTGCAAACTCGTTTCTGTATTTGAAGCCACGGTAAATATATTCTAGAAGTAGGTAGGGAACAGAAACAATTTATAGTATTCATTTTGGTTTTCTGGTCCCCAGCTGTCTTCTTGCCCTCATCTTGAGAAAAAAAAAAAAATCACAATATTTTATAAATTTTTGCAATTTCTACTCATTCCCACGTTTTATTTTTTGGATAAATAGTCCATGTTTTAGGATATACAATATCTTCAAATACTAGATTCTCAAAATAGCTGCCAGGTCTTTCTCTTTCATTTCATTCAGTTTTTCTTTTTTCCTGCTTTTCAAGGGTCACCAGACCCAGAAAATGAAGATCTGGACCTGTCTTGATAGGCATTTCTCTAATCTGTAAAATTAAAGGCTGGATACGGCAATCCCTGAGGTCTCTTCTAGGTCTTCCCCTTCTAGAATTTACATGGGAACACCTCTCTCTCTCCGAAGACCCCAGCATAGACCTTGGAAAGCCTCACTTTCCAGAATCACGTGCCCCCAAATGTACTGCTTCACGGTCCTTCGCACACTTGATTTAATGCTCTCTTTCTCTAGTGGGCCACAGCCTCCACAGAGCTGTTCATCGTTTTCCCCTAGCCTGGCACAGTGCTGGGCACAGTCAACCCTTGTTGCATGGACTAACGATCAAATTCTCACATGCACAGCCAACCAGCTGGTCTAGAGTCAGCCATGCAGATAGTTAAATATGCCAGTACCTCTCCTCTCTCTTCTAAAACATAAGCCAACCTAAAGGAGTCACAATCATTTGTAGTCTCAGTGTTTCTCAATCATTTGTGGGTTTGTCCGTAACACCTCCGACTGCACAATGGCACTGGTAAACCACTGGATGAATTCATGTGTGCTTTTAGCTCTTCAAAAGGCAGAAATGGGCCTTGAGTCTTTTGTTTGTTTTGTTGTTGTTTTGGTGCCTCCAGATCAATCAAGGTAGGAATTCAATAACAGCTGCTAATTGACAGAGCAGCAGAGCCGAAGTCGAAACACTGAGGATTATATTCTGAGCCTTCAATTTGAGGGTCAAGAGTAACTGAAAGCAATGTATTAATTTGTACACCTATAACAGAATTTCTGATTGACAGTATTTAAACAAGGTTGGAGCCTCTTTTTCTCTTATGTAATAAGAAGCCTGGAGGTAGAATGTCTAGGGTTGGTACACTGCTCAAGGATGTCAGGCTGTTGCCTTATTGTTGGTAACAAGATGGCTGCTAAAGCTCCAGTTATCACATGTGCATTTTAAGTGGAAAAAAAAAATTAAAAAAACCCCTTTCTGGTAGCCCCATCTAACAACTTCATGGGCTATTGTATGTTATGACCACCCCTCTCTGAAGGGACACTAAGAAACATTGGTTTTTGGCTGGGTACGTGCTTCTCAAACACAGACAGATTTCCGTTAGTAAGAAAGAGGAAAGAAGGACTATGATGTAGGCCACTAGCCACAGTTCCTTCTTGGTTACTCAGACATACCTTTCTTTCCAAGCATGAGATAGACTCCCCATCCCCAAGGAGAAGACACCCAAGCCTCATTCAGTTAGCATATCAAGATGAGAGCCCTGGATCTCTGGGTGCTGTGTGGTCCCCTCCCTCCATTCTGGGTATAACTCCTGGTGACCAAGCCCTGGCGTGGCTAACATGCAATACTAGGAAAGGTATCGAGTAACTGCAATAACAACTTCCGTTTATATAAGGGGTCGCCTTCCATAGCAATGACCAAAGCCTGTTGGGCAAGAAGAACAAGAGTCCAACCCCTCGCTCTGGCGGCAGGAGGTCTTGTTCACTGCCCTCCATGGCCCTTCTGTCTCTCTGGGAGGTTACTCCTCATTCGCTGTCTTCCATGGCCCCTTCTGTGGTGGGCATGAGAAGGGCCCCCTTTCTGAGGGCCCTACCCATCGCCAACATACTTCTTGATGATGCGAATTGCCTGGGAGAGGGAGGGAGAGGAAAAGTTGTGAGATGGCTACAGGATTTAACCATCCCCGGTTTGGGGGTTTAGGGCAGTATAATTTCCCCACAAACTGAGTAGGTTTCTGGACAATTACTGGTGATTTGTTTCCATTCTTTTCTAATTTATGACCTCTGCCCATCTCCCTAGAATTTAACTTAATACATGCTACGTAATGTGCGCTGCTTGAACTGTTGAAACAATGGCTTCCAGGGAGTAATCACGCCTTCGTCAGCAGCTGTCTTACGACCTCTGTCTTATGGGTCACCACCACCCCCTTCTGATAGAGCTGGTTTTCT
Organism: Pteropus alecto; assembly: GCF_000325575.1. Classification (NCBI taxonomy): domain Eukaryota; kingdom Metazoa; phylum Chordata; class Mammalia; order Chiroptera; family Pteropodidae; genus Pteropus; species Pteropus alecto. The sequence continues at coordinate 1,425,236 of NW_006432227.1, read as the reverse complement.
TCACCCTGCAAGGGTCTGGAATGCGGGCCCCTTCGGCAACTTAGATTGCAAGCTGAGTGTCCAGAGTGCCTTCTTGAGAAAAATGATATTATTTTTCATGTTGCTTGCTGGCCGAGCTGAGGAGCTCTAGACTTTGCTGAGACTGACAAGTCACCTACCTGTACTATACGATTTTCCTACTATCTTCTCTAACACCACAGCCTCGATCGACACATCGGTGACTTTCCAAAGCACAGCAGTTGGCGGTTGAACGAAATATTTTACATCGCATAGCTGGAGTCACTTTTCCAGTCTACGGGATCCAAGTCCTGGGTATCTGCCTCCCTCTCTTGCTTATCCAATTTCACATTTTAGATTCTGCTACTTTCAATTCCCCTACTTCTAGGCACCACATTGTGTTATCTGTTTGGAGTTTAATTCAGCTAATTGGTTAGATTTGAAAAAATCCAAATAACAATGCTTAAACAACATGGTGGTTTCTTTTTCCTTCCATTTCTGCTCTTAAGGAATGCTGGTATGTCTCACCCAACAATTTCCACTTTTGTCTCACTGGCCTTCAGGAATGACATTGTATACTATTCATACTCCCAAAGAGGCTGGGTTTTTGTTGAATTTATCTCCACTCCGAACAAAAAAAAAAAGGAAGAAAGAGAATGGATATCAGGTAGACAGCGATCAGCTTCTGACAAAAGCTACCTATTTCTTTAACTTATTTATCATAATGAGACCCTTGGTGGCACTGGAGCAAGGATTACCAGGCAGGGGTCCTGCCTGGGTAAGTCGGGTATGAGTCCAGGAGAGTGAGGTTGTCAGAGGTAGGCAGGCAACATGCCGATATAGAGAGGAACATGGCCCGTCCAATGGGTCTGGGTAATAGTCCCGGCTCTGTTATTTACTGTGAGACTATGAGCAAATTAATTAGCCTCTCTGATTCAGTTATTTCTCTGAGCCTTTAAAGGGGGGAATATTAACAAAACCTTCCTACGGTATTGCTATGGCAATGAAATAAGGTGAGAACAGCGTCTGGGGCACAGTTATGCTCAGACAGTGTTAGTCTCCAGCCAGTGTTGGTGAAAGCAGGTGAGCCGTCCTTGTTTTAGAAGCGGTTGTGGGGATCCGAGGCGAGAACGAAACAGGGGGCCAGCATCTGGCTCAGTGGGGCATTCCGCCCACTCCCTCTTCTGCAGCCACAACTGTCCCTCGTCCCTCCTCGTCAGGCGGCCGAGCAGGCTCTCCCCTCAGAGTCTTTTCAGTTTCTGTCCCCTGGGCTGAGAATGGCCTCCCCACAGCCGTTCTCTCTCCTTACTTCATTCAAGGTCTCTTTTCGGAAGGGCCTTTCCTAATCCCTTTATGCCTCCGTCACTCCCTAGCCTCTGATGCGACCGTAGTTCTCTTCACGGTACTAGTTACCATCTGACGTCGTATTTTATGTTGACTGATTGGCCATCGTTTCGTGAGGCTTGGTAGGAATGTTGTCTGTTTTGTTCGGCGGTCAAGATGTTTTAGGCACTCAGTGAATATCTGTTGAATGAATGAAGTAGATATTTAACCAACATTGTTTTCCTTTTAAAATGCGAACATTTTCTAAAAGTCAGAAGAAGAATCCAGGCCAGAATGATGATGGTGAAGGTTGAGGAACTTGGAACTTAGCAGAGGTCAGAATAGGAGGATGACAAGAATCCAAGACAGGTTTGCAAGAGGGAGTTGGTACAAGACGGTCTGCTGAGAGTCTGACGTTCGGGCAAGGTCTGGATGAACCCTAGGGCCTTCTTACGCCTCCTGCCAGGTTCAGGAGTTAGCCTCTGGATCTCAGGTGACTCTGGGCCTTTGACCTTGGGCAGATGAAGGGTTTTACTTAGTCCAGTGTTTCTCGGTCTTTTTCATTATTGTCCCCTCTCTCCACCCTGGAGAATAATTTAGTTGAATTTAAATTCTCTCTAACACAAGAAATTAAGTACTAAGGAGTAAGATTTTTTTAGGTAGGATTTGGCTTTGTAGTGGGGCTGGGGAGGGCAACAACCATTATAATATCTAAGATTTTTTTTTTTGGCCCCACACCTCCAAACCAGTTTGTACCCCCTTGTGACATCACCGTGTTGTGAATGTATGACTTAGCTGAATGGGGATACAAGAAAATTGGTAGATTCCAAACACTGTATCAATAAATTACCTTCGTAACAGAAGCCTTTATTTTGGATGCTAAGGCTGTCAGCTTCAGGCTGCTCAAAATTAATTTAAATTATCATGGCTGTTTTCTAGAGATGAGATTCTAATTAGATAATTATATACGATAGGCAAAAGTGAACTGGACCATGCATTGAACCTCCATGTCCACAAATTCTGCTCACTGTTAATACAGATTAATCTTCAGGATGAGAAGTTTTTAGACTTCTGCACGGATCAGCCATCAAGGGATGTTAGTGTTTATAACTGTTCGCAGATTTCTGATCTTCTGCATCTTCTCTGGGTCAACTTTTCGTTCACTGGAATGTTTCATTGAATTTTGTAGAAGAAACACACCTTTCATAGTATTGCAAAGTCATGCATCTCTTCTTATACTCTGAGTCATCGCAGATTATTGCAGTGGATCGGAATGCCTTTACTTCTCTTGTTTATAGAAAATCCCAGGAATAGGAGTTTATAGAATAGGAAGGATTACTAAAAATCTGCAGTTACAGGTGTGGAATTGAAAAGTCCTGTAGCCCATGGATACCAAAATAAGACTAAAGGTCTTTGAGGGTGTCTGTACACTTGAAATACATTTTCCTTTTCTGAAAACTCCTTCCCTGCCCTTACCACATTCACGGTGAGAGGGTGGGCTACCTGCGTATTGATACCTCATGACCCTGCCCCCTTGGGGGTCATAACTGATGGGACGACAGATGGACAACAGCTCCAAGCTGAGCCAGTCAGGTCGACTCACCTTCAGTATATCATTGAACAACTTTTGAGTTGCAAAGTACAGGAAACAACTCAAAAGAAAGTTTATTTCCACTTAAAGTTTTTCTTTTAGTTTTTTCTTTTTACCCTTTTTCTTGTATTTTAAATTCGTTAAGTTTAAAAATGTGATATATTGTAAGAATTGATATGGTCTTTCAGATTGAGGGGAGGATAGCAAGGCAGCCCCTTCCAGGATGACCAAACTGAGACCTGGATGGCCGTGGGAACCAGAGTGCTCTCTCTCTGCAGTCTGTCTGCACTCTGCCTTCTACCGATCAATTTTATTTTATTTCGTGGCAGGATGACTTTCTTTGCTACTCAGCTGACACAGCAAGTAGAAGAATATGGCCATCCAGAATCCCTAGTTCAAAAGTTATAGTTCCCACCCCACACTGGAGAGTAGACCCTTCCTCTCTAGGCCCCAGGGCTTAGTTCTCAGGGGAGAACTGGGTTCCAGCTTGGGTGAGATGCCTAGCTCTCTGTGGACCCGTCGCCAGGGGCTGGGGGCTTATATTATGTTACCATGGCAACCGAGAGTATACCTTTGTCAATTCTTTTAAAAGAGTTGTTATGTAGTCTTATTATACACTAGTTTCCATTTATTTATGCATCACCACACTAGACTGTTAATTCCTTCAGGGCAAGGAATCGCCTTATCGACAATATATTCCCAGTGCCAAGATGAAGACCTGGTTCTTAACTGATGTTCAGTAAATACATATTGAATGAATACAAGTTGACCTCAGGGAAAAAATCTCTATTACTGTTAAGTTTGGTTTTCTTCAGAGTATCTTGCCCAAGATATTTACTCTGTTTTTGTATGTATGGAACCATCAGAACTGTGACTAACACCTCAAATCACAGACCATTAAATTTTTAATTTAAGGGCTCTTTAAAAATTGTTTTAAATCATTGAGAGTCTTCAAGCTGACAGGCACTGCGGTGGGGTAGGGAATATATTGATGAATATGACACGGTCACTATATTTGAAGATCTCTGTGGAGTTTGAGAGACCTCAGAGATTACTTAGCTTAACTTTCTCATTTTACAGATGAGGAAAAGGAGACTCATAAAGCTTGCTAGGCCTGATGGAAAATGTTTTGATTTATTCATAAGATTTTAATATGTCTGTGTGGAGTTACTTTTCAGTGAGAGGTGTTACTTATTTTGGCCAAAGGGAACGTTCAACTTTTGTATGTATGTGGATTATCTTTTTATTTTTGATCTTGCATTTCTTTTTAATAGGCATGTGATTATGTAGATGACATTTGCTAAACTTCTGATTTATTTAAAAACCCTTAATAGCTGACACTCGAGGTCTGTAGAAAATCAAAACTTACTATACTGGACATTTCTTTATGGTTACTGAGTAATAAGGTTATTTATTATTGACATGGCTTCTGACACCTCTCGCATTTATTATTATTTCTTGTTAAATCATTTCCCAAGAAGACTAAGAATGTTTTCCATTTTCGATGGCACAATTTATATTGACTTTCTCTAGGAGAAAGTGAAGTTCAGAGAAGAGAGTGAAAGGGGTCATTTTTCTGCATTTACAGGGGAAGAAGGTGAAAATTTTCTTTGGTAGAAAAGAATTGGTGATGAAATTCAATTAACCTTTCACTGGGGGGACCAATTATGTGCCAGGCACTGTGCAGAGTTCAGTGGGGACAAGACTGCCACCAGCTCTTATGGGGGAGACACGCCTGCTCCAGCTGGCCATACGGGCCAGTGAGTGCATCACTGCTCTAAAGGACACGCCAGGGAGAGGCCAAATCTTCTCACCCAGAAGTTTGAAGAAGCACTTCTCTGGTGGAGAAGGCTCTGGGGTTGGCCTAAGAGTAGGTTGTTTTCAACCATTTACCAAAGGAAAGAAGAGAGAAGACGAAGAGCTATAGGATGCCAAGGGACACGATTCTCTCTGGTTCTGCGTGACAAAGATGAGCTCCACGGCCAAGCGTGGGACTGGTGTTGTCCTAGGGCAGAGCCTGAATCTCTCCGTGCTGTTGATTGGCTCTTTCTCTTCTTAGTAACATTGTCAGAACATAGTTCTGGAATAGAGAGTCTCCCCATGTAGGCAGTTGGGTGGATCAAGGCAAATGGATGTAGACTTTTTAACTTCCTGGGAATGTAAGCTCTTAAATATGTCCAGAAGTGCTCTACGATCATCCAAAGAGTCTTGTCACCGAGTCTCCTGGTTGGATGTGAGCTTGATGGGGGTCGTCCTGGCAAAAGTAATCTCATTTCCCTGCTGATCAGGGAAACTTTCTGGAGAAGGTCAGTGTTCCAGAGGTTTCTGTCTGAGTGAAAGATGTGTGTATGTGTGTGTGTGTGTGTGTGTGTTTCCGATTCGTATAACGGTGTGTGTGTGTGTGTGTGTGTGTGTGTGTGTGTTTAGGGCGGAGGGGACTAAGCTGGGGAATGGGGAGAGGCATTAGGTTTCTGGCTCAAAAAGCAAACATTGCCCTTCTGTAATACAAGAGGCTGTGTGTTCTGTGTCAGAAAGCTCACTGTTGTGACTGGAATTTTCTGTTTTTTCCTCTTCCAGGTGTGAACGAATCCAGGGGAGGTTGTGCCGTCGCTGCTGGAGGAATGCCCTATTTCTGGGTCATTCGCATGGGCCCCGCTGTGGTAGGAGCCAAGGAAAGGCTTGTCAGGACACTTCCTTCCTCCCCTCGTTGAGTACTCCAGGCGCAACGACCGTTCCACTGTCCCAGCAGCATCCTGTCCTGCCCTTACCAAGGCAACCCTCGTCAGCCAGCCTGAACATGGACACGGGCAAGGTCGATGACAACCAGGGTTCCCAAGGGACGTGGGGCGCCATGGGGCCCGGCACCCAGGACAGGTCCTCTCACGATGCTGGCATCCGCGAGTGAGCACCATGCCCATCACGCAGGACAATGCTGTGCTGCACCTGCCCCTCCTCTGCCAGTGGCTGGAGAACAGCCTGCGGGAGGGCGGGGATGGGCCGGAGCAGCGGCTCTGCCAGGCGGCCATCCAGAAGCTGCAGGAGTACATCCAGCTGAACTTTGCCGTGGATGAGAATGCGGTGCCACCTGACCACAGCCCCCCAGGGATGGAGATCTGTACTGTGTATCTCACCAAGGAGCTGGGGGACACGGAGACTGTGGGCCTCAGTTTTGGAAACATCCCCATTTTTGGGGACTATGGGGAAAAGCGCAGAGGGGGCAAGAAGAGGAAAACCCACCAGGGCCCCGTGCTGGACGTGGGCTGCATCTGGGTGACGGAGCTGAGGAAGAACAGCCCGGCAGGCAAGAGCGGGAAGGTCCGGCTGCGTGATGAGATCCTCTCCCTGAATGGGCAGCTGATGGTCGGAGTGGATGTCAGTGGGGCCAGGTGAGTGGGGCACCGCCAGCTGGCACAGGGCCAGATGCGGGGCTCCTGCGGTTCACTTATGTAGGAGCTCAGATCTCTGGCTGAAGACGGTTATGAGTCCTACTGTGGTAAGAAGCCAATGGTAAAATACAAAGGGAAAATACACTCTCTACGTTGAAGTTTTGTGGTACATATATTTTTTCATTCTCTCTTAGAGGGCTCAGACTCAGCGTATGTCCTTTTCTCCTGAAACTTGGGATAGAAAGAAAAGAAATAGTACATGACACACGAGTGTGAGAAATGTCACAATGAGTTAGAACTTCTCCTCCACTCAACCCAGCATCTCACCTCTAAGTGGAACATCAAAAGTTAGGTCCTGTGTTTCTATCTACCTGTCCCATGTCACCTTAATCACAGACTCACAGTCCAGAAACTTCTTGAGATGCATAGAAATGTCTTCAGACCACCCTGCCCCCGCACCCCAGTCTCTGTCCTGGAAGATCCACTTGGATCTCATCTGAATGAGCGTATTTCTGTTTTCTACACATGTGGCCACCCATAAGGGCAGCAAGTTATGACTGGACTATTTTGTTGCTTTCCATTGGCGGAAACTAATCAGAAGCCAGTGGCAAAGGAACCCATTGATATTGTCCATGTTCGTCAGTCTCCTGGGGAAGAGAGCAGGGTAAAGAATGGTGGACAGTGGATGTGGAGGGTCAACAAGAAGTCATCATGCAATGTGGTCCAAGTTTAAATGATCCAGTGCATGCAAAAGACAGCATAGGGCTGGTTGGCAGGTGTGGGTGCTTACTCAGTAGACTCTCACCAGTATTTCCTTTGGGTTGCTTCTTCAACGGAAGAGATATTCTTGGCTAATGGCTGGGTGCCTGGCAGTTATTGGGAGAAGCTGCTCATTTTCAGGGAAATGAAGAGAATTTATTTTACTTGGGATTAGAGATTGTTCTTAGAAAAGGAGCAGGGGTCACCACCACAGCACTCAAGATGCTGTAAGGTGCTGAGAGGTTGACTCCAGTCCCCAGTGGCTAGATGCTTAGGGTTAGGAGTGGGGATCACCATGGAGCTTCAGGAAGCCCTCCCAAAACTGTCCCTTAGTCTGATTTGAGGGAGCTGATTTGGATGGAGGTAGAAGGAAGATCGGGAAGGGGACATCCAGCAGGAAAGCATAGTGGTCAGGACTTCCAGCTCTGGAGCCAGACAGCTGGTGCTGCTTCTTCGGGCTCCCTTACTTGCAAGCTGGTTGACCTTGGAAACATGATCACTCTTAGTCTCAGATTCCCTGTCTGTGACATGGAAACGCAAACACCATTGATACTAATGACTAAATGAAGAAATAATTTGTATAAAGGACTTAGCACTATGTCTAATAAATGGTGCTCAATAAATGTTAGCATCATAATGACTATTATACATAAAGAGTGTTTGTGGGGGAAGACTGGGAATTTCTTATCCAAGAGATCGCTAGAGTCCTTATGTATGACCTTGGGGAAATTCTTCCCACACTGGAGAAATTGTATTCATTCAGGAAGCTCTTCTCGTATCCTGCTTAAGGCTGTGGAGTCTTTAAAAGGCAAAATTTTCTGTCCCAAGCTTTGAAAGCATGTCTGCCCTGGAATGAGATTGTTTTCTAGCTACCAAGGGAGGATTCCTTGGCAATTTTAATTTACTTGTTGGAAGGAGTGATAGGATGATGACTGTTTTTGCAAACAAAGAAGATATGGAAGAATAGAAAGGTGATGGGCTCAGGGTCATGAGAGAAGGTGGAACACAAAACTAGATTGTTTAATGGAACCTCCAAGGAGGGGACAAATGTGGGGTGATGGAGGAAGCATATGGACTGAGTCTGGGATTCCAGGTTCTCTCCACACATCTTAATAGCAACAGGCTTTGAGACCTTGGGTAGGTATGCTAGGATGGTAGGGTGAAGGCAGGAGGGAGGTTAGCTGCCACTGCCTACACTAACGTATTAGGGGTGAATCTATGAAACATTTTTTGTGATCTGTCTGGGCTGGTATTATTGTTGTTCCAGAAGCTCAGAGAGGTGCAGCAGTGTTCTGGTGCTGCCAGAATGATAGCTGGCATTGCCGAGGCTGTTTCTCCTGCCTTCCAGCCGGGTACCCGGTCTGGAGCCTCACTCCACTCTGTGGTCAGGAAGAGATATTTGAGTGGATGTGGTCGGTTGGCATCTGGACTGAAATATCTGAAGTTGAGGAGCTTGGGGAATGGAAATAGGAGAAAAGGTCAAGGAACGGGTCTGCAGGATCACTAATTGTTACACCCGGGTGTTCTAAAACGAGCCCGGGATTCGTTTCAGTCAAGTATGGTAAGACATGCAGACATGGCAATGACTGTCATAAAGGAAGACGTTTACACTCAGAGATCCCTAGAAGCAGGAGGCACAGCACACCACACGGGGCTATGAGTCAGTCAAGAGCCAGAGGGGAAAGAGAGGAAGGCATGGCCCAAAGCCTTTGTTGGGGTTTTTGAGGGAAGGAATAGGTGAGGCACAGATAGGTACGCAGAGTGATCTTAGGATTGGGTAGTCTGAATAATTTGGGCAGTCTCTGAGCTATAGGGATGATATCTCGTTGTTCAGTATCTAGCCCAGGGTGATTCGTATTGGCTTGGTGTGTGAGAGTTTGATAAAGGAGATATCAAACTCCTTTATCAAAAATGGATTGGCTGCTTTGCATATCAAAGGCACACTCATAAGGGTGTCATTTTCTATCTCTAGGAATTAGCTAACCCATGGAGGGGCAGTCTTTCTCTGATCAAGGCCCCAAATCAAGAATCAAGGCCCTAGAGCATCAAAACTATAGAAAATAAGGAAATAGAATTAATGGACTGGGGTCTGGTAATTTTCCACAGCTGAGGAAGTAAATCTTGCAAACTAGTGTAATGAAAAGTCCTGATTGTGAAAGTCCCTTCTCTGTGGGTGCAGTCATGTATGCGGAATGATGAAGGGCCAGGCGAGGGAAGGTCCACCTGGAAGCCGCTGAGATGTAAGGGTGGGAAAAAGAAAAGGTCAAGACCCACTGCTTGGTTTTCAAGAGAGCATGAGAGTGAATCAGGTAATGGGGCAAGGACTCCTGGACCCTTGGGATCCCAATGCTCATAACAACCAAGAAGTTAACGAGACAGAAAATGAGACTAGCCCAGTTTTTTAAGGTTCACTCCCTAGTTCTCTGGAATAATTATAAGTACCATTTATTAAGCAGTTACTACCATATTGGACATTCTGCCATCTACCATCTCAGTAATACCGACCACAACTATAAAGAACTAGCTATAGAAGAAAAACTTTGGCCATGGAGAGGCCGTTTAACTTGCCAAGGTCACCTAAGTAAGAGGCAGAACCAGATTTGAACTCAGGTCTGTCTGCCACAAGTCTATGCCCTTAACTCCTGTGCTGTCCTACCTCAGATCTGCCTCAGAGCTATACTTTGGTCCTAGTCACATGGTCTGATTCTTAATTCATGGATAGTTTGCAACTTCTCAAAATACCTCCTCATTATAATCATAGACACCAGGGAAGAAAATGACTAGAACAAACTATAAAGCTTCCACCTACCCAAACTGACAAAAGCCTCCGCCTCATTTTACAAAACAAAAAACAAAAAACAAAAAACAAATGAAAACACCAAAAAACAAACAAACAAAAAAACAATTTTAATGTAGAATCCCTTTGGCAAACTTACATCTAGCCAGAGGGTTAGGACTAGAAGCACTTTGAATTTAGGTATCGAGAGTTCAAAGTGTTTTGAATGTTCTCAAGATGTTCCTTTTCAATATGACTAAAAGTCTCCTTCAAGACTAGATTTTTACACATACTTATGTAGGTTTTGTCCTAAAAAGTGATGATTGGGAATTAGGGTTCTGTAGAGATGCCAGTGTACCTCTGCTCAGCAGCCAACAGCCTCCTCAATGATTGTGTATTCACCCTTGTAAGCAACAGATTTTAAGGGTTAACACGCCAACTTCCCACCCAACCTGACAACACAATAAATCATCCACACTGTTACTTGCAATTTAGAATATGAGGCACTCTTTGGGGTAGTTCCTTCTGTTCCTCACTTGATTATGAATTCAGAACTACCTTAGATGATGCTATGGATTGAACTGTGTCACCCCAAAATTCATATGTAGAAGTCTTAATCACTTATACCTCAGAATGTGGCCTTATTTGGAAATAAGGCCATTGCAGATCTAATTACTTAAGATGAGGTCATGTGGATGGATGTATGGTTGGCCCCTATATGTTAGTGTCCTTATAAAAAAAAAAGAGCAAAGATATGCACACAAAGAGAAGGCCATGTGCAGACAGGAGTTATGCTGCCACAAGCTCACCTCAGAGGGAGCATGGCTCAACCAACACCTCGATCTTGGACTTTTAGCCTCTAGAACTGAGACGATAAATTTCTGTGGCTTAAGCCACTCAGTTTGTAGCACTTTATTTTGGCAGTCCTAGGAAACTAATGCATGTGATATTTTGACTCTGTCACCTATGGCTATAGTCAGTTTTTCAACTGATTTCTTCCCTGACAAGAGTTACTCTGGAAATTTTAGACCACCATGAACGTTTTGGGGAGAAGATACTGAAAATCGTGTGTTAACTGCAGGAGGAGCAGGTACAAAATGTGGAAGATGAGGTCATGGTTCGCTTATTTTAAAAATTAGCTTAGTGAACACACAGTGTAAATATATATATATATGCCATACTGTTAAAATGTGCAGTTGAAACTTATTGGATTTCATTAATCAATGTCACCCTTAAAAATTAATTAATTAATTAATTGTGTTTTTTTTTTTAATTAGCGTAGGATCAATTTGAAAAACTTATTCCTGGGGATACAACAGAATTCATAGCTGTGGGTTTGACACCCTTTTGCACCCCAGAACCAGTTCCAAAACTAAACTTGCGACTGCCCCAGAATTCCAGACCTCATGCTTGCCTCCTCATTGGCTGGGATTCCCGAGGTCTGCAGTTTGCTTCTTGGTTTCCACAGTGGCCTGGGGGTCCCTCATTCTGTGGAGTGGTAATGGCATCATCCTGAAGTGAACTTCTAGGGAACTTTTGGAATGGGGAAGGATATTAGTTATGTTTGATATCACATGCTCCATTTTGCAGGCATAGCTAATAATACACAGAGTATAGTTTTTGTTTGTAAGCTCTATCACACCTACTCTGGAGAAGATAGGATTTTCTAGAATGTTCTCTTTACTTCTGTTTTGTGCAGGGAGAACTGGGAAAGTTTTTTAGATTAGTTCCTACAAATACTTTATAACCCCAGTCCCTCCCTCGGCTGGCTTTCTATAAGTAAACCAGATCTGTTCCCTGGGGACAGATTGTTCCAAATTGGTAACAAAATGTGGAGTTAATTAAAACACAACCCACATACCAAAAACAAGTAGCCTTTTCTCAAAAGTAAGAGGGCCCATGTTTCACTTAAAATGTATTTTTCCAGGATGTGACCCTTGACTGGACTTGCTTATAGTTAATAAACTTGAGCAGAGCATAGTGCAAAGAACATGAGCCTCAGAGCGGCGGATCTGGCTTCCAGACCTGCTTCTTGGCCGTGTGACTGGGCAAGTTACCTCGGCCACAGGAGGTTGATGCTATCTCCCCAGTCGAGTCCTTAGTGGATGATATAAGATGATTTATATAATATACTGAATAAGCACCTGGCACATGGTAGACGTGCAGTCAGAGGTAGCTTTTAACAATCTACCAGGTTGGCCCCAGGTGACCTGAACCCAGGGCTCAGCATGCAACTCAGAGAAGGCCTTTGAATTTGAGAGACAGGAAAG
>NW_006432227.1:1408559-1412327 GCF_000325575.1 Pteropus alecto | reverse complement strand
TCTTCAACCCAGAAACCAAGGAGATAGTCCAAGACTCAGCAACCAGTATGGTGTGGGTCCTAGCCAACCGGAAAGAATGCCTGAACATGCAAGAACAGGGTGCTGGCTTGCCAGGAGGGCCTGGGGGCTTGGGGTGACTGGACAACGGGGTGAGCTAGCTGAATATCAGCCCTGGCCAAAAGGAACCTTCAGCGCAGTACCCACTGCCTTTAAATTGTGCGTAAAATTAAATTCAGGGTTGTTACAAGCTCAGACACTGGTTACCCATGGCAACCTCGAGTTCTCTCTAGGTTATAGCAGATTTTAAACAGAGTGTCAAGAGGCTGCTAGAAGGTGTTACTTGGGGAAACGACTTCAGGTAGCAAGGTAAGAGATCAAAAAAAAGAAGAGTTGCCAATTATAGCTTTATAATATGGTCTCTGGGGCCATTTAGCATGAGGGTCCTGCCTACCTGAGTATGCCCAAAGGTACCAGGCGCTCTATTCAGGAATGCGTATACAGTAAGAGGTCATCGTAATGATGACCTTGAGATGTTCAGGAAAGGTTAAATTTTGTTCAGCTTGCTGTTTAAGAAGCCCAAGCAGCATGTAATACACTTTAGAAAGATTTCCATTACCGAAGGTTAAAAGGAAAACAAGTTTCAGCATTTAAAATTCAATTATCTGGAAAACTCGTCATGTGGAACTGCCCATTCCCCAGGGATGCCGTCTCAGTGAAGCATTACAGGACCTCACTTTGTGCCTGTTTCATTCTTCTCGTCCTGCTTTCCCCACATGCTACTTCATTTCATGACCTGCTGTCTGGAAGCTGACCCAGGGTTCATCCGAGTTCTATTTTCTCATTGTACTGAGGAGGAAACTGAGGCTCCAGCAGGTGGTTTCTCCAGGTGGGGTGGGCAGAGGATCAAGTATCTTCTTAAGAGAAGAGCGAGGACTAGAATTTAAGGCCTGTGACTCAAATTATAGAACTTTTTCTTCAACACAACAAACCAATGAAATTAGGATAGCTTTTGTTTCGTTTGGGCCATTTTACAGCTTACCGTTGACAATAAAAACAAATAGAAAAATCACGTTTTTCTACATGATCTCTCCTTAATTTTCTATGTTCATTTTTTAAATGGATGGTGATGACATCTAGGACCTTCCTTCTCGACAGGAGTTTTAACTTATAGCTACTAAAAGTATAGCTGGTGGCCGTTTGCAGGGGCAGTGGGAGCTTGCTTTCTCCCGAGCCCCTCAGGGGCTTTCTGGGCGAGGCGGTGGAGCATCTTCCGCCGACGCCTGCCATCTGGTGGTTGAAGTCGCGCACAGTGCGAGAACGTGCTGGGAGTTTCAGTCCTTTATTATTCATTCGGCTGTGTGGGTTTCTCAACTGTGCTGTTAGGATGATGTTTTCGGCTTTGAGAGCTCTCTCTAGGATGGCAATGTCTGAGCTATCCCTGAGCAGAAAGTGACGCAGGCGCCATCCCCTCCTCTGGATTCTTGGTGTCCTTAAGCTGCCCCCAAGAGGTGCCCCATCCCAGTTCCCCTCGTGGCTCTTCTCCTAACACTCACAGCCCTCGGGTCCCCCACGGTGGACCTGATAACCCACTGCGCTAGGTCTTCGCGATTGATGGGGGAGGGAAGACGTCTCTCCCAGGGCAACTCCAGCCTCCTGGAATCGGAGGACCTTAAGGAAAGCCGGAGGAGCAGGGCGAGGTCAAACACTCCGCCAGCCAAGGCGGTGGATTCTTTCAGAAATCTGGCAACTTTGGCACACGCTCGGTGACAGCCTACAGGTAATGTCCAGAGCCACTGACGGAATGGCTTTTCAGGGTCCGCTTGTTCTTATGAGGGAAGAGATTACATAAAGGAGCCGCTTTCCAGGGTTTAAAGGGGGTTGAGGTTGCAGAGCTCCCTCCAGAGGAGCTCTTTAATTTCATCCCAATGACCTGCCTCTCCTTCAGGTGACCTGCCTCTCCTCCGGTACCCCCATCAGAGCCACTACTAGTGAGTGACTGACTGGCCATGGAAGGTGGAAAACCCAAATATCCCACTTAAGACACTTACTTTGAAACTTTTAGCATTGCTTTTGGGAATTGTTAATAATTGTGATCATAAACCATAAAGAGAAAAAAATAAATAAAAGCGTCTTAGTGTGATTATAGTGTTACGGGCCTGATTTCATACCCTTCTCTCTGTGAGAGCTCTCAGGCCATTTTCAGGAATCTTGACTTCTTCATTTTTATGTCCAGATATGTAAAAAGTGCTAAGCATTTTTATTCTCTCGTTTTGAGCACCGGATGCCCTCCAATAACTCCCCAGTTTTTTCTTTCCAAAAGGTCATTGAGTTCCAGGCTTTGGCAGCTGTTTTTGCCCTTGCTCAGTCTTCTGAAACAGATGCAGGTAACTGCACAGCCTGGCCTAGCTGTTCCTAATTAACCTGTAGGCTAAGCACAGAGGTAAAAAGACATGAATGCTGGTTTGGGTATTTGACTATGGGTTGCTGCCTCCTTCAGGATAGGAATAAAATCTGGTATTTTCAGGACCCACATGTGTATGTATGTGTGTGTATACATGTATACGTACGCATATATATGTATATGTGTATACATATATACATATACACACAGTTGCTTTGACTGTAATAAAAACATGGGTTTTAAACAGTTGTATAGATATCGTCATAGGACTGTTCCTTTGAAATGTGATCTTCCTCCAAAGATTCTGAGGGTTCGAGTTTAAGTTATACTATATTCAAGATGGTCATGCAGATATGACTACTAGTGGTTTTTTGGATGGCTGGTCTTACCAGTGTTGAAATGTGTAGAGCATCACTCAAAATATGAATACCCAGGTTCTTTGTATCTCCCAGCCACAGAAACCTGGGTGCAGGGCTGTCGGCGATGGGCTGATAGCTGACTTATCCCACAGTTACCTCATTCAGGGCTCTTTCTTCACCAGAGAAAGGATGATGCTGTCATTTACAATGTCTCTTGGACTTAAATATGACCATTTCTCCTTGGGGAAGGGAAGGGAGATGAGGGCTGGGCTATTTCCATACAAGTACGTGTTTGCTCAGCTCTTTGGGCTGGACTTGAAGGTGAGTCCATTTAAATGGGGCTGGGATTTATTAAGAAACTTCGACCTTTGGCATCGCAGATATAGTTTCACATATGTCCCTGAAGGAGGCCTGAGCTATTATGGGGGGAAGGGAAATAGGTGTCCTTTTTAAAAATTCAAGCTCTGTGAAGTGCTGGTCTCTATCAAATTGCATGGCGTATCTTGAAGTTTTTTCCCCTGACTCAAAGGTTTTATTTAGTCCAGATGTCCATTCCTGTGAAGTCCTTGTCTGACCCAGCAGGATGGGCAGGGAGGACTTAAATGACAGTTGCTGGAAATGGTTCGTGCTCTAGAAAGTTCTTTGTCCAAGTAGGACACCCAAGAAGATCCACAGGGTAAGGAGAAAAATTATTAGCATCACAAGATATATTTTTTATCTTAAACAGCTTAAGAAATTGAGCTTGACTAATATTTTAGATATGGATTGACACAGCCTTCCGTACTCACTCTGTATGTCAGTGGCCCGTGTGGTATGGGATGGATCCGGAGGGAGGAGGGGGTATTCCACAAAGGCTCCCTCACTGGTTAATTCACTTTTGACTTATTTCAAAGGACTATAGTTCATGCAGGCTTACTCAGTGAAATAGGTTTACGGATTAAATTATTTTATTTTAGCTAAATTAACCTTTACCAAATGGGCAGATAAACTAAAATTCTTCAGGGCGGG